>NC_087436.1:113027090-113348132 GCF_036321535.1 Camelus dromedarius | reverse complement strand
ACTCTCGCAGTATCATGTTTCTGACTTCCTTCCATCTAAGTAGCTAGCACACTTACATTGTGCTTCCTTTTTCAGCTTAAGACCTCGTTGACCTCCTAAAATGACTGTGTGTGGTTTGTTTCCAGGCACACCATACAGGTACCTAACACACACACTCAAATCAGGGTGTTTGTTTTCTGAATAATTCATCAGGCTGATGATTATCACTTTTTCAATTTTCTGTATGTTTTATACCTCACTAAAAAGTTTATTTTAAAACATACAAGAAAACATTGCTTGCTTCAATAGGACGAGAGAGAGAGGACCATAGGAAGAAATGCAAAAACAAAATCAGAAAGTGAGTTTCCATGGTAACTGGATCAAGGATTTTTTTAAAAGCCTTCTTTGTAATCTGTAAAATACATATAGAAAATGAATTACGCATTAGTTTGCACTGTGAGTAATTTTAAAACTCTTGTAAAGAAATAGAAAATTATTGAAAGCAGGGATTCAGACATTTGTACCTCAATGTTCATAGCAGCATTATTCCCAATAGTCAAAATGTGTAAGCAGCCTAAGTGTCCAACAGAAGCAGGTGAATGGATAAATAAATTGTGATATGTACACACAGTGAAATACTATTCAGTCTTGAAAGAAACTCTGACACGTGCTACAACATGCATGAACTTTGAAGTCTGTATGTTAAGTGGAATATGGCAGCCGCAAGAGAAGAAATACTGCACGACTCCATCATTTGAGACACGGGGAGCAGTCACATTCATAAAGACAGAAAGGAGGATGGTGGTTGCCAGGGCTGAGGGACGGGGTATTGGGGAGTTAGTGTCTAAGGGGTACAGAGTTTCAGTTTGTCAAAATGGAAAAAGCTCTAGAGATGAACAGCGGTGATGGTTGCACTGCAGCGTGAATGTACTTAATACCACTGAACTGCACTCTTTAAAATGGTTCAGGTGGCACATTTTGTGTTATGTGTATTTTACTGCAACAAAAAAAGGAAAAAGGAAGAAAACTGACAGTATCCAAAAAACTTTCTGTGTCCCCTCAGTCATAGCCATCCCTCCCATCCTCTCTGAAGCAACCACCTCTCCAGGCTTTTACATTACTGTCTAGTTTTACCATCCAAGTGTGGATTCCAAAAAGATTACAGTTTTTAAACTTTTAATAAGTGGAATCAAAATTGTACATGTGTCTGCTTTAGCTCTACACTCCTTTTGTATAAGATACACCTGTGTTGTCTGTAACTACAGTTCATTTTCATTGTTGGACAGCATTTTATTGTATAAAGATATAACTATTACTGGTGGGCATTTAGATTATTTTCAGTGTTTGCAGTGCTGCTGTAAACATTACTGTTTTTCCTAGTGTACACAGGCCGCAGTTTCTAGGGAATATTACCCAGGAGTGAACTGCTTGGCTCGTGGGATGCAGGAACTTCCACGCGTTAAGTAATGCAATCTGTTTTCTAAAGTGGCTGTACCAGTTGATACTCTCACTAGCCATCTGCATAAGCTCTGATAGTCTGCATCCTAGTCTGTACCAGATTTGGTCTGTTTTCATCGCCAGTCTTGTGGTAGTTTTCATTCCCCAGATTACTAAGAAGGTTGAGCACTTACAGTATTTATATGTTTACTGGCCATTTGGCGTTCCTCTTTTGTGGAGTGCCTGTTAAGTTTCTCACCTATTTTTTTGGAGTCGTTTCCTTACTGATTAGTCAGAGTATGATTCTGGATGTGAGCCCTTTGTCTGTTCCTGTGTGTGCTGAATGTATCTTCTCATTTCTGCTTTGTGCACTTTCACTCTCTCTAATCAATGGAGGGGTTCTTAATTTCAATAGAGTCAAATGTGGTGAATGTTTTCTACCTTGTCTTTACCCTAAGGTCAAGTTGCAAGTCTTCCACAATGTCTTCTAGAAGCCTTAAGCCTTGTACTATTACCTCTTATATTTGGAACTTACTCATCTGGGGTTGCTTTGGGTTTTGGTTTTGATTTTTGTGCACCAGGTACAGTGAGGTCTAATTGTGAGCTGACAAAGAATTTGGAATCTCCCTCGAAATGTCTTCAAAGTCCTTATCAGAGAGATTGGACTGTCTTCAGGGATGAGAAGTCCACTTGTAAATGCCTTGAAAGGACATTCTTTGTCGCTTTAGCATTTATGGTTTACAGAACTAATACATATTTACTGTAAACTATAACAGAAGAAGCTTCCAGAACAAAGTAGCCCTCTTTTACTACCTGCTCCCCCACCCCCAAGTCATTCCCCAGCAGTAATTACCGCTAACATTTGGCATGTAAGGCTCTGGACCGTTTTCCTAAGCACAGGTAAACATGTGTAACCCCATGTCAGCCGGGGGTCGCCTTGCCATCCCATCTTCTCCACTTGTGCTGTTTCAGCATCAACCCCGTGTCAGCCCTGGGGCACCACTGAACTCAGCCACTGGTTCCCACAGGAAATCCACTTAGCACAAGCATTTCCTGATTCGTGTAGGGATCAGGACGGTGTGTTGTGCTGTAAGCAGCCTCGTTGCCCTACTTCCTCACTTTCCCTCCGTCTACCTGAAATCAGGAGCTAATTTCCTTGAACTTCATCTGTTTTCTAGCATGGAAACTTCCTCTTTTCTCTCACTACATTGTATAACAATATCACCAATTTTGCATGTATATATTTAACCTTATCACCCCTCAAGACCAGGGTTCAGCAAACTGTAGCCTGTGGTCCATATCTAGCCCACTGCCCTTTTTTGTAAAGTTTTGCTGGAACACAGCCATGTGTTGCCTATGGCTGCTTTCTTGCAACAACAGCAGAGCTGAGTGCTTGCAGCAGAGACCGTATGGCCCACATACATAGCCCTTTGTAAAAACAGTGTGCCGACTCCTGTCCTAGCTATGGAAACATGTCTGTTCATCATTTTATAACCAGCATCCGGTACCATGCCTGGCCCATTCAAAGGTACCTGCCACAGAGAATTATCCACAGTCATGAATTTCAAGAATTAAAACATCTCCTTTAGGCCTTTTAGTATGATTGTCAATCATGTGAAATCCTTGACAGAACCAGTGGTATGAGCCATTCAGTACATGTATTGAGAAACCCATTTAGCATTAGGAAATTGGAGAAGTTTCATGCACAACACATCTCGGAAGGCCAAATCCTATTGGTCTCGTGCATGCCATTTTTCGACCTCCTTTAAAGGAACATGTATTTATGTACTAGGTAATTCAGCTAAATGCCGTCTTCTGTTAAAGAATCACTGTGAAGCAGACGCACCAAGCGAGTAAATAATTGATAGGTATTCGTCTTGACCACGTCAATCCTTTGAACCCTCTCTACCAGATGACAAACCATGTGCTACATCCCGGTCTCCAGAAACATGCCCACCAGACACAGGACCATGCAACAGCCATGCTGCTGGCAGCTTCGGTTGGCAAGCAGCCCAGGAAAGCAGAACAACCTGGATCATCCTGCTAGATTCTGTTACGTCATTGCCTAGATTTCCTCCTTTTCACGTGCTGTTTTGCATCTTAATATTTCATCTCTTCTCCCACACGTGCATTCATTTTCCCAGCAAGCATTAGTTCCTATTGTTTTCTTTTTTCTCTTTTTCACAAAGGTATTTATACAATTCACAAGTTTTAAATATACAGCTTGATGAATTTTGGTAATCGTGCACAATCGTAACCACCATTACAACCAAGACAGAGAACAGCTCCCTCGTTCTAAAAAGCTTCCAGCACTTGGAAGCAATAGCCATGTCAGCAAAAGCTGTTATGCCTACATACTGCTGTCAGTTCTCAGTAAGCAATGGCTGTGCAAAACACGGTTTCCAGGGGTAATAAAGCAAGGCTTTCCAACCGCTTCTGGGTTAGAGCCGAGGTCCGCTCCAGGCAACATTAAACAAGCCTAGAGCACTTTTAGGAGAGTTTTAGCATGAAGTTATATTGCAGTCCACCTTGAAAATGTTTATCAAGCATGTAATAGTGAATATAAAGGTTAGATAGATAGATAGATAGATAGATAGATAGATAGATAGATAGATAGATAGATAGATATACAGACAGACAGAGCAAGCAATATGAAGATATATAAGACAATGATCAATTCTAGGAATAGACTGACAATTTCAACAACATATTAAAGCAAGGGCGAGATATATACAACCGTCCACAAGAGCACAAAGCAAGGTAAATACCCCAATTTAATGATTCAAAGAATGTCTTCCAAAGGAAATGAAAACTGAGATTTGGCTTGAAAGATATGTATGACTTAACCATGAGAAAAGAGGTGTGATGGAGTTCAAGGAAAGGGAAGAGTCTGAGTGAAAAACTTAAAACAGCCTACTGTATGCATGTCTAGGGTGCGAACTGCTAAGCTGGGCAGGACAGAAGATACAGTTGGAAATCTCACTGTGCCAGATGATGGAGGTCTTCAAGACACAGAGTCACTGCCAACTCCAGGAAGCCTCCTTCCAATTTGCTTCTTCACCCCACACCCACTCAAGCTGGGATGTACCCTTTCTCCTCTTCGTGTTCTCATTACTTCACATTCTCTCAGTGCCCACATGGTGACCCTGTTGGCATTACTACTGTGAGACTTACAGTCGTGGGAAGCCATGATGGCTGTTCCCCAGCACCCAGGACAGTGCCCAGATCCAGCAGAATCAAGAAATGTTCATTAGAGTTTGTTGGAAAAGCAACCATTAAATAAATATATAGCCGTTGCTGTGTTCCAGAAAATTTTCACAACAGGTTTGAGGAAGGAGTTAGGCAGGTATTAGGAGGAGAAGCTAAAGAGTTGTGAATTCCAGCCCTACCCTCTTTTTTGGTTACTCCAGGCCTCCTTCCATCTGTTCACATAAGACTGAAGAAGAAACTGCATTATGTTAACACTTGGGCATCATACACCAAATGGCAGGACTATGGTAAGAATATCAAGATGTGCTAAGTTATGGAGGCTGTGTCTATGAATAAGCTTGATTACAATTCAAAAGATTATAATTCTTTACAACTATGGAGATTGCTTCAACGATAATGGAAACTTAAAAGCTAGGCTTCTATTGCTATATAAAACAACATAAGTTTGTCTGATTTGAAACTTGAGGTAAATTTTAATCAAAAATAATCAAGCACCTGAGATTTTAGAAGCTGTGCCTTTGAACATCTTATCATGTTTTAAGGTACGTTTGAAAAGTACTTTCTACTGAACAGTGAAGTTGAATCTTGCATCTACCTGCTTATCCAGAGTACTTATCAAGTAAGGAGTGCCATCAGCTGAGTCAGATACTGTTAGCAATACAACTGTAATAATAAATTTTCCAGAGGCAGACCAATAGGATATATAGAGCTATGTAAGAGGAGATTTATTATGGGAATTGGGTCATGTGATTATGGGGCCTGAAATATGCCACAGTCCACTGTCTGCCAGCTGGAAAAGCTAGGAAGCTGGTGTTACAATTCATTCTGGGACTGAAGACCTGGGAACCAGGAGCTCCAATGGCAGAAGGTAGCAGAAGACAGACATCTGCACATGGGGCAGGCATATCTCCTCCAGTGTGACTTTTCATGATCCGAATTAGATACAATATGCTCTATTAACGGGAGGATCAGCTTTACCTCATGGTTAAAGCACAGCTTGTTCCCATGCAGCCCAGTTGTCTTGTTCAGATGCCCCTTAGCTTCCCAAGACCATGTCAAGCCCTGTCCTCCTCAGGCCCTTCACATCAGTTTTTTCCTCCGCCTGCAAGGCGCTTCCCACAAGTCTCCTCTCAGTCTTCAGAACTCAGCTTCCAGAAGGCCTCCTGCAGCCACACATTCTGAAGTGGGTCCCTCTTTTTCGCCTCCGTCTCAGTGTCTTATCTGTTTCCTTCATCACACACCACCAACCATCACTGTTGCATCGATCTGATTTCTTCCATGCATCTGAGGTCAGGACTCTTGTCTACCTGAGTCAGTCACAGCCTGAACATTTAGAACAGTGCCTGGCACACATAGTAGAAATTTTGATAGACAATTGCTAAGTGAATTAAAACTGCATGGAATCAAATGTCAGATTTGTTCAGTCATGTTTAAGTTTTATAGCTATATATATCTTAGCTAGAAAAATAATTTTATTATTAAAATTAAATTATTAAAATTAAGGGGAAAAGAACTATTACTGAACGTCCGAAAAACTTTAGTATATTATTTCCCCTCCATTTAGAAGTAATTATTTCTACATGGAAACAACCTAAATGTCCATTGACAGATGACTAGATAGAGAAGCTGTGATATATTTACACAATGGAATACTACTCAGCCATAAAAAAGAATAAAATAATGTCATTTGCAGCAACATGGATGGACCTGGAGATCATCATTCTAAGTGAAGTAAGCCAAAAAGAAAAAGAAAAATACCATATGATATCACTGATATGTGGAATCTAAAAAGAAAAAAGAAGACGCAAATGAACTTATTTACGAAACAGAAACAGACTCACAGATATAAAAAAGAAACTTACGGTTATTGGGGAAAAAAGGAGTCGGAAGGGATAAATTTGGCAGTTTGAGATTTACAAATGTTAGCCACTATATATAAAAATAGATTTTGAAAAAGTTTCTTCTGTATAGCACAGAGAACTATGTTCAATATCTTGTAATAACTTCTAATGGAAAAAATATGTAAATGAGTATATGCATGTATATGCATGACTGGGACACTGTGCTGTACACCAGAGATTGACACATTGTAACTGACTGTACTTCAATTAAAAAAATAAAGTATAAAAAATTATGAAATAGATAAACAACTTTCTTCTATATAGCACAGGAAACTATATTCAATATTTTATAGTAACCTACAATGAAAAAAATATGAAAACAAATATATGCATGTATATGTATGACTGAGACATGATGCTGTGCACCAGATATTGACACATTCTAAACCAACTGTACTTCAAACAAGAATTAATTAATTAATTTTAAAAAGAAGTGATTATTTCTGTAATGCACTTTTTGATGACATAAGGTTCATTAAGAAGGCCACATTATTGCAGAACAGAATACAATTCACATGAAGTCCCTTCAAGACACTCCCCTCTTCTACAACAAATCAGAAAATTCTCTAGATTTGAGTTGTCCTCTGAAAACAGGGGTCAGGGTGTTCAAGGAGATGTGCCTCTTATTTCAAATTGACCTTAAGAAGATCTCATTTCGTGAGTTTGGGGCATCAATGGCTAGCTAGGGGATCATCTCACCATAATTCTGCAAATATCACTTTGCAGGGTAACTGTTGTGAAAGTTTTTCCAACTCAAATCATCTAACTCTCAAGCTAAATGTACCCTACAGGGAACTGCTATGGACAAGACTGATCCTTTTTCTAATTTGCTTAGGCATGTGTAAGTGGGCGGGGAATGGGGCACACCTGGAGTGATTCAAAGCATTAGAGTTATCCCCTGTGTTTTTGAATTCCTCCCTCCCTACTTTTCCTAATAGATCTTGTTTCATGCTTTCCTGGACACCATGGTAAACACTCTGGGAACACTGAAATAAATACCAAATAGTTGACGTTTTCCTCCAAGCTCTCAGAGTTAATGGGGGAAGGCAGACTTCATGTAACCTGGGAATGCAGCAGAAGTGAATTCTCCTCTGTAATCATTTGCAATTTTTTTGTATTCATGTATTACTTATAAGTGTATTGCTCCTAGGAACAAGAAATATAATGATAACAGCTGCCCTTAGCTGAGGGCCAGCCACTGTACTAGACATTCTATACATAAGAAGGAGGAAGAAAAAGGGGGTTATTGAGTGCTTATTATACGTGTGTACACACACACACACACACACACACACACACACACACACACACACAGGGATACTACTCAGCCATAAAAAAGAACAAAATAATGCCATTTGCTGCAACATGGATGGACCTAGAGCTTATCACACTAAGTCAGACAAAGACAAATATCATATGATATAACTTATATGTGGAATCAAAAAAAAATGGCACAAATGAACTTTATTTACAAAACAGAAACAGACTTACAGACATAGAAAACAAATTTATGGTTACCAAAGGGGAAAGGAAGTGGGGAGGGATAAATTAGGAGTTTGAGATTAGCAGATACTAACTGCTATATATAAAACAGATAAACAACAAGTTTATATTGCATAGTACAGGGAACTAGATCCATAGTTTGTAATAACCTGCAACAACAAAGAATATGAAAAGTATATATATGTACATATATATATGTATATGTATACACACACACACACACACACACACATACAACTGAATCACTATGCTGTACACCAGAAACTAACACAACATTGTAAGTCAACTATACTACAATTTATTTAAAGTAGATCTGGTGGAACAAATGGAAAATAAAAGTAATACTCCCCAAAAGTTTATTGCCTCCTATCTCAGGGCCAAATAAATAAATTTTTGTCAGCATGTCAAAATGCTTTTCTCAAATACTCCAATTTCGTGACATATGAAGACCACTCTAAGAAATGATATGTCCACCTAGTTCACGTACAAAGATCTTTCAATCAAAATGAGGCTGTTTGAAATCGTAACAGATAGCTTCTGGAGTAGAATTAGGGCAGAGCAGGGTCGCCACTTGGCAGTAATACTGCTGAGCACACTAAAGCATCAGAAAGGAGAGCCACAAGATGGTCCTCAATGATCCTTCCAATTGTAAGTCAAGTCATAAGTTTCTACCAGTAAAATGAAAACACCCTCCCGCCCTGGGGTGATGTGAACAGTGCTTACTGAGATACACTCAAGTTTTTTGGAAGAAATGTGTTTCCAAATAGGCACCACCAACAAAGAGTTTCCTTCAACCAAGAGGGAGGTCCACCATGTCACGGGAGAAGTTTCAGAACAGAGCTGTGGTGTGTGCGCCAAGGGGTGGTGCGGGAAGAGGTTTCTAGTCTGCATTCTCCAAAAATATGTGCTAAAGTGAACAGAGAGAGATGCGACTTGGAGAAACCCAAAATGGAATTTGACCCTTGGTTCAGCTCTCCAGTGGCAGGACCTAAACGAAGCCTTTGTTTAATATTTGGCACATTGTTCCCAAGGCAGCAATGGTCCGTTTTGGGGAGACATATGACACCCTCAGGGAAACTGGACTTGGAAGAAGCAAAAGGACCAGCCCATGCAGGAGAAGCAGAATGATGCTGTGTTCTTTCAGCGGGCGAGGCTGCTCCCAAGTACATCAGATGCTTCTACCAAACAAAGGTTCTTTGGAGAAAGAGCAGCTTTCCTGGCTGGCCGTGGTATGAGCAGATTCTTTTATGTGCAAGGTAGTTGTGAGAAATTGGCTCCTGTGAAATGTCAGATGAATACGTTGACTTGATTTTGTGTGCTGGCATCATTTTATATAAAGTCAGGTAAGTACCAAGAACAGCACATTTACTTAGAGCCAGAAGACCTGGGATTGAACCTTAGCTCTAACAATAATAACATTGCTCTGCTCACAATGTCTCTTAATCCTCAGAGCAACTCCACGAGATAGATGCTAGCATGATGCCCAGGCCACATATGCGTAAACTGAGGCACAGAGAGGTGAAGCAACATTCCTAAGGTAACAAAGCTGGCAAGTGCCAGATTTGAGGTTCCAACTCATGCTTCATCATTTGGATCAGTAGACTGAGTAAAGCAGGTTGGTCTCCCTGACGACGGTGGGCCTCATGCAACCCATCGAAGGTCTGGATAGAATAAAGGCTGGGGAAGGGAGGATTCACGCTCTGCCTGTCTTCAAGCTGGGACGCTGAGCTTCTGCTGCACTCAGACTGGCACTTACACCATCAGCTCTCCCGGTTCTCAGGCCTTCGGACACAGCCTGGAGCGACACCACTGCCTCTCCTGGACCACTGGTTTGCACGTGGCAGGTTGTGGGGCTTCTCGTCCTCCGTAATACGGGAGGCCATCCTTCACATTAAATCTCTCTCCCTCTCTCCCCAGAATGTTTACCTCCTATTGATTCTGCTTTTCTGGAGAACTCTAACACAAGACCTTTTACAATTTTGAAGGCCATTACTCTGATTTTTTTTTTAAATGACTCATATAAAAGTAGCATCTTATAGAAATATAGAAAGTTTAAAAAAAGAAAAATAATTTGATAAATCCAACTATTCAAATCCAACTGTTATTCATATTTTGTTGCATTTCCTTCCAGCATTTTCCTGCATATACAATTGTTGTTTTTCAAGATGTAATTATACAGTATATAATTTCGTATTAAATTATAGACACTTCTCGTTGTTAATCTAGTCTTCATAACCATCATTTTTAATATCTGCGCAAAATGAGAGTACGTGTGCCATAATTGACTTAAATTCCCCCTGCTTGTGGCAGATCTAATTTGTTTACCTTTTTTTCATTATTACAAGAATAAACATCTGCCTGCATAAAGCGTTTTCCACATTTAGAATGATTTCCTCAGGATACACTGTCAAACGTGGAATAATTGCATCAAAGTGTACTGATTTACTTAGGGCTCTTGCTAAAAACGTCCAAGCAGTTTTCTAGAAAGCTCCTTTCAGTTTCTATCCTCCCAAGCAGAATATGAACACATCCATCGTACACCCATTGACCAGCACTACGGGTCTAGAATCAATTTTCAATTTTATAATTAAACTGAACAGTCTATATTATTTCAGTTTGCATTTCTCCTATTGCTAGTGGGTCACGGGGTCTCCTCTGAGCTCTCCCTTCTTGTTCTCCATTCATACATACTTGCACGTGGACACCATCAATGTTTTAATATTTTGTAGGACTGGCCATATGAATACTTTTTTTCCTCAGTCGTTTTTTAATTGTCTCTTCTGTTTATGCTCCTAGCTGTTAAAGTCCTTTTGAAAAAATCCCTTTGGAATTGTGACAGGACTTGTTTTAAATGTGAAGTAGACTTTCCCCAGGATGGAGTCACATGGCCACATGTTAGTAGTACCTCATCCCCAGAAGCCTTAGGAAACTTGGGGTCTCCTTTCTGGCTTCCCCACTGCATCCTGATGCTCTCTGTTCCAAGTAGCGGAAAACAGCCGTCGATGAAATGGTCTGAACTCTGGGCAGTGATTCATTCATCCCCCGGCCAAGAGGAAATCCTGAGGCAGGACTTTTCTCCTGAAAGCTTTGCATTTTTCCACGTGGTCCATCCTCAGTGAGTCAACCATGCAGCTGCTCAGCCCCAGATCAAGGCATCATGTCATCCCACCACAGTCCAGCCCCCTCAGGGCTGTTTCTCCTCCGGCCACCTCACTGGCAAGGTTGACATCACGTCACCATGCATTCTTTAATCCATCGTACAATTTGCGGGTTCCCCTGACCCCTTCTGGTTTGACAGTTTTCGAGAATGACTCACAGAACTCAGAAAAGTGCCATTCCTATAACTGCAGTTTTATTTTGAAGGATACAGTTCAGGACCAGCCAAAGGAAGAGACAGATGGGTCAGGGGCTGGGAGAGTCCTGATTGTGGAGCTCCTGAGCCTCTTCCCCATGGAAACAGGACACACCCCTCTCCCAGCACATTGATGTCTTCCCCAACCAGGAAGTGCCAACAAGCTTCCGCATACAGCTTTTCACTGAAGTCTCATTATGTGGGCATGATTGATTAATTGTGGCCACATGACTGAACTCAACCTCCAGCTCCCTTCCCTACTCGAGAAGTCAAACTGGCTCCAATTCTCAGCCCACTAATCGCATAGTTGGTCTTTCCAGTGACCAGTCTCCAACCTGAAACCATCTAGAGGCCAAGCATGAGTCATCTCATTACCTTAAATTCAGGTGTGGCCCGAGGGACTCATGAATAATGGACACTCTTATCACTTGGGAGGTTATAAGGGTTTTAGAAACTCTGTACTAGGATCTGTGGACAAAAATCAGACAAATTCTTTATTATGCAACACCATCTCATGTCTGTGAACATCCCAATGGTGTTCTTTCTTTACCACAAGTGGGGCTACGACCTAACATTAACAGCTCAGTTTCTGACTTCTGTTCTTCTGGGATATGACAACCAGTAGGAAGCAAGACTCCTAGGATATCCTTCGGGTTAATGCTTAGCTCCGATCGCATTTCTGCTCCTGCATGGGGCTCAGGGAGATTTCTATTCAAATCATATGAATATTCTAGTAAAGACATATAAACATGCACTCTTCTTTTGGTCAAAGCTATTGCCTAATATTTTATAATTAACCAACACCCTGCTTTTTATTTATCTTTTCCTTATGTTTCAAGCTAGAAATAGCTGACTTGGAGAAATGCCACTGATTTTTATATATTTGTCTTCTCTCTGTCCTCTCCCCTCGTAAATTCTTATTAATTCTTATAGCATTTTGGTTAAGTCACTTAGATATTTTTAAAATACTGAATTGTATCATCCTCACATAATGATTCTTTTTTAATACTTACAGCCCTTATTTATGGTTAAGGCCTTATTAGGCTGTCCGGATATGGAGAATACAATTAAATAATAATTGAGATGCTAGGAGCTTGGTTTTATTCTTGATGTCAAGGCAAGAACTTCTCATGTTTTATCATTAAGTACAATATCGGCTGTTTTGGAATATACTTTGCCATGCTAATGATGTAGACTTCAAGTTCTTACACAGTTAGCATTTTTATTATTAATACATGTTAAATTTTATTTATGGCTATTTGATATCACTAATTTTTTGCATGTGTATATTTTATTTGTTTTTGGGATACTAGTAACAGAATTTGCTTTGGGTTTTTTATTTGTATAAAAGTATGCCTTGGAGTTATTTTTCTAGAATGTGGGATCATCTGTAACAGCTAGTCTATCATTTTTATAAAGTCTCAAAGAGCCCCTCCAGATATTTGTACAGATACCTTTATTGCATCAGCCCTACCTTACTATCAGACTCAGGTTTCTGATGCTTGCGGCAGGTGAGACCAGAGAAACCACATAGTCCACTCTAGCACTTGGTAAACAGTCAGTGAACGCACTATCAGGCAGCATCACCTAAGCTGTGTTTGAGGAAACAAAAGCATCCTGCTATATTAGGGTCAGGAATCCATAGCCCATGGGCCAAATCTCACCCATTCACCACCTGTTTTGGTAAATACGGTTTTATTGAAACACAATCTTTCTTTTTTTTTTTTTCTCTTGCTTCATCACACCTTTTTATTTCACTTAATGCTGATTTGCACAAAAGAAAACGTAATATTTATGAAAAGCATAACGTCATAATAATACAGCAAACACCATTGAGTGGTGTAAACTGGTAAACTGGTAAACTGAACATCACCTGGCTCTCCTCCCATATCCCCTACTTCACTCTTAAATATAAATATTCTCCTGAAATTTGTGTTTATAACTTTCTTGACTTTTGGGGGGTAATTTTTCCACCTGTGCATGTGCCCCCAAACAGTGCATTATATAATTTTACTCATTTTTTGAGTTTTATAAAAATGAAATTGCTCTCCGTTTTCTCAACTCAGCATTGTGTTTCTAATATTTACCCAGGTGGGTGTTTTGTCGTAGTTCATTTATTTTCTCTGATGTATAGTTTTCCGCGGTTTGAACACATCACAGTTTATTTCTCTATTCTGCCATCCCTGGGCATTCGATTTGTTCCGAGTTTTCTTGTTCTTACAGACGAGGCTTCTGTGAACATTCTTAAATGGATCTCCAGAGGCACCTGCATAGTAAATTCTAGAATGAGGACTGCTGGCTCGCAAAGCACGTCTTTTTCTGCATTATAAGACCGTGCCAAAGTGTTTTCCAAAGTGTCTTTGCCTGTGGAACACAATCACGTATGCTCATTTATATAGGCATTGTCAGTGACTGTTTCCATGTTACATGAAAGAATTAAATAATTGCAAGAAGTAACATATGGCCCACAAAGCCTAAAATATTTGCTAACTGGGCCTTACAGAAAAGTTTGCCTACCCCTGTTCTAAATACCAATCAGTATTCTGAGGGAAAACAAAAAGGGAAGAAAGGGTTCTTCCATCAAATAAGCTCAAGAAGTGATGTATCTCTTCATGAAAATGTAAATTTTTACTCTAACGTGTTAAAAAAAACCTAGAGTCATGCATAAGTGTAAACATACGTGCATATGTGTAGGCTCACGTGTATAAATCAATTTGATTCTACACCATCATTTTACAAACTTTTTTTAGCTACAAATCCATTTTTCCTTGAAGAAATATTCATCTTTCAGCACCTTCGGTCTTGTGTATGTTTGCTGGAAGATTTTATTACTTTTCTTATTACTGCCATAGATGTGTGCATTTCTTCTTCTCATCTCTCCCATTGCTTGATCTTCTGATCTGTTTGGTGGCATTTATTTAAAATTACTATTAAATTTTTACTTCTGGTTCCTTCCTGATCCATCTGCTGCCACAATTATTTGTAGTGACCATGGCGACTGCTAAAGCTGGTATTTACTCATGGTAATGATTGTTACCCTACCTCCAATATTCACAAGGCTGCAGCACGGGAGGCCACAGGTGCAAAGGACATTTCTTGGGAGTCGGGCAAAAGAGCAGTTGTCTCACCACACTTTGACCTTAGGCAAGTTCCTTGACTTCTGTTAGCTGACTTATCCCCTTTTATAAACCAGGAGTAAGAATACCGACTTTACTGGAGTAGGAGGGTAAGATGAGTTAATGCTTGTGATGTAGGTAGCCTGTTTCCAGCAACATAGCAAATGCTTACCAAGAGCACAGAATTTGGCACCACTGAGAGATGGTTTTGGATTGAGGAAACCCATGAGAGGCAACGTACTGCGGTGGTTGAAAAGGTGGCTGTTAGAATTAGAGATACGTGGGTTCAATTTCCACCTCTGTGATACAAGTAAGTTTCTCATCCTCTCCTCCCACCGGGAAAATGAGGATAATCATGTGACTGTACAGGGTTCTGGGGAGGGTTTATCAAGATCAGCATGGAAGAGGCTTGGTAGCCAGGAAATGAGAATTACCATATGCATTCTTGACAACGTGGTCCTAGAGGCATCATGCTACAGCAAAGAGAACAGTGAATCTGGCATCGAAGGATGCCACTTCAGGTACCAGAGTCAGCAGCTAACTTATGCTTCATCCATGGTCTGTTTACCTAACTTCTCTCAGCGTCTACTTCTACATCTTTAAATTGCAGGTTTGAGCAAGACAACATCGCTGTACATTTTAGAGCATCTTATGGGCCACAATACATTTTCACACACTTTCCCTTTGTGATCAAAACTGTATGTCTTAAGTTGTTGCGAAATTAGGCTTTGTGACGACACTATACCTCGAACAGGACCACTTTCTTTAGCTCTGGCCCCTTCCATGATGTCATTTCTGTAGCCAAATCATCTCCATCAACCGCAGAGGGGGGTCCTTGTTTGGCCCTATTTTTATTAACAAGTGTTCCAACTTAATTGGCTCCTGGACTAAGGAATTAAACTTGGCAAGGAAATGAATCAGCACTCCCTGGGTTTCTGCGTGATTCCTTGCCCCTGTGTGTGTTTCCTTGACTTGCATTCACTGTTCCACATGCTGGTGTTCCTGGAGTTTTTCAAGCCACTGCAGATCAATGGGACAGACTCGATCCCTATCCTCGAGGGTTCCTACTTGGATTATTCCTGTACTGGTTTGAAGATTTCATGGCTTCATGCCCAGCCTCCAGTGTAGCCACCAGCCCCTGTATGGACTGAACTTCTTTGGTCTTTTAAGTGACTTTGTATGAACAGAAGCACCTTTGAGGCATGGGAATCTGGCGAAGCAAAATGACCAGGAAAAATCGGATTCACCAATGATGGAGGCAAAGCAAGGACAGCAACTCCAGGTGAAATGTGCCTCTGAGGTGGTGCCGGCTTACTTTGTCATCACAGCTGTTTACTATCACCAGCAGAGCCAATTTGAGATGTTCTCTGGTTCACCTGACCCAGGTAGAATGTCCCCACCTGGAGCAGTAACATGACACTAATTTGTGGCAAGAAAAGATTCCATCTAATAAGAAACAAGTAAAATATTGGATTATCTTAAAAATAATTGAGAAAATATTCTATGCTTCATCCCTGCTAGTTTAATATTCAAAAAAATATGTGGCTATGGCTTCAGGTCAGATTGATTTTACTATATGAATCTTTAGTAACCTTTTTCCCCCAGAATCCCTCTGGGTCAGAAAAAAAATCAGGGAGTTATTGTGGATCGTGTACATGTATTCTGCTAGGGGATTTGCTTTTTCTGTCATTGTTATTGTATAGTACTCTAGGGCGGGTGGGCATGGACTTCTAAGAATTTATCCTAGAGACATACTCATATAAACATTAGCAATAACAATGGTAATTAGCAAGTCTTGGGCCTGGTATTTGCCAGGGATTGTGCTAAGTGCATTATCTGCATCATTTATTCCATCTTCACAACCGTGCATTGAATTGTAGCTTAGTGCATCCCTACTTTCTAGATGAGGAAGTTTGGAGACGATAAGTACATTGCCAAAGTCACATGGCAAGGTACATGAAGTCAGGTCAGCGGTTTATCTAACCCCTAATTACTAAGGTACGTTACTTTGCATATAATGGTATCCTGTATATTTAAGTGAAAATATAAAGAAAAAAGGCTGAAAAGATATACCCTGAACTGTTAATAGTGTTTGGCTTTAATTGATGAGATGGTTTTCACTTCCTTCTTACTTTCCAAATTGTCTTCACTGTAAACATATTATATTACCTGAACACATCCACACACACAAACACACACACACACATTCTCTCTGTTTCTCCCCAGTTCTTCTCCACTTCAGAAAATGGCTCTACCACCTACTCAAAACAAAACTGACAGCTAATATTTGCTCTTGACCCTCTAGTTTCCATGACCACACAAGCTTCATCAACAAGATGGTACCCTGAAAGATGTCTGGGACTCCCACCTTCTCTCCACTTGCCAGGAGACCACCATCCTCTTTCCTGACGACTCCCACTGTCCTCACCATGTCGCAGCAAGAGAGATCTTTTGAAAATGTGCATCAGAGTAAGTTTCTTCTCCTCTTAACTTCTATCTGTGTGTGGCAAGTAAAGTAAAATTCAATTCAGATAAAATCCATGCCCCGGCCCCACCCAGGCTCTCTGTGTAGCAGATTCCCACTTCCTTCTCCAAATTTTCCTCCTGCCATTTCTCACCCTTCTCTCTCCTTGGGTCCTGAGGCTGGAAATCTCTCTCTCAGGCTATCGCATACGCTGTTTCTGGGCCCAGGGCCCTTGTGCCCTGCCTCTGGAGGGAACAACTCAACTAACTCTTGCTTATTCTTCACATTTCTGCCAAGACGTCTCCTCTGTAGAAGGACTTCCTGGCCATCCTATCGAAATAGACCCCTCCTCCCATTATATGCCCAAAGGACTTGTTCTTCTATCCTTCAGAGCATAATTCTGTGTTCCTGTTTGTTTTCTTGCTCACCGTCTGCCTCCTTCCTAAAGATGGACACCCCTTAGAGAATGGACCTTGTCTGTCTCACTCCCTGCCCAGCACAGAGCCTGGCTTCCCTCCCCATGGGGGCTCTGCTCCGTGATCACCCACAGCCGAGTTGTATTGAGCTGGAGACACGAACTGACCTGCAAGTGAGCTCAAGCAGTTTCAAACCATGACCAGTTTATTCTTGAAACGGGAGTAAAGCTGAGTCCATGGAAGTCAGGGTACCCAGTGGACACTCGGGGGTCCTTGGAGGTAACCCCCAAGGAGAGCACGTCTTAAAGCATGGGGAATAAACGTGAGCTGATCTGAAAGCTGCATATATATTCAAATACAGTACTAACTGCAGAATTGTTTACAACCTTGGGCAGCAAAAGATGTTTTTTAGAACAGAGTATTTGATCACTGACATTGTATACCATTATCAGGGCTTAGTGGTAATAAAAAAAACAGACCACTTCACGTCAGTTTTAGTTTGTCTTCAGATAATGGACCCTTTTATTGCCTAATCCAGGATGATCCTCTCCCACTGCCGGCATGGACTTGGTACCCAGTGGCAACGCACAATTTCTACAGCTCTGGCAGCAGCTGTGTCTATCCCGACTGCGGGTCCTTGGACAGTCACCCTCATTCTCTTCAATAAAATGGATATACTGATGGCTTCCTACTAGGATTCTTGTGAGAATTAAATAAGAAGGGAGTACAATATTTTAAATGCTTGGCAACAGCATAAACTGTTATTAGCCTAAGGGTAGAGATGGTCTTGTTCATCTTTTTATGTTTAGCAGTGAAACAAGGGCAGGAGATTTGTTGACATTTATAAAAATGATTGAGGTGACTTTCCCGTCTCTTTGCCCTCATTCATTTCACAGGTGATCCTTAGGACCTCCGAAGATGTTTGCTTTAAGACGTGATGAAAGATAAGACATTGTCCCTACCTCTCTTCCCCTCAAGTTGTCCTTGAGATAGACACTGCGCTTCCAGGGTTGGGTCCTACGTGGGAAGTAAGAGGGAAGGAGTTTCATATTGAGTTCTGGTCCAGAGAGGGGATCAACTGGCTCACCGTAGAATCTGCTTCCTTCAGCTGGAAAGGCAAGAAGGGCGAAGCAGGGATCTGAGGGCAGGAGGGAGGAAGTTCCAATCCAGTGCCAGTCCTTATGGGCTGTGTGATTTTGGACATTTTCATCAACGTCTCTGAACATGACTATTCTGGCCCACCAATGGGGGTGATACACCCCTTTTCATGGGATTATCATAAGAATCAAATAATATGGCATTGTATACCCAACATGGTGTCTGAAACACAGTCAGTGCTCAATACATATTAATTTGCTAATGCCTTCTTTCAAGCCTTTTTGTGTTGGGTGGGAAGAGAGTGGGAGACGGAGGGAGAAAAGAGAGAAAGAGAGATTTGAAAGACAAATCATGTCATGTCTGCACAACACAGCGACTCTCTTGGAAAAGCCATAAAGAACAAGAAACAGCACTCAGCCAGACTGTGTCCATGACCACGGACTCAACCCTTGCTGTTTGCAGATGTGAAATTTGGGAATGGCAAATATTAGACCGAGGCAAACGTGACTTTTGTGAATTTCTCTGGGCTGCTTTCTGAGAAGTGTCTCTTTGTGTGCCAGCTCTCCACCTCTGCCTGTTCCCTGGCCTCCGGAATGTGCCCCCTACAGCAGGGCCTGAATAGTTACCAGGGTGATGAAGATGTCCTTGGCTCAGAGTATGCTGATTTGGGCTTGAATGGCTGGTCAGGGCTTAATGACCAGGGACTCCTGACGTTCAAGGGCAGCTCTGGCATCAGGATGGCATGAAAACTAGCAGCCCTGAAGACGCTTGCTTGCTCAATTTCAATTTCTTTTCATTCCCAAGGCATTCAATTTGGAGGCCACAGGGCTTTTGATTATGGTATTTGGTGGCATATCTCTGACGTTGGAAGACCCTCCTGTTGTGAACTGAATGTTTGTGTGCTCCCAAAATGCGTGTGCTGAAACCCTAACCCCCAGTGTAATAGTATAAGGAGGTGGGCCTTTGGGAGGTAACTAGGCTTAGATGGGGTCATGAGGTCATGAGGATGGAGCCCCCCAAAACAGGATTAGTGCCCTTAAAAGAAGAGATGAGAGCTTCCCTGCTTGCTCTCAACCACATGAGGATAGAGCAAGAAGGCAGCCTTCTGCAAGAAGGCTCTCACCAAGGATCAGTTAGGCAGCACCTTGATCTGGGACTTCCCAGCCTCCAGAGCTCCAAGGAATACACTTCTGTGGTTTTAGCTACCAGCCTATGGTATTGTTTTATAGCAGCCAGAGCTGACTAAGACACTTCCATAGAAATGTGTTTCATGGGGGAGTCAAATATGCCTGGGTTCCAGTCTCCGTCCTGCTACTTAGTTATGTGACACTGGTAAGTTATTCCTCTTCTCTGAGCCTCAATTCCCTTGAAGAGTTAGAAGGGACAGGAAAGAGAGAACAGACAGTGTTCCACTTGTCTCTTTACTGTATAACAAACCATCCCAAATTTGGCTTGAAACTATACTTTATGATCGTCTCTCATAGTTCTACAGGTTGGCTGGGCCCCGCTGTGCGGTGCTGAGCTGTAGCCGTCCAGAGGCTGGATGTCCAGGGTGGCTCCCCCCATGGTCGGTCTTTCATCCCGGCTGTCCTCTAGCAGCTCGGTGGGGCTGTTGACCTAAAAGCCTACACGTGGCCTCTCTACGTGACACGGCTTCTCACAGTACGGTGGGTGGGTAAGGCCAGGCAAGGCCTGAAGGTTCTGCAGTTCAGTGAAGTCCAGTTGATAATTAAGATGCCCTCAGCTTCCAAAAATGATTCTCTGAAAGCAGCCCCTCCACCTGGCTTCTGAAGAAGGGAGATGTCTCCTCCCCAGCAAGGTGACAGTTTCCGCAGCTTCCTCATCTTCTGTGTCTCACAGCTTGAGGGGGGTCTGGTATGGTGGCTGGGCAGGGGCGGGGCTAATTCTGCCACCTCTTAGGGCTCCTCGGGCATGCTGCTTGATCTTGGCCTCTGTTGGAGCTTTAGTTTAGAATGTGGGCTACTGGAGTCTTCTGTCCTCCAGTTTCTGTGACGTTATCATTCAATAGGATAAGACTACCTTAGAAATGGTGTCCAGGGGAGCAAGGAAAGGATCATTGTGCCATTCACACACCTCTGGCCTTTGGAGTGATAGCCTGTTTCCTTTGCTTGGAAAGCAGCAAGGAAGCATCACCAGATGACACAAGTCTATGCTTGCCTATTCCCATTATGAAGGATGGGGAACCCTGAGCTGAATTTTTGTGCCATATGGCTCCCTGGGCCAGTCATTTCTCCTCACTCTATCCTTTACTTCATGAACAATACTCCCACCTGTCAGAGAGAGGTGCCAACCAGGACAACACAGAGATCCCCCTTGTACTGACGACACTTCATTCCTTTACATGAGTTTAGAATATTCATTGTTATTTTTGTACATTTGCATATGTCTAAAATATTTCATTGAAACTTTTTTCCCAGAAAAATGAACTCATAAAGCCCCATAAGCTTATATTAACATACTTAGGTCTGTTTCTTTACTGCACTTAAGAGCCAAAGAGAACAGGGAGCTCACCCTGGCCTCCCTAACCATGTACATGGTCCCTGGACCAGACCTGGCTGTGAAGATCCTTTTGTAGATGAAGTGGGCCTGGTCCTGGTGGTTTGTCAAGCCGGCTGACCTCTTTCCTTCCCATTCTCTAAATTCTACTCAAGCCTTACACTGAGCTCAGAACACGGCTTCCTTGACTCTTTCTAGAGCTTTTCACTAAGGAGTGCAGTCCTTGCTGGTATCGCTCAGAATGTCTGTACTCTGTGCCAGTCTGTGCTACAGAAGAGAGAGAAAAAGAGAGAATGGGCATTTTACTGAGCACTAAGAAGCAGACACGATTTTGTCTCATTTCATCCCATCAATGCTTCTGTGAGATAGGTGATGTCCAGGTGAGAGTTCACACTCGCCAAGACAAGTCAGCACCCACTACTGACCACATCTTATAGAAAGCTCTTGAGATGCAGCAATGGAAATAAAATAGACTAAATTGTCTGTTTCTTTAAGGAACTTTTAATGAACATAGGGAACTGGCTCAGAGAGATCTATGAGCTCCCAGCACAGCCAGGCGCTGACCTCAGGAACACAGTGCTTCTGCTCTTTACTCCGCATGAGGCATGGCGCTGGGAGTGTCTCCTTCTCATTTACTCTCACAACCAATGGCGTAAGGCTTACATAGGACAAGTGAAAAGACTTACTGCTGAGAAGCTTACACAGCTGGTAAGAGATTGGACCAGGCTGGATAGTGCCTCCTACAAATGCATATCCACCCAGAACCCCAGAATGTGTCCTTATTTGGAAATGGGATCTTGGCAGGTATGATTAAGATGAGATCCTGCTGGATTAGGATGGACGCTAAATTCAATGCCCAAGGTCCTCTGAAGAAGGCTGTGTAAACACATGGAGGGACACACAGGAAGAAGGCCATGTGATGCTGGAGGAAGAGATGGGGCTGATACATCTGCCCACTGGGAGCGCCATGCGTGGCCACCAAACCCTGGAAGCTGGGAGAGAGGCCTGGGACAGAGAATCCCTCTAAATCCTCGTAAGAGCCAACCCTGCTGACACCTTGATTTTGGGGGCTTCTGGTCCCCTAAACTGAGAGGAAATAAGTACCTGGTGTTTTAAGCCACCTGGTTTGTGGTTATTTGTAACTGCATCCCAGCAAATGAACGCAGAGACTGAGGCTGGAGTCAGGCCCATTTTCACTTCCAGAGTCCAGGCTCCTGCAGCCGTCCTGTCTTCCCTCACCCAAGGCTGACGGGGAACGGGCTGAGATGGGGTAAGTGTGCTTTGCAAATCTCAGGGTGTCTCTCAAAGTCATGGGTTTTTAATCATTATTATTTCAAGAGACTCTTCCCAAAAGAATCTAAGAACTCAGTAAAATTTCATTAAAATGAGATACAAGACATAACCTATTTCTCATCAAATCAACTCTTTAAAATGGTATTTCCAGAATTCCTCCTACTCTCACTCCACCTCCTGTTCTGTTCTAAATAATGCCCCTGGTGGTGGTGCCAGAACTGTGAGGGAAAGCCTGTGAGTAATACTTAACACCAGCCCATTCCCAGCTGTCGCAAATCACGCTGGCATGTACATGGCACCTGATGGATTGGGGCAGACTTGGGCATCTGGGACTCATTAAAATTGTATTATAAGTAAACTTGGTGTTAGATGGTGTTGCTGTTGTTCCTTTCATCCAGCAATGACTTAAAAAGTCATCATGGCCACATGAACCCCAATGTTCATGGCAGCACCACTGACAATAGCCAAGACATGGAAGCAACCCAAGTGTCCATCAATAGATGATTTAAAAAGATACGGTGTATATACACACCCACACACACACACACACATATATATATACATAAACATGTATGAAATATAACTCAGCCATAAAAAAGACTGAAAGATTGCCATTTGCAGCAACATGGATGGACCTAGAGACTATTATACTGAGTGAAGTAAGTCAGAGAAAGACAAATACTATATGATATCACTTATATGTGGAATCTAAAAAATAACGCAAATGAATCTATATACAAAACAGAAACAGACTCACAGATACAGAAAACAAACTTGTGGTTACCAAAGGGGAGAGAGAGGTGGGGAGGGGTAAATCAGGGGTATGGGATTAACAGACACATAGTACTGTCCATAAAATAGATAAGCAACAAGGATGTACTGTAAAGCACAGGGAACTATGTTCAATAATTTGTAATAACCTGTAATGGAAAATAATCTGAAAAAAAAATATGCAACTGAATCACTTTGCTGTGCACCTGAGACTAACACAATATTGTAAATCAACTAGATTTCAACTTCTAAAAAAGCTCAAAAGTCATTATTGCAGGTAATCAGATTATAAATAGAAAAGAACCAAGTCTGGTCTCTTAAGAGGCTTTGCTTAAGGACAGAGATGGGCTTTGGTCTTGTTTGAGTGCTAGGGTCCCCGCTGTTCCCAGTACAGCTGCACACACATGTGCGTGTGTGTATAGACACACATGTGCATAGATGCAGGCACTTGCATACGTATGTGTACACATGCACACAGGCCCACATACACTCTCTAGAAGGAACTACACACTCCCCGTTTCCCTCAGACCTCACTTTCATTACTAGCCTCGCTCCTACTGACCTGTCACAATCTTAACAATAAAAGCTGTCTTTCTGCAGTGCTACTGCTTGCCTGGCACTTTTTAATCTCCATTTTACAGATGAGTAAAATGAGGCACAGAAATGTGGAAGGTGACCTAGCTTTTTGCCTGGTCTCACGTTCTCTCTATAACCCTTCTCGACTTGTGCTCGCGCCTTCTTATGTTTTTAAATTCCACCTCTATGTCGATGACTCCGGGATTTCTGCTCCAGCCCAGGCTGTGTGCTCTGGGCTCACATTAACAACCGCATAATTGCCACCTTCAGCTGGAGGTCTCAGACATCTCAAACGTAGTGTATTAGAAACTGAACACCCTCCTTCCCCCACACACATCCTATAAACTCTTCCAGAGTGCTTCCCTACCCGCCCCCACCCCTTTGCTCACAGTAAATACTGCCATCCCTCCACTCAGTTGCTCAATCTGAAAACAAAGATTCTCCCATGAGTTTTCCATGTCCATCCCTCCCTCCACAATCGCACACATCACAAGCCTTGTCAATCACACCTCCAAAGACGCTCCTAATCGACCGGCATTCCTCCGTGTCCACGTTGGTCACTCTTGTCCAGATGAGCTGGAAGACAAGGTTCTCCGGGCCGACCTTCTCACTTCCACTCAGTCCAAGGCAACTCCTTCAAGCCAAATTCCGATCAGGTATATGCCTGAATGATAACCAGTCATGTCATCGGGGTACAGACCTTTCCAATCAGTCTTAGAAAACCTGCGAAGTAACACCATCAAACGCTATTTTCCAAAACCTTCTGGCCACCAATTTCATAGCTTTGAAATACTAAAAATAAATTGTAGCCCTGAATGATGTGGGATGAAGGATGGAGGACCAGTGAGCCCTGGTCTGCATGCCCAGAGCCAGTGACTCCCCATCACCCTGGTGACCACCCAGGTTCTGTCAGGGGGACCACATTCCAGAGGTGAGGGAACAAGAGCAGAGGTGGGAGCAGGCCCACAGAGCAACGTCAGAGCTAAGAGGGCCTCAGGGTCATGGGGAAGCGGTTGAATTTTATACGAAGCAGAGAAGCAGGGATGGGTCCTGTATAATCTTCCCCAGCTCAGGGGAGCAGTTCCCCTTTGAGGTTTGGCCTTGTGGGACAGCAGAGCCACAAGCCCAAATCCCATCTTGAAGGGCAGGATGAGGGGCAGGGCGGCAGACAGGCTCCTGGCATCCAAGCAGGAAGAGCAGGGAAGAGAGCATATTAGAAGAGGGGTAAGGTAAGAGCTCGGAGGAAAGATAAATTCAGTAGGTCTGAGAAGTGCTCACGGAGATTTTGCCATCTTTTAGGAGATCACAGAATAAAGAAAAGAGAAATGACTTTTCAGGTGGAGAGAACAGCCTGTGCAGAAGCCACGAAAGCACAAACACATCGGTGGAAAGCAGGGCTCCGGGGCTGGGGCGGGAGGCGGGGTAAGTGTTGATGGGAGCCTGGTGCTGGGGAACTGAGGAGGGTCCAGATCACCGGCGATGTTCAGGAGGAGTCAGATGTGGGGAGACGCGCACTCGGAGTGGGGATGCTATGCTGTGTCACTAGAGGAAATGGCACTTGAGGGAGGGGGTGCCACAGCGAAGACGGCTCAGCGCACACTCCTGAGATTTTCTGTGTCACAGGCCTCTCCCCTGTGCCCCCCACACTCCATGCTCACCCTTCCACCACCATCACCCTGTATTTACATTTGTTGTTTTATGAGGTCAGAATCTAACAACCTCTTTAGGATACTCAGAACCTAGAAACCAATTAAATTTGAACAAACAAAAAGCCCCAAAAAGCACATATAATCCAATCACCTCAAAATAAGCTCTGTAAACAAGTTGGCGGATGTCCTCTGGGCATTTTCCCTCTGTATACATCTGTGTTTTGTGTGGATAACCAAAATTAAGTTCACAATATACATATGCTTTGCAGCCTGATTTTTTTCACCTCGTAATGGTTAATACTGGAACTATACTCCAATGTTCATCCACATCCATCTATACCATAATATTCAGTGGCTGCCTGGTGTTTCACAGCATAGTTTTGGTAACCAGTCTGTGGCCTCTGAATATCAGGTAGCTTCAAATAGTTCACTTTTTTAAATAAGCTACAGTGAGTACCCTTGTATTTATACCTTTTCACATCTGTCTAAATATTTCTTTAGGATAAATCCCCAGAAATGATTTTTTTTTTCATTGAAGATATATATGTGTTTAAGGATTTAGAATATACAGCCGAATTTTTCTTTGGAAAGTTTATCTCTGTGGAGCAATGTCTGAAGGTGCCCATTTCCCTACAACCTCGCTGATACTGGGAGTTACCTTTTTCCCTCCGAATCTAATAGGCAAACAATGCTATTTTGTTGTTATTTTATTGTAGACTGTGTTTTCTTTTATTGACAAGATTAAACTTCTGAATATGTTTATTAATCATTTATATATACTTTTCCTTTTGAAAATGACCAGCTTATATTCTCAGCCTATCTTTCTACTGGGATATTTGCCTTTTTTTAATAATATAAAAATATTTTTATAAAGATAAGCTTTTGTTATTTACTTTGCAAAAAAAAAGATATTCATTCCAGTTTGTCTTTGACATTTTAACTTTGCTGATGGCATTTTAACCAATCAGAATCTGTTTTGTGGGATGCGGCCATATTTAGTCCCCTTTTCTTTTATGGTTTCTGCCTTTGGGGTCATGCTTTAAGAGTCCATCCCCACCCTGTGATTAGGTAGATGTAAACCAGATGTCAGTGCAGTCCCTCCAGCTGTGGCAACTGCAGCCACAGACTCTGTATGTAGGAAGCTGGGCCCATGCATCAGTTTCCCCAATAAATCCACTCACACCAATTATTTCCTGGAGGCTGGGGGAGGGCGTGGAGGGAGGGTTTCATGATGAAGGACACATCACCATTCAGTACAGAGCATCCTGCCACCTTTTTCCTTTTTACCAAATCTCCTCTCCCAAATGTTCTTTCATTATGCAGAGCAACTAAGGAGCCACTTTTTGATAGGTAAACATTCTTGGAGGTTCCTGATCTATAACCCAAGACGCTTATCAAGGATTTCTGCCAAACAAATAAACTGCTGTCTTCCAAAAAATGTTGATAAATACATTTTTCAATTCATTACATAAATGTTACCATACATTCTTTTAGTGATTAATAGCTCAATACTTAATATTTGAATATTTACACTACTTGGAAATTGTTTTTTTGTCTGCAGTATAAAGCTGCAAGATAACTATTAAAATTCTTGTCTCCACATCCCCAACAATCATCACCAAACTGGGAGCCGTAGAGGGCAGCAGGTGAATTTGTTCCTCTCTGTATCCTCATTTCTTTTCACGGTTCCCGATGCATAGTAGGAGCTTAATAAATAAATCTTTAATGAACAGGGGAGATAAGTTGTTAAGGCCAAATGTTTACTTTCCCCAATTCAAATGAGGCTTGCCCTCTCCAGATGAAACTGAAGAACTCTTTTTTTCACTGAGCTGACTGGAATTTGCCACTTGTGTTTACAGTGCTCTGTAGGGGCCGAACTCTTTACCCTGTCCTGGATCTTTCTTTTTTCTTTTGAGAACTGCACCTTAATTTCCCTTTGTGACAGAATGAGCTGCTTTGAACCAATCAGACCACTGTATCACTATGTCCAGGTCATGGTTTCAGGGATGGGCATGTGACGTGAGCCAGACCAATGAGAGGTTCCCCAGGTCTTTGGATAGAAGTTTCAGAAAAGAGATGCCCTCTTCACTTGGGGGTGGGGGGGTGTCAATGTGCTAACTGATATCAGCGTGGAGAGCTAGTCTATGGGGACCACCTCTGCCACCCTGGAGAAATGAGCCAACATAGAGGAAAGGAGAACAGGGAGATGAAGAAAGAGTGATTTCCACCAAGATTATTTGAACACTGACTCTGTTCACTGAACACTGAGCTTGCATATTTCATTTCTGAGAACAAACATTCCACTGTTAGGTTTAAGTCAGCTTGTTAGATTGCTGCCTTTGAACCCCAAATATTGTTCACGATCTCAACTTTAAGACAGACTAAATCATGTACCTTGTATCAGAGACCTGGACATGTTAACACGAAGATCCCCAAATCACTGATAGTCTGGTCCTCAGAGCCCCAGTCTACCCCCATGAGCTTCCGGGGCTACACCAGCATCCACAAATAAGTGTCTTCTTGGAACAGAGCATTAACTACAATTGCTTGAGCCCCTGCTATGCATCGTGAATACATTCATTAGCTCTCTTTGCAATCATGTAACGTTACTCATGAGGCACTGAGATTTTTACTAAACCGTATGAAATGTTCAAGTCCCACAGATAGTGACTGAGAGGTAGTCGTGCGGTGGTGGGCTTGTGATGTGGTCTCTGGAGCTGATCATTTAGACCTGAATATCTATTTCTGGTAGCTGGAGGAGTTACTTAAATGGTGTGTGCTTCACTTTCCTCATCTATAAATGACAGTAATAATAGAACTACGCTATCAAGTTGTTGGAAGGAGTCAATGCGATAATACGTACATACAGAGAACAGGGGCTGCCAATTGTGCTCAGGAGGAATTAACTATTAGAGTTTCTTGGTGTAAGCAGGGCTAGACTGGACAATCAGAAGCCCATGTCACTACAAAATACATGTTGGCACTGGGATGCCTCAGAAATGATTCTAAAATCACCTTCAGATCTGATTGCTGGGGCCCTGTTTTAGCTGTTGAATGTGGGTGCCTGGCACACCCCTGCTTCTTCATCTTAGTGACCACGGAACAGGAAGGATGTGGAGCTTTGGGAGCTGGTGTTATCTTCTCTTCTGAGTGGGGGAAGTTTGTCTGGCAGAGTAGAGAGAGAGAGAGAGAGTGTGTGTGTGTGTGTGTATGTGTATGAGAGAGAGAGAGAGAGAGTGTGTGTGTGAGAGAGAGAGAGAGAGAGAGAGAGAGGACTGGTAACATTACTTGAGCCCTGAATCAGCTCTTAAAAGGCAGCTTGGTCTTTGTGCCTCCCACTTATAGGAGCCAGTCAACCTCACTTTTCCTTAAGCAAATTATGCAGGACCTCTGTCAAAACTAAAAAGGTCTGACAGATATAGTCCCCTAAATTTTTAAAAGATTTTGTAGATGAATATTGCCCTCCTCTCACTCCTGATGAACTGTATTTCAGCCCAAGCAAAAGGAAGCTTGATTCTTTCATATTCATTCATTCATTCATTCATTCATTCACTTTATAAATTCTTACTGAGTATCTACCCTGTGCCCACATGACCTGTTTCTGCACTGACCATGACATTAGCCTGGTGGCCTTGCTTGGCCACTATGAGTCCCTCTTTCCTCCTTTGTAAGATGGTACTAAATATTCCTAACTTCCAGGCTTGCTGTGGTGACCCCACAAGACTTAACAGTTTGCAAATTGAAGTGCTCTGTAAATATGGGAAGACAGCTCCACATTCTGGAAATCTGAGCAGGGAGTAAGACTTCTACATCATAAATGATGTTTTACAGCTCCTTTGGGGAGCAGGTGGACTATAATGGCTGGTTAAAATGTCTATGGTGAATCAGACTTACCACCAGGATTCCATGTGTGAATTCGCTCAGAGGGGCACATGGTGATAAACACGTCAGCCTGAAGTTGTCTATTGATCATGTGGATTGTTTCCCCTTAGGTTTTCCTCCAATCTTACGGGAATTCTTTCAAATTCAGAGTAAAACAATAGGAGTACATTTCTTGTCACCATGGAATAAGGTAGAGCGTGGCAAACATAGTAATCGATTCAAAAATGGACTTTTTTAAGCATTCACTATGCGCTAGGCATTGTGTTAAGAACTCTATAAGATACTCTCAGTTAAGTGTCACACTGCCTGGAAGGTTCAGCGAAGTTACGGATCTAGACCCAAATCGCAGTGCTTGTAGGTGAAAGGGCAAGTCTAGAGTGAGTTTGATTTTCTTAGTGACGGTTTCTTGGGGAGCTTTTGGAGAACGTGTCATGTCAGCAGTAGGGATTTTGGAGTTCTGCCTACAACTTGGACATGGAAAGGTGGGAAGGGGAGAGAGGGCACTGGGAGCCATGTGAACAGCAGAAGGAAAGACTGGGAGTGAAGAGCGGGATGCATGAATGGGAAGAGAATGCAAAACTGATTGGGGGGATAAGTTGTTTAAAATTACAGTAAAATTAAGATTAGACAAATGGTTTAGGGACAGACTATGGAAGGCTTTGAATGGCAAGGACAAGAGTCTAAGATTATTTTAGAGACAATGGGGAGACATAGAAAGTCAAACCCAGGAAATGGCATCATCAAAATGCTACTTACAGTGGCCGCTCTGCCTGCCGTGTGCAGAGCAGACAGAAGAGAATGATCCTGGGGTCAGAGAGACAGAGGAGGAGAGCGCCCCAGCACAGCACTAAGGCAGACTTCATGTCTGCGAGCGGGACGTGAAGGGGAAATACACTTGTCAATGCCAAGGAGATGTCTCTTTGATGACCTATTTAAAATGTTTGGGTTTTGTTTGTTGGCTTTGTTTTTGCAGAGCATCAACGCTGGCTTAAAGTCTAACAAGGCGTGTGATTGCCTTTGGGATTTTTGCAAACACATCGGCAGAGAAAAGGCCACCCTCCCTGCAGCTTCTTAAGATTTCTGCATCCAAAGACTCTCTCTCTTTGCCAAGAATGTGCCTGATTTGCACCAGCCAGTTCTGGCAAAGCTCCCTTCTTCCTCCCTGGGCCCCACACCCTACACGGCTCTCACCCGGAGCCCTCGCTCCATCCAAAGTTAGAAAACCTGCCAGCGCCTCCCAGCCTCCCATCTGATCCCACCCCTCCCAGTTCAACAAGTTTGGCCTTCTAGCCCCAACCTGGATATTTTGGACTTTGAAGAAAACATGCTCTGTTTCCCCTGATGGCATCTCCAGCGTGGAGGGAAATAGACTGGCCTTTGTTACTCTGTCCACGGGAGAAGGTGACTGGCGGTCCCCAAAGCTGGGGGCGGGGTGGTGGCAGGAGGTAAGGGCTGGTCAGTTGACTTAGCATAAGGCCTGCATTGTCCTGGCGGCCTCTTGGAGAAACAAAACTCTTCAAGAACTGTACTGCCCACTTGGGCTCAGAGCCTGGCAGGTCTGATTACCCAGCACTTTTTCGTGAATATCCCTTATCTTCTAGGTTCTTCTTGGGGGTTGCATATAGCTACCATATAGACGTGTAGGGAGGCACCTTCCTCACATGAGATGTTTTGTGAAAGGAAAGGACAAGCAGAAGGCCCTCAGGGATCTAAGGCAATGCATGCAGGCAGCTGACTCGAAAAGACAGGCAGGTGTCTGGCAAGCAGTTATGAAACATCCACTTGGGTACAGGACAGACACCGTACTGAGCATTGCTTGAATTTGAACCCAAGACCACCTCCCTCTTAACTTCACATTTTCCCCGCTAACCCAGCGTTTTTTTGTTGTTGTTTTGTTTTATTTTTTTGAGCAGTGAAGTCTCGTTTTCAAGTGAAATCTTATACAGAGTGCAAATATGCAAACTATATCTAAAACTTGAGGGGCATGCTAGTATAAATATTATCTATTTGTTTAAACTCAGAACTGATATTTAAAAACAATGGAATCAATGAGTCATTTCTAATTAACATAAGAAAACTAAAGTTGAGGGCACAGACAACAGTTACGGTTTTCTGTAAGCTTCAGAATTTCACGTATTTTTGAATTTTCTTTTTGTGGCGCAGAATTGAACAAACCCCTTTTCTACACAGATTCGCACCTGCAGAGGACTGGCATTTCCTAAGCAGCTCATCTTGGAATCTTGGCATCCTCATTCTTCAGTAAAACTAGCCCAAATATTATAAAGCTGCATTGCTATTAATATTTAACCATGACTCTACATTCTTCATCCTAAACTTAAATGTCCAGTTCAGATCAGTAGCCCTGAAGATGGACAGTCATCTAAGAAATTGCCTAGGTTGGGATTGTTGTCATGATTCCAGGTCATGCATTTCAACTTCCCTTACTCAACATCTAATCATGTAAAGGTGCACAATATAAGGCTTCCAGTATATACGATTTTACGTGAGAGGACCTGATTGAGCCTGAATTTAAAAAAAAAGAAACAAACAAATAAACAAAAAATAAGAGGCTTTCCAAACCAAAGCTACATTCCAAAAACATTCAAATAGATACATTAAGATATCGAGAAATCTTTACTATAAAACCTTCCCCAAATAAGGTAATCCAGCAACTCAGAGTAACTCACTGATGACTAAAGCCATCAATGAGTTAAAATGTAATCTGTAAGGCATTTAAATGTGTGTTGTTTTATATAGACAGTTGAACAGTAGTTTTAAAATGTGTAAGAAAAATAATTTAGAAATACTTTAAGAATTCCTTAAGTATTTTTTCAAAATTACCCTCTACTCCCCTGGTTTCCCACAAGTTCTCCAAGCTGCTATCACACACACAAGCCCAAGAATAAGCAGGAGACGTAGGCAAGCCTGTTGTACAGGGCAGCTCAGAGCACACGAGCTCTATTTCATAATCAGGTCCTGAACAGTCTGGTGAGGAGCCTTCCATCACAATAGGAGCCAAATGCATGCAGAGGTGAGGGTCCATGATCTCTTGGAGGGTAAAGTCTGGATTCCTTAGTCAAAAGTCTGGATTCCTTAGTTAAAAGCAGTTACTGAGCACCGCCCATTGCTACCTATTGTTTTAGGGGCATTTAGAGATGTTCCAGTGAACAGAATAAAACATTTTCCCTTTGCTCATTGCTCAGCGCGCAAATTCTAGTTGGAGGACCAGTGATTAAAATCTAGGAGGGCAAGTACAAAGAGAAGATACAATAAAACACACACACACACACACAAACCCAAACTGGTAGAAAAAAATAACAAATCAGGCAAAGATGGGTGCTGGGGAGAAAGAAAAGAGGATGCCAGGCAGTTGGAGGCCTCTTACAGAATGTGATGTTCAAGTTTTTACACACACATACATGCATCTTTTTATTATGCATTTTTTAAGCACACACAAAGGTCAAGGAATAATACAGTGAATCCCCATGTTCTCATTACCCAGCTTCAATAGTTATCAACGTTTCAACAACCCCATTTCTTTTATTTCCTATACCTTGTTGTTGTTGTTAGAGTATTTTAAAGCAAATTGAAGACATCAGCAGCTGGGGTGTCCATCAGAAAGGCCACTCGTGGTCATTTGGCCAGTGAAGTCAAGGGAAAGGGTGTGTGGGTGGTGGATACCTGCTATGGAACTTGGACTTCACTGTTGGGACCTGGGAGACACTCAAGGGTTGCAAGTATAGTGGTAATGGGACTGGATCTGTTGGTGACATGAGGTGACTCTCCAGATGTTACACGCATGATGTGGTTTCAGGTTGCTCAAAAGACCCTCTGTCTTTCTTTTATGCCTTTTCCTACATCTGGTTGTCTTACCTTCCTGCTCCAACCTGCACCTCGTGTCAGACCCTTCTCTCTTAGCCCCCGAGGTGGTCATACGACCCAAGATCTGCCATCATTTTCTGTCTTTTGGGAATTTGAAGACATACAGATATGGCGGAGATGGACAGCAGTTAAAGCTGAATTTTCTGGTAGTGGCTGTGGGAGAGAAGGTTCACCTGTTCTGAGTTACCAGGCCCCCTGGGCCACCCTGATTCATGTCTTTGCTGAGGTTTGATTGTTGATCCTCTTTTCCCCAGTGTTTCCCCGGTATTCTCCAAATGCTGAAGTCAGTTAGAGTTCATTTCTGTTATTTGTCATCAACCTTTGGTATAAGCACCCTCAAACCTAACCCTTAATCTCTCCCCTATAAATGGCTAATGGCTTAACTCTGTAGTCTATTAGTTAGCTTCTATCACTTACTGGTAAGCTATGACTAGGCAGAAAAGACTGTGGATTTTCTAAGTCATTTACATGTTAGTATGAATTATTACTAACCCTCTAATAAAGGAGTAACTTGAAAGTGGTGAAAGACAATAGCATGAAGGATGGGGAGGGTATAATACTGGGCAAGAAGGAGGAAATGGAGGTTCTAGAAAGCCCATTTAACAGATTTCAGAGTTTCTTTATGTTAATCCTATTTTCCTCATACTCTCCCCTCCCTTATTTCCCCATTCCTGACAACTCCAGGTCTTTTCAGTACTTCCAGACATCTCTAAGAAATTCTGGAGCCTACTGGTGGTCACTAAGAGAGGGCTACATTTCAAATAACTTACCCTTTCCCATGCATAGGGTCACATTTCTCATGCTGAGTACGTCCCTGTAGATGGACACTCCCAGGTGCAGAAAGTCTGCAGTCCCTCCCGACATTCAATTCCTTTGTTAGTGCTTACACAGAGCTAAGTCCGACTTCTTGGAAGAGTCACTCATTGGCTCTAAGTTTTTCTTCTGAAATAGGGCTGCTCTATCATCTTCATTTAGTCTCTCAAACATTTGGAAAAAGCAGTCAAGAAAGCTTAAAGATTTCTCTGAGCAAAACGTATCCAGCTCTCACAAGGCACACTGCTGCATTTGTTGGTGAGCTCCCCGGGCTGGGTGATTTCCTCTTCTTGTCATTGTCTGTTTGAAAACAGAAGACCTAGAGTTGGACACAGAGCAAACTTCAGGTAAGGTTTAATCAATGGGAAGTGATGCAGACCTATCACTTCCTTTGATCTGGAAATTACACTCCCAGTACTACTGCCTGTTTCGGTAGCTCTCTTAATAGCTGTTTTGTTGTACGCTCAGTTTATCCACATGAGAAGCAATTACAGAGTTAAGAATGGGAAGCAGATAGAAAGACGTCACAGAGGCTCATCTGCTTTGCTAGGGTATTGTGGCTTTTATCTGTAGGTTGTGGAGAGCATGCTCTGTAGCTAGACTGGGTCTTGCATTTCCTAAATGCTTCATTTCCAATTGAATGTTTTGAACCAAAATAGAGGACTTTTCTTTTGCCCTGCCTGTGAACTGGGGTGGGGGTGCGCCCTGTGGGTTTGACCTTGAAGGAGCTTCCCACCAGGGAAAGGCTGGATCATAATTAATACTTTCTTGGTCCATCCAAGGAGATTTCCATTTCTTAAATATAAGCAATATATATATATATATATATTAAAAAATACATATATTAAAAATATAAATATATATTTAAGATACACATATATTATATACATATATATATATATTCATTCATTCACTCTTTAACTAAAAAAGAAGCTCAAAACAGAAAATCTTGCATTTCTCCGTGTCCATAATGCCGATTTCACCTTGGCTTTTCTCTCTCAAGATCGTGTTGAATGCCCATGCTATCCTTTACTCTCTTACCACTTCCTCTCAGGTTCGTTTCATCTTCAGATTTTCCCCTAAACTTTCCCTATTTTTCCCAAGGCAGAGGAACCTGGCACAGTTTAAATGCTTCAGAAATAAATAAACATGGAGGAAGACTTTGGAATCTCCCTGGCCATGGAATTAATGTGATTTGAATCAAGTTACCAAGATTTCAAGGGGCAGAGGGATTCTGGATGATAAGTGGGTTCCCCTCAGGAAACGTGACCTCAAACAGAAGTGCAAAGACCGGCTGATCTGCACCCTCCTGCTGGGAGACAATGAACCTCCTGAGGCTGTGGAAGCAAGAAAGAGTCCTAAGTGCAGAGGCAGAATGAAGGAATAAGGAAGTCAGATGGAGCTATTCCCAAGTTCCCAGCTCCGCTATCACGCTCAGTCCAGCAAGAAGCCAACGGAAATTCAGCATTCTCCCCGTGCCGATGACATCTTTTACTGTCATGGATTAAGAACAGCCTCCAAAGATAGCTGCTCTGTTATCTGTTATTGCCAGGCTGAACGGCCTAAAGTCATCCACTCTAAAACCAAAATCCTTTTTTGGGTTTTTAATGGTCTAGTAAGACCTGTTAAGGAAATTCTCCAGGCTAAGATGACGGCATTCGTACACTATGGAATTTGGAAACTACTCTTGGGCCAGTGTGGGGAGCTTTGTGTGGGTCCTCGGCCCTCTCTCAGCCACAGCAATGCCACTTTTATGTGTGCTGTATGTGGTTATTTCTGCATTGACTTTTACCTAAATAATGGGTTCTACATTTTAAAAAGGGCTCAAAAACATCTGTTCCTTGGTGCTTTGAGAACTTGATCTATTTCCTATTTATTTGTCTTTAAATGGGAGCAGAGAAAGATAGATTATTTAAGGAACATATTGACTCTGTCCATAGATATTCTCCTGAATCACCTGCAGGTAGATGTGATGTGGTCATTTGTATGTGGTAATTGCAAACATACTTAACAACAAGGAGCATTCACTGGCTTATGTCATTGGAAAGAGCAAAGGGTTCCTTGCTTCAGGCATGGCTGGATCCAGGTGCTCAAAAAACTATCATCAAGCAGTCACCTCTGTTTTCATTCAGCTATGCTTTCTTTTATCTTGGCTTCTTAATCAATTAGGTTCAGGTGACCAATTTTAAATTAATCACTTTGTTCAGAAGATGGAGAATGCTGACTGGCCAACCTGGTCACATGTCCACATCTGCGGGAAGGCCAATAGGTAGGGAAAAGGCAGTCTCTAAAAAGAAATGAAAGGATCTGTTACCAGAGTGAAAGGAAAAGAATGTTGGATGGACAAAATGATAGCATTTAATCATTCCATTAGAATAGAAGAGAAATCCCAGAAACCAAGGCACATGTATATAGAATCTAATATAAGGGTGGGGGTGGGGTGGCAGATCAGTGGATAGATGAGATGCTACTTCTCAAAGGATGCTGGTAAAATGACCACTGCTATTGGGAGAAAAAGAGGTGAAACAGGATCACTACCTGACACCATGCCAAAAATGGATTTCAGATGAATTAGAGACCCACTGTCATTATAAAAGCTTTCAGACTCTTATGTAATATAGTGAAGACTATCTTTCTCACTTTAGGGGGAAAAATTTAAAGGTGAAAAAGGACAATTTTAAGAGACTGGCAAGTTTGAGAACATTATAATTATGAAATTCTGTTGATAAAAAAAAAAATAGACATGTAAAGGAAAACAAAGAGTCAAACTATAAACTGGAATATATATACCACATATACCAGACAAATGATTAGTATACAAACACAAAATATCAAAACATATAAAGAACTCTTACCATGCAATGACAATACGATCAATTGGCAGGAAAAAAAGGCAAAAGAAGACATGGAATAACATATTGCGAACATAAAGGATGTATGTGGTAAACTTACGAAGAGTTGCTCAACCTCATTGGTAATCAGTTAAATGCAAATCAAGCTCCTAAAGAGATGTGATTTTTATACTCACATAATTCACAAAATTTAAAAGTCTAACAATACTAAGTGTTGGTAAGAATGTGGAGCAACAAGAACGCATATACACCTGCTAGTGGGGCTATGAATTGGTATAATCATTCTGTAAAACACTTTGACATTATGATGCAGAGTTGAGCATCCATATTTCTTATGAAGGAGCTTTTGCACTGCTAGGTGTGTCCCTAAATGAATCTCTTACGTCTGTGTGTGGGCAGACATCACAAGATGCTCACAACGGTGCTGATTTTAATAGCGATCGAGAGACAACCCAAATGCATATTGACAGGAAAATGGATGCATAAACTTAGATGATGGAATATTATCTAGCAGTGGAAATGGTTGGATGAGGCCACACACAACAACATGGATGGATCTTAGTGACATAATGTCCAGTGAAGATCTCATACAGCACAACATCCTTTCAATACAATTCAATCACCACTGGAACCAAAATCTATCTCTTTTAGGCATACGTATACATGTGATAAAACTGTATTTTAAAAAAGAGGAAATGACAAGTGTGAACTATAGGACAGCGGTTGCTTCAGGGTGAGAAGGACGGCGGAATGAGCAGGTGGGAAGCACATCCGTAAGTGTAAGAAGTTCAGCTCTGAGCTGCCCTTTCCTGCTCTGGGTCTTAATGTCCTAATCTCTGAGAGGAGGGAGTTCAACTGGGGTGGTTTTCAGAGCCCTTCCATCTGGAATAATCTCTGATTCTAGGGCCAGTGGTGCAGATTTATATGCTGAACTCCTACCATCGAATGTGTAGAAAGAGAAACCATTCTCCTCTGTTGATATGAAACTCACCTGACCCTTGGCTAGTCGAGCAGAAGTGGGGGGCGAGGCACGTAGTGAGAGTCTGCATGTGGAATATGCTTTTCTCGGTGGTTTTCTGTACTTAAGATCTGGGCTGTGATGGGGCAGTTTTGCTTCCCTCGACAGGTGCATCTGGCCAGCATCCAAGATTGGCTACTTGATCCTCACTGTGTCCAGCATGGCCGGTTCCCAGTTTCAAATGCTTCTTTGAATTGCCCAGGCTTTGGGGACTAAAAGAGAATTTTATTTTAAGCCATTGTTACGCCGACAGCAGAAGCGTTCCTCACTTTGAAATGCCTAGTGACGACTGGTTTTATTTTTATACCCACCATTTCCTTGCAAAGAAATTAAACAAATAAACAGATGCCTCTCTCTCTCTCCCTCCTTCCCTCTCTTTTTTGGCGTGGGGCCACAGACAATACAGCGCTTTCTGCACCATCTGCTGGCTCTGTAAAGGTAATTAACAAATGCACACTATTCCCAGATAAGCCTGGTTTATAAAGGACAGATCACACCAGGCAAACGGGCAGGGAACAAAATAAGACCATGGCAGGCATGCTAGGCGGTTGCAGTCCCGGACCCCGCTGGAGTGTGTTGTAACAGCCGCTTGTCAAATTTTAACTCCTGAAAATGAATTCAAACGGATTTAACTAAGGAAATTGAATTTCACTCCTGCTGGGAGGCCCTACAGAAGGGGAGAGGACAATTTCAGGGTGTCCGGTATTTTTGTCGCTCAGATCTTATTGTCTGTCTCTATTTGTTGTAATGGTCTTAAGAAGGAGAAATAAAAACAGACGACGGCAAAAGTTCAAGATACAAAATCGTAGGACACTGAACTTGGCTTCGGAGGCAGGCAGATTCTGACGCTCACCGTCTGATTGTCCACGTGTCACGTGGCCCTGCTGAGCCTTGTTCTCACACCTGTAAGTTGGGGACAATAGTGATACTAACACAGGCTCATTGTGACAATAAGTGAGTCCATGAATTTGAGTCAGGAGCCTCGTCCAGTGACTGGCCAGTGCCAAGCCCACGGTGAGTGGGAGCTGCCGTCAATATTTTCATATTTTCATTATCAGGTGAGGCTCTATGACAGGTGGCGGAGTCCATTCTCAGTGGTGGGGAACAAATACCCCTTCTACCAAGACCCACGTTCTAAAAGGTGCAGAAGCACTGCATGTAAAATAAGGGACCAGAGGAGTCGACCTTAACAAAAAACATAAGAAGCCAAAAGATGTGTTTAGGGGCAGAAGCTACAATTATAGCCTATACATATTCAAAATACCTAAAAACCAACAAAGTAAGTGCTCATTTGGACGAAGATTGAGGGGTTGGAGTAGGGAGGCATGTGGTGGAAATTTTAAAAGTGGGGGAAAAAAAAAAGATGGGTCTCAGTAAGATTAAAATAAGAGTCAAGGAAATAGAGAACCATCTTCCAAGGAGTGAGGAATTCTTCAGTATGCTTAAAGTTAGGTGGGGCCAAGCAGGAGCTGGTTCTGTAATCTTCCAGAGGCTCCTGGAAGATACAGAGCGTGGTGATGGTGATGATCACTCCTTTGTGTTATTTGCCTCTGACTGGACAAGTCAGGGGTCAAGGAACCTGCTGCTGGTTGCCCGGAGAAAAACACCCCAGATAACGCTGTTTGATAGGAGTCCCGGGGCTGCTCGAGGCAAAGTCAGAAAGTTGGTGTTTTGCTTTCCGCTGGCAACAAAAGATGCCCCTGGTCAGTGCAATTATGTCCACAGCCCCCTCCCTGATGGCTGGCGCATGATCTTTCTGGAGGGAAAGAGCCTTGGTAAATATCGAATCACTCACACTTGCGGCTTGTGCCAAGTTTCTTAAACTGTCCAGGTGCTGAGGGACACCTGGCACATTGCCAGATGAGCCACCAGCCAGCAGCCCAAACTGGAGAACAAAAGACGCCAGCATCTATCCGCCCATGGCTTGTTTAAGAGATTCTGTCTTCTTCCTACTCAAGAGCCTTCAATGTTGACATTCTCCCGGGCGACAGCTGAGAATTCAGAGCACAGTGACCTAAATGCGTCCAATTCTTCCTTTGAAATCCTTTGAAATCCCACCTCTTCTGTGATGTGGTCCTCAAGACCACGACCAACCATAGACAAATGCTCCTCCCCTTGTCCCTTCTCATGTCAGGGTCATCCTGCTGTCACTGTTCCTCAGATCAACTTCCTCATGATAAAAGTAACCATTATGGTAGACAATACAGGGGTGGGTCGGTTAACAGGGCATGAGATGGCTCAGAGAGGCTTCCTGTAAGAGGAAACCCTCAATTTTGAGTCAAGAGTAGGGTTTTCCTAGATAGGGAGCGGGGGAGAATGGAATTCCAGCATGGCATCTAGAGGAACACTTGATGGGTGGGCTCATCCAAGTGGTCCTGTTTGCTTGGCCGCAGTATTCAGGGGGTCACTGAAAGAGGCTTGCAAAGCTAAGACTGGAAAGGGCTTTGCATGGCATGTCAAGGAATTTAGATCTTGTCTTGTAGACAAAGAAAGCAATTTAGAATTTTAAACAGTGATGACATGATTGTATCTGTGTTTGGAAAGGCTCACTCTAGTGGCCATGGAGATGTATTGGAAAGTCACAACAGAGATCAGGGTATTGATAATTTAAATCATCTCTGTGAGAAATGATGGGGGCCTGAAATAAAGCAGCTCTGTGGGTGGGGGGAGTGGGAGGCAGGCGTGAGGGGAGGGGAATTTGCTGGTTGGAAGGCTGGTAGGCAGAAGAAAGGTCTCTGGGCATGTGATCATGATTAGAATTCCGACGGTGCCACTTCATAGCTGGGTGATCTTGGGCACATTTCTCTTGATGAGCTCTGGTTTTAAAATCTCTGAGACAAGATTGCTTTAAAGATTCAACAGAATAACCAAGGTAAGGAAACTAGCCAGTGCCTCGCCTATAGAAAGTGCCCACGTGGTAGCATCACTAGTACCCAGGACAAGGAGGGAGGAATCTCAGGTGACAGATGACACGCACATCCAGGCTGCCAATCACCATATTGCTCAGACCTGGAATTCCTCTATCAGTGAGGGAGATATGTAAGGACAGACTTTTCTCATCCACTCTTGTACTTTCAGTGCCTAGGTTGGTGCCCTATACAAGTTTTTTCATGTTCATGTAATTATTGAATTTAATTGGGTCTCCTTTGGGGTGGAGACAGGAGGAGGGAAGTATCGGGGTGGCAAATGTAGCGCTTGGACAATGATTTTGCACTTTTCACAAACACACGCTCACTTGATGTCACAGCAGATCCGCTCGAGAAGGTGGCGCTGTGTTCTCCGAATTTTACAACGGGATCTGAAGTTCTCCGGGGTGAGGAGGTTGTGCGAGTTTGTTTCTGAGTAGTAGCAAGGCTGGGAGAGTTGCTTTGAATCCAGCATGCAGCTTCCTGGGACAGGCGCCCCCGGGCCCAGCCTGCTGCAGCTCAGGGCATCCTCAGAGGAGGCGGTAGCTTCATTAACCGTGTTCTTATGGGCATCCCCTCCCTCCCAAGTGGACCTGGCTGCTGCTGGCAGAGGCATCAGATGCTGACATTTGAGTTGGAGATTTGAATGGAAATTCAGAAAGGATGGGCGTTTCCGGAGTACACAGGCCAAGAGTGGCCAACATCAGAACTTTCTTTATTGCCCCTTTATCATATCGTGGATAAGACACTGCTGAGATCTGCAACAATGAATGACAAGGACTATATGACAGCCTAGGCCCCTTTCCACCCCTTTCATCAGTTTCCTTTCCTGTTCCCACCCCTGAAATGGTATTCTAGTATTTACGGGACAAGTCCACTGGCATTGGAGAGCTCCCCTGGCCCCACCTTCCTCTTCTTTCCCTCATCTGCACCCCCACCTTCACAGGCACCTTCTCCTGTGACCAAAATCTGGATGACCTTGGACTCTTCTGCTCCGGAGACCTTGCCTGTGCCTCCAATGCCTTCCTCCAGGGTCAGGTGAACTTGAGTTCAAGCCCACGCTCTGTAATTAATCGGCTCTGTGCTCTCGGGCAGGTTTGCACAACTTCCCTGAGCCTCAGTCTGTTCCTCTTTACCAAGGAGATAATAATCCCTTCTTTGCAGACGTGGGCCAAGAATGAAATAAGCCAACGTAGGCCAGGGGCTGGCACATACCAAGCACTAAGTGCTATGGACCCCGCCCTCCAAGGTCAGTTCAAGACCAGCCTCCTCCATACCCCTGGTCAGCACACAAAGCAGTCTCAGTCCCCTCTGCCTCCTAGAAAAATGATGACAGCTGAGATTTCCTGAGTATTGATTCTGGACCCAGTACTGTTTCCACGGATGGTCTCAGCTGACTGCACCACAACCTGTGAAGTTAGCATCCTTACTACCTGGATGTTACAGTCGTAGAAGCCAAGACGAAGCAAGACGCAGCAATTTGCCTAGGGTCCGGCAGCTAAGTGGGGACAGTGGATTCCAACCCAGGCATTATTGTGCAGGGCTGGCCTCTTTTTTTTTTAAATTCCCTTATTTTTTAATATTTTATTTATGAAGTATTATATCATTTATTTTATTTTGGTGGGGGGGTGGGGAGGTAATTAGGTTTATTTATTTTTAGAGGAGGCACTGGGGATTGAACCCAAGACCTTGTGCATGCTAAGCATGTGCTCTACCTCTTGAGCTACACCCTCCCCCAGGGCTGGCACTCTTAACTGCAATGTTGGGCTGGATCTGAGACATCTACGTCCGGAAGTGACATCCTGGGAGACTGACACTAGAGTTCCCCATACTACTTACTCAGCAGGCACTTAGGGAGGCCCTATTAGGTACCAGGTGTGTGCACAGAGAACAAACTGGAGCGAGGCAAGATCCGGTCATAAGGAGCTGAGTCTACGAGAGGGATGCCGGCACATGAACCAGTGCCACTCAACGTAGCAGCCGAGCTTGTGTGCAAGCGTGGTCAGTGTCAACTCAATCTGGGGAGGTCAAGGAGGGCTTCACTGAAGAGGTGGTCATGTCTTCCTGTCTGATGCCCTTCTCAAGAACTGGCATTTCTGGATTTTCCCTTACCTTTCCATTCCTTTTTTCCTCCTCCCTTTACCATTTTGAGGGAGGAGTTTGTCTTATACTTTCGGGACGCTCTGACAAGATACTACAGACTGGGTGGCTTAAACAATAGATATCTGGTTCTCAAGTTCTGGAGGCTGGAAGTCTAAGATCAGGGTGTTGGCAGGTGCAGTTCCTGGTGCGGGTGCTCTGCCTGGCTTACTGTGTCCTCACGTGTCAGAGATAGTAGCTCTGGTCTAACTCTTTCTCTTCTTATAGGGTGCCAAGTGCATCCTGGCCCCATCCTCGTGACTTCAACTAACCCTAAGTACCTCCCAAAGGCTCCATCTTCACATACCATCACACTGGGGGTTAGGGCTTCAATAAATGATTTAAGGAAACAGACCCATTCAGTCCGTGACAGAGGCCTTTAATATAACCAAGTAATCAGATGGAATCCTGCCGGCACTGGAGCACAGTGAAGTTACACAGTGAGAGAGAGGAAAGCAAGGGAGAGAGCTTTTGTGTGGTGGATGCTCCTCTGTGAAGAATCTGGAGGATCTAAAGCTTGGAGGCTCCAACGTCACTGCCTCAGGCTAGAGAGTCAGCCGGCAGGGCACCTCGGGGTCCGGCAGCAGCCCCTCTGGGATGTGAAGGAGGAGAAGAGGGAGGTTCCAAGAGAGAGTGAGACTCCTAGCAGCCTTTCCAGGTCAATTCTGCACAAAAGGACAGGAGGACAGGTAAACGTGTGGAAGTGAAGACGCATCATGAACCTCCATCTAGACTCCTCACGTGGATGTGACCAGCGGGGACTTTTGTCCTGAAATCAGACTGATCAGGCCCTGGTGCCCTTCCTGACACAGGGAGCACAATTAAAGAGAGAGAGGGAGCTCTTCTTCATGAAGTCAGGGATCCTGTTTGGTGCTCCATTTGAATTTCGCACCTGCGCTCCACGGCTGCCCACTCAGCATCGACCAAGCCATGCTGATCGTTGACAACCATGAGCCCAGCCCAGGCCCCTCTCACGCCCCCCACCCTGCTTCCTCCCTCTGGCCATCTAGACTCTCTCCCGCTCTGCACTGGACACCCAGCCCTTCCCTCCCGCTCACACCACTGGGTCTCCACCCCTCTCGCCGCGCTCTGTTATGTCTCCCCCTGCAGTTCTCAAGTTTGGGACATAAGATCTAAGCTTCACGATCTGCTCCCACGGGGCTCTCGATTCTATGTGTTTTCTCCTTCTGGTGCCATGGCTCCAAGCTTTGCAGCACAACAGGCATCCTTCCCAGGCGAGATGGTAAAAAGATCATGGAGCTGGTGTCAGAAAATCTCCCACCTCCATCCCGGCTCCCTCACTTGCTGGCAGGGAGATTGCACGTCCACCCCTCTGTCCCCAGGCTCCCTCCTGCCAGGCAGGGTCTGTGAGGGTCATCACCAGAGCTGTGGGATTACCACTGCACACACCACCTCCGCATAACCGGGCCGAAGTGTGACGTCCACACACCGGCTCTGGGGGAACAAGCCCCACCTTGGCCTCTGTTCCCAGGGTGGGAAGGAAGGGGTGCAGCTTCAGAGGCTCCCAGCCCTTCAGGCACACAGGCTGCTAAGAACCCGACAGGCTTGTTCTCAGACACAATTAGGGAAACAAAGGCTCTCTTCAAGCTGCTCCCTTCTCCCCAAATCCCTGAACCTCCTCCCTGCTTCTCGGAAAGTCCTTGGGAACAGGTGGCCCTTGTATTGGTGATACAAAAAATTAGGATCAAAGAGACTGATGACTCATTTGAAGTCACTGGAAAAAAGGGTGTCAGATCTCCACCCGGGTTCTGTTCTCCCGTCACTGAGTCTGCTTCTCCCAGCCCTGCTCCTCATCTGCTGATTAAGTATCTACCTGGTGAGGCAACAGCATTTACGAAACTCCCTCTGTTTGCAAAGTGCTATTGAAATGTGGTTACCAGCAGAGTCCCCTGTGAGGGTCCTGTCCTGGAGGGCTTTATCAGCTGAGCCCAGACAGGCGACAGATGACGTCTGACCAGCCCTGAGTGGTGCTGGGGGCTGTACTGAATTTGGAAGCAGGTAAAGCCGAATGGAAAAGGTGAGTCTGAGCACTATTAAGCAAGAGAGCAGAAATCACACAACACGGAGGTGGAGGAGGCCGGCTCTTGGAGCAGCCGGCCAAGAGAAAGAGGCAGGGTGACCTGGCCAACAACTGCCTCTCCAGGGTGTCTTCCACCCTCTGCCCCCACCCCCTCCCCAGAACCCAGGACTCCAGGGGTAATTGCTGCTCCTGGAACAGGCTGGGCTGTTTCCTGCCTCCTGGCTTGGTCCCTATAGCTCCCCGTGCTGGAACTCTCTCTCCTGTCTGCTGGAAGAAGGAAAACCTGACTCAGGTGTCTCTTCTTCAATAAAGCCTTTGCCGACTCCTGTAGGCAGAGATGACCACGACTCCTTCAGACTCCATCTGAATTGCAGTAAAAATAACAATGGGTTCTTGGGGGCTTTGTGTGTGTGTGTGTGTGTGTGAACTATATAGAGATCAGCAGATAGATAAAAATGTCATTCAGTTCTTAGAGCAGCTCTGCCTTATTATCCCCACTTCACTGCCGAGGTTCTGGAACAGAAGGTTGAAGAGTTTAAGTAACTTGCCCAAGATGATTCAGCTCCTGAGTTTGGACTGAAACTCAAACTATTGCCACACTGGAAAGTGCTCTCTGTATAAGGATGTCGATGACACCTGATTGATTTACCTTACTGCCTCCCTTTCTATCGCGGTCTGGCTCTGGAGCCAAAATCCCAATGCACATCTGTTGAATGGAATTGATTTGAGGAGAGCTGGCAATTAGAAGGCTTCAGAGATGGCGCTCTGGCGATGGGACAGGGGCTTCAGAATAAACAATGAGTTAGGTAAGCAGGAGCCAATTTGTAGAGCGTGCTCCAGCCTGTGATAAGGAGCTTTAATTTGATAGCAGACAATTGGGAGCCATTCATTGTAGAACTTGGAGAAAGGCAGTGACAAGCCCCTAATGACACCCAAGGGCCTTTGAAATCTTTCATTGCTGCCTGCAATTTTACTATTTCCTACTGAAGGGATGGGACAGGAGGATGAGCTCGAAGCTGCCTTACCCCCGGCTGCACCGCCCACAGCAAGGTCACCATGGGACCACCATCCGTCTCCTAAGTGTAGAGTGGGGACGCTGCAGAGGAGCCCAAGTCACTGTCCCTGCATGTTCCTGAGCTCAGACCCAGGCCCTCCCTGCCTCCTGCACCTCATCCCCCACACAAGTCTCGGGGTAGAAGCAGCCCTTGAACACCCCCACTCCGCCCCCACTTGCAGTCACCATCCCCGTCGACTGTTCTGCAACACTCTCACCCCCATGTCCCACTTGCGAACTCTTGCTGGTCTCTCTCCAAAGACAGCGTTCACGGTTTCCCAGAATTTCAATTGCATGGAGACACAGTGGGTCCCCACCTTCCCCATCATCACGGTAAAGCACCCCCCGGCAGGACCGGCACGGCAAAGCAGGAAGCAGGCTGTGAAATTCTGCTCACAGAGAAGACGGTGGGCTGCTTTGTGTTTCATGGTTTTATTTTTCCAAGCTTGGGATCCCTAGTTTCTTCCATCGGGCACAAAAACACTAGGAGACCAGTGGCTGGGGCTGGCCTTCCAAAGCCAGTGCGTGCCAACAGTAGAACGGATTCCAGGAGCCCAGGACAATGGCCTCTTCAGGCCACAGAAAGTTGCTCAGTGCTGTATTGTGTGCATGTGATGCAGCTTCTTGGACACACACAAATGCTCCCATTTTTTTACCAGCCCCGTGACGGTGACTTAATTACCTCTCAAGAGGCTGGGGCTGCAAACCTCCCTCTCCACCCCAAACAGGGAAGGAAGCAAAACCAAGCCCCATGGATGAAAAAAAAAGGAAAAGCCAAACAGTGTGCAGGACGGGAAGTCTGACGTGGGCACCAGGCGCATTCGTTACACTTGACTGCGTGCGGGCTGATGACCGCGGTCACCGGTGTGCGATGATCTGGTCCAGCGTCTGTGCTGAAGGGTAGCCTTGGTATTTTGCAGAGCAAGATGAATATGCGCCAGATGGTGACTTCACGAGGATATAATTCACATAGCATTTTCCTGCCCCCAGCACAGATTTCTGTGAAGGAATCTTGAGCGCCATGCTGAACAAAACAGAACAAGAAAATTCAACCCCGGAGAAGATGCAGCCGTGAGCTGAAGATTTATGGTCCCAACAGTGACTCTGACAGGAGCCCAAATGACAGTCAGATCCCAGGCTCCACGCTGCACATCTTGCCAACCCGTGTCCCTGTCACTTCTGGAGTGGCATCATCCCCGACGTCTTCAGTGCACTCTGGGAGGGAGAAGGGCGAGCCCTGAAATGTCACTGCGGGAAACTGAGTCGCTTACCTTTTTTTTTTTTAATTAACTTTGTGTGGTGATAGGCCACGTCAGCACCTGCTTGCTCGGTAATTTGATTTTGATGGTGACCAAGAGAAGAATGTACTTTCAGCTTCAGCAATTGGGTCTAGTTCTCGGCACTGGAAGGGGGCAGTGGAAGGAGAGTGACTCTCTCTTGGAAAATCTTTAAAAAGAAGGCAAAAAAAAAAGCCCCGCTGTTATCACACCACGACCTAGCCAGCAAAACAGCCCAATTCCCAGTCGGTTTAGGAGAGTCGTTGCTCTCTGAGGAGTAACGTGTCTCTGACCCACATGGAGTTAAACGAGTGGGCGTGACCCACCTGCTGGTGGCATTTTAAATGTGGTCAGCCCGTCTGGAATCCCTGCAATTTCTACAGCCTACACACTTCAGTCCTAAACCACAAAATAAGGACATGCAGAACTGAAGGTCACTCTGCTTCAAAACAAGGTCAGCCCAAGACGGCCCAGAAGCAGATATTACCAAAGTATGTGGCTGGGGTGTGGCCCCTCATCCTCCTGGTCTCTGCTCACAGCCCCTCCGTGTCACAACGACGTCTGGGCCAAGAGGCAAGACCAGTCCTCGCCTCATCCAGGGCAAAAACCACCCAGAAAACTATGCGCCCACATTGGATTTTTGCTGTTGTTCCTCTGTTTTAAAGGGATAATCACATTGTCCTAAAGGAATCAATAACAGTAGTAACACCAAGCAAGGCCATTTCTGGCACACCTGCCACATGTGAGACTGACACATCCCTGCCTGTCAGTGCCTGCAGCCTCCTGCCGGCCGTACCTGTCCAGAGAATGGGCACTGGCTTCAGATGGCCTGCTCCCCCGCTGGCTGCTGTGTGACCTCACACTAGTGACTTGACCTCTCTGAGAGTCAGTGTCCTCAGGGATTAAACAGGAAGAAGGAGAGAACCTAGTTCACGAGCCGGTAAGGACTGAATGAGAAGACGCTTGGAAAACGCGGCAGGGAGCCTGGCGCACAGCATGCGCCCAGAAGACGTCAGCAACTATTATTACCCGCATGGCAGCTGGGGAAGTGAAACAGAGCCTCGAAACCTCCACCAAGGGTGCATCTGTCTTAAGTGGTAAAAATAAGATCGGAACCCGGGCCCTCCTGGGCTGCAGCTTCCTGCTCCATTCGACGGATGCAAATTCCTGGCACGAAGCCCAGTGACCACAGGGCCTCCCCTCCTGGCATGATTTGGCAGGCCACTTTGGCAAACAGCCCACCGTGCCCTGAAAAAACCCCTCTATTGTTTCTCAGGAAGGCTTTTTGACACCCCTCCCCCCAAGTAAAAGGCTATTCGCTGTGCCCCCAGGACAGAAACAGCTCCAGGGACCTGGCTCCTCCTGGAGGAATCTGGGGGCCAGACAGCGGCCAGGAGGGGCCGGGCAGCTGACTCAGCAGAACAGGGCCTGCTGCTCAGAGCCCGCCCACCCTGCCGACCAGAAAGGGAAGGCCTCTGTGAGGCGGACAGAAAAGGACGCTGCTGAGGTCCCTGGGCGTGAAGTGTCCTTTGTCCCCGAGGACTTCGTGGGAAACGCCCATGTTGATATTTCAGCTGGCAGAACAGGCCTCTGTCTTGAGCTCTTTATCTGTATTAACTCGTTTAGTCTCATGGATGTGAGTTGTCCATCCCTAGTCCCATCTTGAAAATGGGGACACTAAAACACAGAGAGGGCAAATTACTAACCCAGGATAACTCGGCCATTCAATGGGAGATTAAACCCCAAAAGTCCAGCTTCTAAGAGAGACGACACAGTGGCCAGGTCCTTCCCTCCCTCTTTGCTCAGCTGTTTCTGGGGAAGCTTAGAGCTGAAGGCTGCATTTCATGGTTTTTGGAACCTGAGCATTTTCTTCCACCCCTGCTTCACCTGCCCTGCAACAGACTTCACTCCCACTTCCCTGTATGCTGTCTCTACCTCCTCACTGGTCCTCCATCCATCCAAGCTCCCCACCCTCGGCCATCCTGCCTCACAGCTGATGCTCCAGCAGAAGTTCTGCTTGTAAGACCAGCACACGAGGGGCTGGCTCTGGCCTGTCTCGGCTCCTGCTGTCCTTGCTGGGGACAACATTCTTCGCCAGCCTCTCTGGATGACTGTTGCAGGAGGGCCTACCTTGGACACCACCTCCAGGAACCCATCCCTCTCTCCTTGGGCTGGATGAAGTGGCTGGTGGAAGCTCATATGCCCTTCAGTGTGTATTTCTAATGCTGTGCTCAAGGGCGGAGAACTTACCTATGATTTCTCATCTCCCACGTTGGGCACTGTTCCTTACATACAGCAGGTGCTCAGTGAATGCTTGTTACACAAAATGAATGACAGTGACTCCATCACTAGCAAGAGTCAAAGCTTTATCCCTGTCCGGATCAATGGAGGTGCCATGTGGCTGGCTAAGGACTTCCACCCCCTACTTCTGGGTCCCTGTGTTAGGCAGTTAGACAAGTGGGGGACACCATACAGATAGGTGGAGGAGAGGGGGGATGGGACGGAAGATGGCATTATGCCCGCGTCAGACATAAAGGGACTTTACTTCTGAATGAGTGCCAGCAAGAAACTGGTTAAAACCTGACAGCCATGACTGGCAGTAGCAGAAAGGACTTAACCGGACACAAGCCAGTGCTCATTGTATTATAATTAACACTGCGGTCTGGGCTCCCCTACATGGCTTCTTCTGTGTACACCATTGGTAAGGACATGCGCAAAGCAGCCAAACATGACTAAGCATTCCCAGTACAAGAGCCATCAATCAATCAGGAGACCACGTCCAAGCGAGGGTATAAGAGAAAGAGGAGCCAAAAAAAAAAAAAAAAAAAAAAAAATCACTGCTTTTCCTCCTTTGGAGCAGCCTGCCTCCCGTTCTTGGGGGTGTACTTTTCCTTTCTTTTCAAATAAATCTTTAAAAATATTTTGCAACACAACACAGTCTCCCGACTGCAAACTTGTCTTTCGAGTGTGACAAGAACCAGGGTCTTTAACTTTTGGGGTAACACCTGGATGGGTGACCCTCACTTCCTGGCTTTATGAGGTTGGAGGATGGCCATGAGGTCAGTTCTGGACAACAAGCTGTGAACGCAAGAGAGAGATGTCACTTCCGGGCTGAACATTCAGTTACAGGGGCAAGACCCTGAGAGCACGGTGACCTGCACGGTGGAGGTGGCAGCAGCTCCGACAGCCTGAGAGCCCCCCCCCCGTGACACTGAGAAACAGAGTCCCATGATGAATGTGAAATGCGAGGAAGAACACATCTTTGTTGTTTGAAGAGCCTGAATTATCTTCAGCCTGATCTTTCATATCCCAGGGGAAGTAACTTGGATCTGTTTTCAACCTCAGAAATGTATTTTGGGTATTTACCAAAGTAGCCCTTGCAGGTGAAAGGTTGGCTGTAACACTCATGATAGTAACCACGACAAGAACTAACAGAGCTGAATGAGCGACTTAGGAACAAACACTCCTGTACCTTCTGTGTGTTTCTAATCAGCACACTATGTGCCACAACCTCTCTCCTTGGCTTCTCATCACAAACCTGGGGAAGACGCAGAGCATACATCATCCACTCCCCTTACAAGGTCACGGAGCAAGAAAGGCGTGGCTGGGACCAGAAGTGGGGATATTTGACTCCTAGCCTAGGACTCTCCCTTCTGGACCAAACCTCAGACACTTGGGGTTTTAAAATCTTATGGCCCAGAAAGCCAGATTTGAGGCAATCTAAGAAAAAAAACAGACGCTAAATCATTTGTAAAGAGCTTTGATAGCATTTGGTTTTTATGTCATTCCCAAATGGCAGTGGTTATTTTTTGTTGTTATATTTATTATAATTATTGTCGGTTTTGATAGTACATAGCTGAAAAATGCCAAAATGTGAGCAGCGCGAGATTAATAACTGCCTTTTAGTTAGCGTGATGGGTGGTGGGTGGCCCTGGCCCACCCTGTGGGGGCCTGAACCACAGGACTGGTGCTGGTGACTTCACAACATGTTTGGGAATTCAAATCTGGTGTCCTGGCCTTGACCACTCATGTCCAAATCATCAGCTTTTTTTTTTTTTTTTTTTTCTGTTCTGTGGGATTTTATTTGCTTGATAAAATGTAGCAAATCATCATCTCTTATCTGATGGTTGCCCTAGCTCCAATTTAAGGCCGTGGTCCTCAGGGCTCCCCTTGGGGTCCAACAGGCTTTAGAAAGTGTCCAGCACTGCCCTCCAGTGAGACCTGATTCAAGTGAGGGTGAGAGGTGGGAGAGCATCGGGAACCTCAGTCCTTCTCCAGCAAACGCTTCTTTGTCTTCTTTTCCTCTTCAGCTTTGGGTACCTTGTGGTCCTCCTCCACCGCTCTTCCCAGCCTTACCGTTGGTCCCTACTTCCTGTCCTTGTCCACAGCATCGTTTACTAGACTTGTTCCTCCACATTTTCAAACTGTAGGTGTCCTCTCCTCTGTGGCTTATGGCTTTTACCGGTGACCTGACCCCTGGGAGGAGCTCACTCCTCTCTCCTTTACCACCTCACCGCGCCAGGACGGCTGCCCTAAAGCAGAACGTGGCCATGTCCCTGGAGCACGGGAGAAACCACGTAAGAAAATAAGAGACCCGCTTCAGAGTCTTAACTTTACAAAATGCTAATGTTCACCCTCCCTCACCTTCTGCCTCCCACCTCCCCTCCTTCTCTCTCCCTTCTCCTTCTAATTCCAAAATCAGTTAATAACACGGGCATTGGCTTCTGCTGTAGGGTTGGATGTCTGGGGCAAGCTCTACTCTTGAGTTCGTCCCACCTCAACTTTTATTACCATTTGGGTGGGAAGAGGGAGACACAGGATCAGAGAATGGGGTCCAGGGCAAAGGGCCTGTGCAACTGCTTATCTGCCTTGCACTTGGCGTCTGGTGGGCCAGACTCCCAGGTTCTCATGCCTGCTATCTGTCCTGGTCCATCAGAGCTGGGATTCCCCAGTGGGGTCTAGACTCCGAGCGCCTTAATAATCACTAGTGTGGACTGGCCCCGGGTATCCTCTCTACTGAGCTCCCTGGGTGACCTGAACCCTTAGTCATGCTTCTCTTGTCGTTTCAAGATGCAATTAACATCTTCAATTTTCACTTCTAAAATGACTTAAATATCTCTGTCTTTATTCCTTGCTAAATTTGAGTGCTTCTCATCTTTCCTTCCTGATAATTCAAGAGCTCCAGCTCCAGCTGCAGATAGATGCACAGAGATAGAGAGTGTGCACTTAGCAAGTGTTACTCATTGTTCTGTGCACATTACGTCCTTTATCTTAGTTCATCCTCACAACCATCAAAGGAGGTCACGGAGGCTTAAGAGAGTTTAAGTAACTTGCCCAAAGTGACACCGCTAGGAGTGGTGGAGCTGGTAGACCCCAGAGATCTGCCTCCGGGGCCTGTGGTCTTAATCACTGTGCTAGAGACACTCTCTAGGTCTACCCAACATCCCACCGTCCCTCACACTCAATCAGCCAGAAACTCACCTGGGCCCCCTTAAGTGCTCTTTTATAGACCCATCTTCATCACGCAAGCTGCCCACCCCAGCTGCACATCTTGCCCTCAGTCTGAGCTCCTCCTCCTCGTTCACAACATCTGCTGAGTCACTGAAGTTTTTTATTTCTTCCTTTGAGTAATTTTTCATGCCCTCTGCTACCTTTTTGGTCTCACTGCCACCCTCCCAAGCCCAGTCCTGCATGATGTCATGTCTGAACGACTGTAATTGCTCCCCAATTTGTTTTCCTGATTCCTCTCTTCATCCTGCAATTATGATGTGATTAATCTTCCCAAAACGTTACTGGGTACACATTGGCCTCTCTGTGCTTCAAATCTGTGGGAGCACCCCATTTAATAAAGTCCATTCCCTTCCCCAGTGTCTTCCATGTGACCCACCTCAACTTCTCTAGTAGACTCTTCATCTCCTAACCAGCTGGTTGTTTCTTCAACTTTCTACATATATTGTGCTTTCCGCACCATTTCCCACCTGCAGCGAATGACCTTTATCTCTCTCTCCTCTTGCTGATGCTCCTGCCCTCCTTCAGGGGCTACCTTAGGTGCAGTATCCTTCACGGAGCATTCCCCATGCACTCCAGCCTTTCCAGATTATTACCACTTCTGAATCCTATAATTCAGAAGGACCACACATCTGGTTGCACGCCAAGGATGCCTTAGCCATCTTTTATGAGGATGTCTGGTCTCAGCTACTGGCTTATACACTCGGGGTGGGGCTTGGCTGCAACCAAACATCTCTAATTTCCCAAGACAATATTGAATCAAACTATTGTGCTTGTTGTAACATAAGCCCTGATTTTCACTTCAGAAAATAGAGTAGATTAAGATCTACATATCTCATTTTTATCTCCAGTGCCTTCAAGGATATGTAATAAACACCGTTCAATTACACATGTAACACAACATTGTATATCAACTATACTTCAATTTCAGAAAAAAATAGAAAAACCCCAAAAACCAAATTATATATATTTAAAAAAAAAACTATTCAAGTCTGACTAGGTCTCTCTTTAGCCACATGACCAAGGGTGAGCCTCCTTCTTTTCTTGGCCTATTACTGAAAATGGTGGAATTGGGTTAGGTGAGTGGTTGTCCGAGTATAAACCTTGGATTTCTTAGAGTTCTCGGGACTTTTTCAAAAGTGTTCTGGGGGAGAGGTAAAGGAAGGAGGGCCAAGCAGGTCGGCTCTCCATCTCCCAGGTCCTCACACCTTCTTCAGAGATGTTGCTCTTGGAGGTATAACATAGATTTCTATTTCTGCCTACAATTTCATTCCTGCAAAACACCCTATGGTTTTTAAAATATTTGAATGTTACTGGAATAGATTATTTCTAAAGCCTCTTCCAGTTTTTCCATGTTTTTTCTTTGGGGAGGATGAAGGGGAACGAAGGCTGCCATGTGCTGAATCCTTACAAAGTGCCAGGAACTCACTGCAGATGCATTGATGATTCCCACTTTATAGGAGGGGATAAGAGCTTGCATTAAGACCCCATAGCCGTGAATAAAATCGAGATGTGAGTTGAAGTCAGTATGACTTAACCATTACCTTTTCGAGTTGTCTAGGGAGAAAGGTGAGTTGCTGAAATACGCCCACATTTTGTCTGCTTTGTCATGAGAAGACAGCCCAAGTGACAAAGCAGGGCTTAGGGCCTTTGCAGAGCTGTTAATCTCATGTAGGAGTGCAAAGCTCGGAGGGGAATGTCTGTAATGGCCGCGGCTGCTGGGTGCTAGCGCGCTGACTGTGCCGTTTGAAGTCTGGAGGAAAACTGACCTCCAGAGGATTTAGCATTTCTGGCAACACCACTAACCTCTCCAGCAAACCACAACATGGCTCAGTGCTCACAGGACTGAACTGAGTCCAGAGGAACCCCGCCTAAGCCAGCTCACAGACCAACACACACAAGGCAGGTGTTTCAAGCGAGTGACTATCTTACACATAACTATGCAAATCCAAGACTTTACTGACACTAAGAGACACCACAGAACCTTAAGTAGAAAATATGAACAAAGGAAACTGGTAATTCTATTCAGAGAAAACGGGTTACCACCTGAGACTGGTTCCAAGACAAGCAAGGTTTAACCACAGCCAGGCCATTTGCCTAGGAACCTCCACCAGGAACTAAATCACACAATAAAATCTGGAAGTTCCTCGTATCCAGTGCTGCCAAGATGTTTGAGAGGGGCTGACCCTGCCACCCAGTCAAACCCATCCAACTGTTTTCCCCTCTGCTGACAAGGGTTCTCTGTGTGCTGTGGTCTGACTGGAAACCAGATCAGTTTTTAGCAAAAGCTGTTCTGTGAAGCCGATTTTCCAGGAGCCACGATATAATTTCGCTCAGAAGTTGTGAGCCTGATTTTGAAAGTTGATATTGTTATGGAAATTATCGCTGCACTGATCAATTGAGGTTTCTTATTTTTTCTTTTTCAAACTGGGGCAGAGGAATTGAGTGAACGAGGAAATTAGGCCTTTAACAGAGGGAAAAGAAAAAAAAACCCACACTAGAACATTTCAGAGGGTGAATACAGTAAATTGTAAAGCTTAAAAAAAAAAAAAAGAAAGGAAGACGGCATTTTTCTGTAGTTCCGGCCCATTTTCCACCTTCTCCGGCTCATTCTGGGAGACCTCTCCCCTTCTCTTCCAAAAACACAGCAGCCTTAGCTTCGAGACCTTTTGTTATGTCAGCTCCCAAAGTGCAAGTTGTGTGATAATGAGGTCTCCCAAGCCAGGCTCTTGAGGACAGATAATAACTCTGTTGACTAGGGTTCCACCTTCCTTCTGACGCTTTCAATGGCCTGGAATAAGGCTCTCCCAGATAAGATGAGAAGTTATTGAACGTCTATCTTCTGAGTAGAAAACTAAAGGAAGTGACACCCTAGTGGAAAAGCCATGGCCTTTATCTTATTCATTTTCAAACGTGAGGAGTGACTTTGATGTGTATTTAAAAAAAATGGGGGGAGAAGGAGTTCTCTAATAGTTTCCTAAGAATAAAGCAGTGATTTAAAAGAAAGAAAAGATGAGAAGAAAGAGAAAGGAAGGAAAGATGGAAGGAAGGAAGGATGGCAAAGCCCAAAAATAAAGCCAAGACTACAATCATTCCCTGTGGAACAAACCCACCAACAGATTTTTCTCTACAATATCTGTAGTTTGCAGAAGAAAATTAAAAAAATAGATGTGGCCCCCTCTTCTGGCAGTATGGAGTAACAGCGAGAGCAAACACTGATTTCTCTGATCTTTTGTTTTGTTGTTTATATTTTAAGGTTCTTCTCGAGGCTGTCTTCAGAAGATAACTATTGCATTAATTATCAATGTTTCTATTCCCAAAAGCAAAAATGGGACAGGTGAGCAGCTGTCCAGGAAGCTTCGAGGTCTGACACCCAAGCACATCAGGCGTCTGTCTGTCTGTCTGTCTGCACAGACCAGGCATGCGTCCAGAAGGCAGAGTTGCCTTCTGTGCAGACAGGGAGACGACGCCCTTTGGATCAGCTGAGCGAAACAGAGCAGCACTGTGGGCCTGAATGTTTCGGAAAGATATTTGTCAGCTGGTGCTCTGACCACCCCGCCCGGCAACTCCAGCATAGCAGGATGGCTCCCCAGTTCTGCACGGATGACGGGGCACGGTGAGCAAAGACACACCTCCCCTGCTTCTCCACAATAACTGGTTCTTCCCCAGGACAAAAGCTCACAGAGTCCAGACTCACCCAGAGCACATCTCTGAGCAAGAATTCTGTGAGGAGTTTGTGTGGGGAGGTGAGGATTGGTGGACAGAGCAGTGGTGGCAGGAAGCTGGCTGAGTCCGAGGGCTGAACAAGAACACCCAATTGGTTTTTCTTCTTTTGTGTCCCCAAGGTCGTGCCTGGGTGGAGACCTTGTAGTGGGATGAAGTACCAGGGTCTTCCAAGATAAGGTGGGTCTGGGTGGAGGCTGAGCCCAAAGGCACGTTCCTTCTCCCCTTCAATCCCAAATGAAGGTCCCCAACATCCCATGGAAATGGCAGCCTGTATAGAGGTCAGATAATAGCAACATTGTAAAACCCGAAACAAGATGTTGGTGCAGGGTGCCAAGTACCTATGCAAGCTGTAAAACCAAGCTGTAAAACCATGAGTCTCTTTGTTCTGAAGCTAAGGAAACAGCTCAAATTTCATATCAAAGTACCAACTAAGACCAAGGGCACCAACACGTGACATCCCATGAAATCAATGGTGACCGTCCTTCTGTAGGGTAGGGGCACTAGCTTTCCCTGTCTCCACCATTTTTAGTCTTGTTCCAAGTGGGTTTGGGGAACACAACTGAGGATTAACCTCAACATAATCATAATATTGCTGACAACAGTAATAATACCGCAGCAATAACTAATCTTTCTGTATGCCGTGTCCAATACAAATCGCTTTGCATGAACTGTCACATTTAATGTTTAAAACAAAGCTGTGAGGCAGCTATACTTATGAACCCCATTTTATAGATGAGAACAGGGAAGATTAGCGAGAACAAGGACACACCAAAGATTATTTTTTTTTCTTTTCATGTATTCATTAATTCAATTTTCTGTTGAGCTCTGAAAATGTCAGGCTGTATTCGAGGCACTAAGGATAGAGCAGTGAATAGAATATAGGCAGGTTCTTGCTCTCATGGAATCTACATCAGACATAAGATAAAAGGATAAATAGATCATGCCATGAACTGAAAGTTGTCCCCCCCCAAAATTCATATGTTGGAAGTCTGACCCCTAATGTGACTATATTTGAAGATGAGGCTTTTATGGATTAACTAAGGTTAAATGAGGTCATAGTAGGGGCCTAATCCCATAGGATTGTTGGCCTCATAAAAAGAGGAAGAAAGTGTCTCTCTCTCTCTCTCCCCGCTCACCCCCCACCCACCTGCCCCTCACTCCTCCCTTCCCTCCGCAGGTCCTCAGAGGAAAGGCCACGTGAGGAAGAAGAGATCAGGCTGCCATCTAAATACCAGGAAGAGAACTCTCACTAGGAATCAAATCCTGCCAAACCTTGATCTGGAACTTCCAGTCCTCAGAAATACGAGAAATAAATTCCTGTTGCTTAAAGCCCCAATCCAGCCTGTGGTATATTGGTACCGCAGCCCCGAGCGGACTCATACAGGTCGCAGTCAAGTGGCAGTAAGTCTTAGGAAATCGCTGTTTTCCTTTTCAGTGATGGGGTTTCTATCCCATGTAGGGTTTGGTATCCTCTCTGATAAGGAGACTTTAGGGAAGAAATACAAAAAAAGTGGAGAAGCAAACTAAGTGGGCTCCTGGAGAAGGAGTGATCCAGGCAGAAAGCACAACAAGGACACCATGACGAGAAGAGAATAAACAGGGGGAGGCGTACGTACCAGGAGACAGGTCTGAGATGGAATGAGAAGTATCTGTACCCAGGCAGTCTGCTCCCCTGACTTGTTCTGAAGCAGGTCACACAGCGTAGGTGCCTGACTTCATTTCATTTCCATTCGTCTGGTAATCTTCATCCATCCCTTCATTTGCAGTTCTTTGGAATCACTCATTATAGAGTGTCTCTTATATATAGTAGAGAATTGGGATATGCTTTACAAAGCAACTTGATTTTATAATTTTGTTTTCATAGGTAAGTTAAGCCCATTCACATTTATTGATATGACTAAAATGGTTGTTTCAATTTTGTCTTATTGCCTCATATCTTGATATATGAGTGTACATCACTTATATTTACTGTCTTTTCTTCTCTGGTGTGCTGTCTTTTTTTCTCTTACAGTATTGAGAAAAATTTTCATTTTTCATCTAGTAGTTCTCTTGGTATTAATACTTTTTATAGTTCTACTAATTTTCCATTTTCTTACTTAATCTTTGCTATCTTCTGTGTCAGTCTTAAGAAGTATCCTTTTACACCTAAAAGAGTTATTATACTTTCCACTACCTCTCTTTTCTTCCCATTTTAAAGTTTTATTTATTTTTAACTTTTTATTTTGAAATAATTTTAGATTCACAGAAAGTTGCAAAGATTTTACAGGGAAGTCTCATGTGTCCTTCACCCAGTTTCCCCCAGTAGTTCAATATACAACATTACAGCACAGTATCAGAACCAGAAATTGACACTGGTACGATGTGTTTATAGCGCCATGTCATTTTTAACACATATGGATTAGTGTAACCACCACTGAAATCAAGGTACAAACGATTCCAAATCACAAGTATTTCACTCTCACTGCCTTTTAAGGTCACACCCACTCCCATCCCTCCCCAAACCCCTGAACACTGGCAATCATGTATTTGTCCTCCATCTATAGTTTGTCATTTTGACAATATTATCTTTAATTACTGATATGTTAAAGCTTGAGTCTGCCATGTGATTTTTGTTTGTTTGTTTTTTGGCTTGTTCTCTCTGTTTTTCAATTTTCTTTTCCTTTCCCTGCCTTCTGTAGATCTCTTGAACATTTTTTAGTATTCCAGTTTTATCTATCATGCTGGCATGATTTGGTGCACTTGCCGAACTCAGGGCCTTTGCACTTGCTGTGCACACTGACTGAGCATTTTTTTCCCCAGCTTTTGGCAGAAGTTTTTGACTATATCTCTTTGTATAACTTTTTTGGTGGTTATTTTAGGTACTCTATATACATTATTATATACATTATGCATCGTATACATAATTTATCACAGTCTATTGGTGATGACATTGCATCAGTTTGAGTGAAGTGTAGAAACCTTGCCTCCCTTTAAGTCCCTTTGCCTTTCCTGTTCATAATAAAATTTTCTTACATATTTCTCTGAATCTGCTGGGAACCACATAAGACACTTCCATAGAGACACAAGAGGACACGGGAAGTCTTTTGTGTATTTACCCATCTTTTTACCCTTTTTGCGGTTCTTTCTTCTTTGTAACGTTCATCATTTCTCCTTTCATCATTTTCTTTCTGTTTAGAGAACTTCCTTTAGCCATCCTTCTAGAGTAGATCTGCTGGTGACAAACTTTCTTAGTCTTCCTTCATCTTAATTTCCTCTTCATTCCTGAAGCATATTTTTGCTGGATACAGAAGTCTGGGTTGAAAGGAAAGAATTTTATTTTTCTTGCAGCACTTGAAAAACATCATGTAGGCCCCTACTTCTCTTTTCTTTTAGAAGTAGTGACAGGGCTGCATTTCCTTCTGTGATTTTAGGCTTGAGTTGAGCAGTTACTGTCTAAAAGTTTCTTACCTTTTTGGGCTCTCCTGTCCTTGGCCCTTGGGTCGAAAAGATTAGGCTTTCCTTCAGAATATTTACATCTCATTGGCATTCCCGGCTTGTTGGTTTCTCCTGTATCTAATCTGGGATAAATGAGACAAACAGCAAACCAGGGAACACCACCATGTCACTTCCTGGGCCCTGAGATTCCCTAGAAAGTCCTCCTTCTTCTCTCCATCTTTCCTAAGTCTTCTTATGTTCATTATATATAATGTTCAGGTTTTTAGCTTTATATAGTGGTAGGGATATAGAAAAGTATGTCTTCTCCATCATTCCAGAGGTGGAAATCTCCTCTCATTTTTCCAGTTGCATTGTTTCTTCATTGTTAGAATGTGTAACGTCTTCATGTTATTTTTCATCAGTCCTTTTGCCGAAGTTGTCCCTGTCATCTCTTCATTGAGTGAAGCTTATTCTCTATAGACAGTGCTGCTGCTCCAGTGCTTTGCTTTGTATGTTGTTTTCAAAACACCAGTCTAATCTGCTTGCCTCTCTAAGTGGTTCCATCTTTTTACCCGGAGGGCCTGAAGATTTCTTCTTTTTCTTTGAAGTCTATTCATCTTACTAGTCCATGTCTCAGAGTTGACTGTTTCTGGTCAGTTTTTCTTAGTAGCCTTTGACTCTGTCTATGTGTGAATTTAGATCTTCTTTTACTTACAGAACTCTCCTCAACTTACAGTTTTTAATGTTAGTTCTGTTCCATTGTTTTGATTCTCTTCTTTGGGGTTGCCAATCATAGATATGTTGGATCTCCTTTGCCAATTGCTTGCATTTCAACCACTTTTCCTATGACTCTTTTTATTTTGTTCTTTACCTCATTTTAATTTATTTTTATTCTTTGAATTGTTTTTTCTTCAATACTTTTTATTAAATGTTTGATTCTGTCATCTTCTCGAGTAGTTTGTAATTTAGTCTTCATCACTGATATAAGTTTATCTTTTTCTCTATTTCTCTCCCAAGTCTAAATGGGTTTTCGGGGACTTGAGGGAGTCTATTTCTGGTCTTAGTTTTTATATTTCTGATACATGATAGTATTTAATATCGCTAAATTAATTCACTTTGGAATGTTCTCTACAGTTGTTTTACAGTTTCCTTTTGATTTTTAGTTGAATTTTCTGGTAAGAATTTCCATCAGCAGAAAAGCTTTGACTCTCATTTTCAAAATTTTTACAGTAATTTTATATGGCTATGGTCTATTTTCCTGGTCTATTTCTTTCACAAACAGAGCTCCTAGTTTAAGAGCTCCTTGATTCTTCCCTCTTTTGTGCAGTTTCTTTTAGCAATAATTTTGGTAATGATGGCATGGGGAAAGGAGAGTCTATTTCTCTCAGAAACTTCTTAATCTTTCCTACTTATTTCCTTCATTCCTTCATGGATTTGTCTCCAATGGGTATCACCCCTTCTCTATATATCTGTATCTCCCACAGAAGTAATGCTTCTCAAATTCTGCCTTTCCGTTCTCTCACATATTCAAAACTCTTCCCTGTATCCTGTCCTGTGAAATTCCAAGCTGCAGCCTGTGTTTTGTATATTAGTATTTAAAGTTGGACTTCCTGTTTCCAGGGTTGTTTCATTTGTGCTTTATCTAGATTCTCTGCTCTCCTCCACACTTCTCCTAAGCCTCCTCTTTTCTACTCTCACACCTACCTTGTTGAATTTCATCCTCTTCTCTACTTGTACGTAAATTAAAGGCCATGGTGTCTCTGTCTCCTAGTAATGTCAGAGGCATGATCATACACAGTTTTATTTGCTCTTCTGGTTGTTTCTATGTGTTTTCCTTTGGGAAGCCTCCGTTGTCCTGTAACCCAGAAGTCTCCTCTGTCTGACTTTAGAGACAGTCAACAAAGCAGCTACTCTAAGCAGCTACCTAACTCTAAGCCTCACTCAGTTACAGGTTTGGGGAGAGAATATGTCCCAAGGGTCCGGTTTTCCATTTCTTTTTATTGTTTTCATTTTCCCTACAAAGACATGATATTTTCAATTATTTTTGTCTACCAAGAAAGAAAATCCTATTGACTAAGTCATAATTTCTTCATTGATTCTCTTTTAGCCAACAATACCCTATCTGATGGCAGTATTTGCAGAATGGATTAAGTAACCACCAAGCAAAGAGGCATTTCATGTGATCAGAGCTAAACTTTCTATGGTAGATGTTCAGTGTTCACTAAAATTATTTAACATTGAAAATAACTTGTGAATGCTAGTTGTTGCCTTTGCAAATGTCTGGAGGATCAGCCATCCTTAGGCTGGGAAATATTGCTCTATCTATTCAATCTCACTTATTCAACAAACATTTGCAGGCAACTAGGGTTATATAAAAGAAGAATTCTACTCCAGCCCATGGAGAACGTTTAATGGATGGGAGTGGGAGCAGGACTGTGGGGAGACAGATAAGCTTGAATTATCATGCAGGGTTGTAAGCACCTTAATAAATGTTTTTCCTAATAGAGTGGGGTCAAAAGTGAAAAAGGATCAAGTTTGCATGGGTGAACTAGAAAAGGCTTCATGAAGGATGTGTCTAAACCAGTTCTTAAGAGAATGAGTAAAATCAGCTTGTTGCAGGAGTCAGTGCCTCCCAAAACTGCCTTCCAAAAACAGTGAGAAATACAAGTTGGAACCCACCTCCACACCTTCACTCCTCAAACACATAAACACACACACACACACCAAAATCAAAAGAAATTGGATACATTCTGTTCTTATTTAAAAAGTGATAGTTTTAACTATGGGAGTGTATCAGCGTCATCCGAAGAACTTTTTAATTTTCAAAACGCCCGAGCAAGACGCCTTTCTGCCAACAGTCTTGCATTACCTTCAGTGTGGAAATAGGATTGAGGCATTCGCTGACATCAAGATTTATGCAACTTTGTTCTCTAATGTAGCGAGAACTGGACTAAAGGATCCCTTGCTTATCACTAGATTTCCTCAAGGAAAACGCTTCTCTCCACAAAATTAGAATTCTCTTCTATAGAATGTAATGTCATGTCAGTCCAAACAACTTTGAGAATTTCTCAAATTTTAGGGCAAGACATGGGAAGACTTCAGTTTTTAAAGAACAAGTTCGTGAGCTCCATGGTGGGGGGCAGGGCTATTTCCCCAGCCCCCTGCAAGGTGATTCCAGTCAACAGTACCATCTGAGTGCTCTCAGAAGAAGAGCAAATTCACTTCTCCTAGTGCTTCCTTCTTCCAAAGAAATATAAACCTATTGGGTTGGTCATTAGTTCATTGCATTTTGTTTGATCAAAGGGAACAGGGAATCCTCTGAGAATCCTCTCTTAGGTGGAAGGGCCAGCTGGGTGCTGCCCGCCATCCACCCCTGCACAGCGACCCCTGACTCTGTCCTGATTGGCAGCTGCAGGGCTTTCTGTGTCGATCTGCTGGTTTTGCAGGACAGCCCCAGTGGGATGACAAGCAATGAGGGAGCACATGTCCCAGGAAGAGGCTTAGGATTTTAAACTCCAGGTCCTGTTTTTCAGCTTCTCAGATCTAAGTTCCCTATGTGTTAGGGTGATGGGGGTGGGGGCAGTGAGACGGGTCGGAGACAAGTTACGTGTTGACGAGTGCCCCACTCTCAAAGCCTGGACCTTTTGTCAGGGACTTGCCTGCAGCTGTAGCCTGTCTTTCGAAACTGCCTCAGGACTCTGTGAAGAAACATAAGAAGACATGTGATTCTTCTCTCCTTCTATTTTTTATTTATTTTATTTTATTTATTGAAGTACAGTCAATTACAATGTGTCAATCTCTGGTGTACAGCACAATGCCCCAGTCATTACAGCACAATATCCCAGTCATGTGTGTACATACGTATATTCATTTTCAGGTTTTTTTCCACTAAAGGTGATTCTTCTCTCCTTTTAAATTTCAAATGTGGCAGGGTTATAAACTTTGTGGGAGAGACAAGAAATGCCCCCAAATTAACAACCCTCCATTCATGGGGCACTCACTATGAGCTGGCTATTAGGTGAGCACTGAGGAAATATCAGTGAAGAGACACAGTTCTTGCCTTCCTCAAGCTCCCTGCCCAGGGAGAGAGAGAGCGAGACAAGAACACTGCTGAATTATCAGTCATTTAGAAGTACTGCAGAAAAAAATAATAAAATAAATTAGGAGGGAGGGTGTAGCTCAAGTGGCAGAGCACATGCTCAGCATGCACAAGGTCCTGGGTTCAATCCCCAGCACCTCCTCTAAAAGTGAATAATAAATCTAATTACCAACCCCAACAAAAAAAAAAAAGTGAAATAAAATCACCATCATCATCATCATCACAGAATTATTTCAGAGATCTAGGCAAAAATGCGGGTACGCCCCAGTCAAGCAGCCCAGTGAACTGTGAGCCACCCCACTCCCTCCCCCACCTCGCCTCACTTTTGCTACATTTGTCTCTTATTTGTTGCTTCCAACTGCTAAGCACTTTTCCAACTCAAGGCCTTTGCATTTGCTCTGGCCTCTGCCTGCAAATACTCTCCCTCCAGCTTTTAGAAAGTCTGCCCCATTTTTGTCCTTTAGCTCTTGGCTTAAATTTGTTTCCTCCTCAAAGAGACCTTCTTTGGGGTCTCCTCAGACTGAGAAACCATGCATTTTACTTTTACCATTTTATTTCTTATCTAGTAGCTTTTAACACTGTCAGAGAAAAATAAGGCCAGACTCTTGTTAAAGACAACAAGACAGATTTTGCTAAGGTGAGTGCAGGAAGGGAGAGAGACTGCAGCATAGACTGAGCTCAGCTCCAGCTAAGACACAGATGACTGGGGTTTTAAAAGGAGAACAGAGAAGTAACAAGAGAGGATTACAGGGAAGCATAAAAGGAGGAATAAAGAGAGTAGGGGGCTACAAGGTAATGAAAAATTACAGGAGGGGAGTAAGTGGAGAATTATGGAAAATGGTTTAGCAGTGTGGCCTGGGACAAGCTACATTTTGCCTTTTGGCAGCATCGTGTTTTCTTGAGCAGAGACCCAGCCCAGGGGTCACCTGCAAGGACAAAGCCTAGTGCAGGCAGAAACCAGGCTAAAATTAGGTCAAATCTCTTAGCACGGTGTTCAGGCAAGTCCTTTGTGCCATGTGGGTTTGTGGTTCCCAACTCACACATTTATGCTTATGTATTTTTCTTTAATCAATATCTGGAGTTAATTGGTATCTATAGCTTCTTCCCAAATAGGACAGAAGCTAATCGAATTTTAAATTGCCACATTTTCTTGATTTGCTTTCAGTTATCACATCGGAGATTTAATGATCAGCTATTGGAACAATCAAAACATTTGTGTTCTTTGTAACATATTTCACTGCTTTTCTTTTCTCTTTTCTTTTTTCACCCCATATTGTCCTCTTAGATTTATTTTGGTTTGTTTTGCCAAGTGGAACTTCTAGTAATTGTTTCAGTTAGAGTTTAAAGATAGTAAAACATCCGAGTCTCTGAAATGTGGGTTTTTGTCCTCTTGCTTGAGCTGAAGAACAGTTTGGCTAGGTGTAGAATGATGGTATTGTTATATCTTCTTCTTGCATCTAATGTCGTGAAGAAGACTTAACGCCAACATGATCCTTACTCTCTTGTAGAGGAGATTTTCCCCCTCTTTGTGTTTAAGTTTCTTGGTTTTGCTCTTTATTTTTGGTGGTATAAAATTTTTCTACAATATTCCTGGATGTGGATCATCTTATATTCCTCCTGCCCAATATCTAGTTCTTCTTTTCAGTCTAACTCATGTCTTCCTCAAATTGCATATGCTTCTTTTATAATTTTTTGACTCTTTCCATCTGTTCTCTGTGTTCTTTTCTTCCAGAACCCTTCTTAGAACTTCTGATTTCTTCTAATTCATAATTGTTCTTTAATGTATTCATTTTTGCCTTCCGAGAAAATGTCTCAATGATCCTCCAGCTTTAAGTTCTCTATGTGCTCCTATGTGTTTTGCTATCCAGTACATCTGCTAATTTCTCCTTTTATTTCAACAACTTTCTATAACCTAGATCTCTAGTTGAGTCTCTATTTGAATGCAACACGCTTTCTCGTCTCTCTGTATTTGCTATATTAATTTGATTCCCTTAGTTTTCAGAACCAGGGTTGGTTGAGTTTGCTGGCTCTTTTTATTAGATTGACTTTCTTAAATGTTGCATGCACCTTGGTTTTATGCTCATCTTTGTAGCTTTGATTTTCTGTTTGCCTGTTGGAGAGCGGATTATTCTGCCTGTTGCCATGATGGTAAAGCGAAGGTGGAGGCACTGCTGGCTGGGATGGTCAGTAGCCAGTCTTCTAGTCATGGAGAAGCTTTATGTCCCTTAAGTAGCACCAGCCACCCAGGGGACTGTTCTGCTTCTAGGTCCAATGCCTCCACTTACTGCTTCTACCAAGGGACAGACCCTTCTGCTACTGCTCCCATAAGTGTGGTGTGCATGGCAGTGGTGACAGGGTGGGGGGAGGCCATCTGGACTCTGCTACCATGATACTGTAGAAGCCACCTTGACCACCAAGAGCTCCCTAGGGCTCCCTCCTCCTCCAGCATCCAATCCTCAGCTTTTAGACACAGTTTCTGAAGCCACCCCCCAACTAGGAGCAGGCCCCCCGGGTGTGTTTAGGGCCACAGCTTCATCAATTATTCATATCCCATCTGCCTCAAGCCTTTCAGGAATTCTTTACAATTTCTGCTCTCTGGAGCTCTGTAGAGCTGTTGTTTCACAGCTCTGTTATGGATAATTTTATTCTATATATTTGTAGTAAAAAAAAAAAAAGGGCATTGTAGCATATGCTCAGTTTATCATCTTAATAACATCTTCTGTATTTAATTTGCAAATTTGTTTCTGATTAACAGCTGTACAAGAACTATAAGCATAAGGGTATGTATGAAATTTGTTTGTACACATTTAAGTAATATCATAATTAAAATAATTGAACAACACAGGGAAATCACTCTGTTTTAAAATATTATTGGAAATGCTATCTATATGCTATCCCTGTCTGAGAAATACTATTCTGGGTTGTTTAACGTGAACTTACTTCATCTAGACTTGGTTCAAAAATTACAGAGGGAAAGACTGACTATAATACTTCCCCTGCCTCAGTCACAAAGCCCTAACAAGAGAAGCAAGCCGAGTGCTAGTACCCTCTGCAATGACCCCTGCTTCAGGCAGTAGCAGTCTATTTTGGGCCTGCCAACCTGCTGGCCAAGCAGAACGGGGAGAAGGAAGGGAAATAAAGCTGAGGTGTAAATGACAGGCTTGTGCAATATTTTTAGCATGCCAACTAATTTCAGACATATTACACTGACTTGTCCTGACAATAACCTGGGTGTTTTAACATTAGTGGATTGAGTATTATCTCCGTTTTACAGATGAGAAAAACAGAGGCTCAGGGAAGTCAGGTGACCTGCCCGAGGTCCCATAGGTACTCCTGCCTGTGAAGCCAAAGCTCCTTCCAAGGCGTACCAGGCAGCACCCCAGGAGGCACAGATGGCAGGCTAGACTCAGGGTGACGGAAGGAGGGTCTCACAAAGGTGTGGCGGAGAGCAGAGAAGTGACAAGTGCAGACCCCCCAGGGGAGTGAGAGGGGAGCAGTCACCACCACCAGGCTCGCTGGAACAAGAGGAGATGGTTACTGCATGGACTCCCCAACTTTCATCAGAATGGGGATAGCTGTGTGGTGGCTTATAGCTGTTGTGTTGTGGCCTCTGAGGCACAGGGAACAGTGTATGCAAATCTACAGTGAGGACCGAACCATCGCAGGGAATCAAAACAAGGGATCGTTATGCTGAGAAGAGAAGATGCGGTGAAAGATGAAAGGTGGAGAGTGACGGGGAGCAGGTCCTGAATTTCTTCAGTAAACCTACTTGGGTCTGCCTTCAAAGAGAATGAGTCATGTGGGAAACTAGGTCAGAACAGTTTCTGATGAAGGCGAGGATTAATGGCGATCTGTGTGTTATTGTTCTCGTAAAGAAAATTTTTAATAGTATGACTGTCTTCCTATAGGTCTGAAGCATGTTCCCAACTTGGTCTCTTGTTTAATTACCTGTCGAAGACACGAGCACCAACATGATTGCTGCCTCCACCTTGTTTGTGACTCACGGTGGGAATTCTGAGTAACAGGTCCTCGTCCTTTCCAAGATTACCTCACCTAAGATTAGGTTTTGGGAGAGACACACTGAAAATAGTCAGTGCCACCAACACCTTAGTTAGCTATATCTTCTCTCTTTTTGGTCACATTTTCTCTCTTTCTTCTTCCCCTATTTTTTTTTCCTTCCAATCCTACTTAGGGCCTCCTGAAAAGCCCTGATTTGTCCTTTCTATGTGACTCTGAAAAGAATGAAGATTTCCTACTGTTTATGCTCAGCTGAGATTCAAACTCAACAAACTTTCATTGAGCACCTCCCGTGTGCTAATTTTTTTTTTTTTTTTTTTGCAACTGCTCTGTCACTTCCATTTCAGATGAGGAAACTGACTTTCAGCAATATGAAGTGTTTGTTCAAGGTCCACCTTCTTCTCTTCCTGACTGGAAGACTCCTCTCTGCCCGCTCGCGTCTAGGTGGGCTCACGTGACATTCTCACCAGTTGGATGTAGTGGATGCTGCATTTAACCCCTTCCAGCCAGAAGAGGTTAGAAGTGCACCAGCCATCTCTACGCGCTTGCTTTTCCTTCATCACTTGGCGGGATTCGGTGGAGGACTCTGGAGCTTGTGGAGAAGGCAAAGACATCCATGAAGGGAGGACACTGATGCCTGAATGACTGTGTGGAGCAGAGAACCCCCAAATTTACCCTGCCTCCCTGACCCACCACTGACCTGCATTGGACTGTCACATGAGCCAGGAATCAGATTTTATTGTTTTATGCCTCTCAGATTTGGGGATTGTTTGCTATAGCAATTAGCTAACACTAATACAAAACTGGGGCAAGATTTGTGCCAATCAACTTAATATCTGGAGACCACCTTCTGTGAAAATACGCCATCAGTGCAATTCATAGTATTATATAATAAATTCCAAATGAGTGGCACAGACAGTGATTAGTGCTTGAAGGGCTGGCTGCCCACCAGATTCCCAGAGCAGGTAAGTTTTGAAGGCTGGGTAGAACTTGAATGGTGCCCTCAACTACGCACAAGGCAAAAGTTTCTGTAGGGGCCAAGATCCTGCCTCTGGAACCAAAGATACCAGGTTCAATTCTAGATTTATTCTTTACAAATGAATGAACGTGTGGGTTCTGAGCCTCAGTTTTGCCATCTGTAAGTAGGGCAAATAATACCTTTCTTCTAAGGTTATTGGTTATTATGAAGATTAACTGAAATAATGCATACTAAGTAGATGCAATAATCATCGGTAAATGATTATCAATGTTACAAATATAAGGAGAACTTTAGTTTCTCACTGGCTTAGACACAACTAAGTTAAGTAGTTACCTTGACCATAAGTATTTTTAATTCTGCTACTGGACTGTGACATAGATGAACCTACTTCAGTTTATGTTTTTGTTTTCTCTAGGAATAATAAAATCTGAATCTAATGTTTACCACGTAAGAGACTCCACAGACTTTGGGCCTTTTTTAATTCCAGCTTCTTACTTTGGATCAAAAGTTTATTTCATTCAAAAAACCATCCTCCCAAGAGTGGGCCCAGACAAGAATGCAGTTGTCTTTTTGTAGCATGGACATTGTTATGCAAATTAGTGTTTTTATTCTCTCATTTAGGTTTGTAAGATGTTAAGGTGTCAGAGCCATCCTATCATTTCACATTTACAGAGGAGGAAACTGATGCCCAAATGTTAGTGTGTCACAGGGGTTCACAGGCATGTTTTTTCCGATCTCCCCCATGCCTTAGGCACTTTACTAACTTAAAGAGTTATATCTGACCCACAAAGTTTGATAGAACCTCCATGAATCAAATTGCATGGGGAATGAGATGTTATGGCCAATCAAATTTTCTGATTTAGTGAATTAATGTCATAAAAACACACACACATATACACACATATGTGTATGTATAAATACATATTTTTCCTCCTAAAATACATTAGTTCCTCTTTCCTGACGTGGGACAGTCTGACAAGCAGAATCAAGTGTCCCTTTCGTTAGCAGTGAAGGGAAGCCAGGGATCATTTAGTCCATTTTTTTTGTTATTTTTCTTTTTGGGTGCATCAGCTAACTTCACCAGTTGACCTTGTAGACGATGAGTTTGGTCATGTGACTGAGTTCTAGACAGTAAAATGCCAGTGGACAAGATCTTGCCATTTCTTGGCCTGGTTCGTGAATACTTCCCTCTTGTTTCCTCCATGCATGTTTCCCTTTTCAGCCGGCTAGAATGGAGAGGACTCCCAGCGCGACCAGGAAGCCATGAACTGAAGATAATGAAACCATCAACTGAAGGAGCCTGGGCCCTTGAATCACTGTATGGAGGAGAGCCGCCTACCGGTAAATCATTCTTGCTTTGATCTGTGAATAATGAGGAGTAACTTCCTATTTTGTTTGATCCATTGTACATCTTAGGTTTGTTTGCTAAAGCAGCTAGAGTTTTCCTAATTAATGCCTAGCTTGATAATGGCAGAGCCAGAAGTACCTACTGTGGATGAGGCACTACGCTTGTGTGAAAATAGGAATATGAATTAAAACAGTTTGGGACCTTGAGAAGCTTCAAGGCTAATAGGATCCCAACATATAGACAAAAATGGTGTCATGCAAAATAGAAACTGAAAACAGTGTCTGCGGAGAAGAACTATGAAAAGACATAGGAATTAAGAGGACAAATCACTTGTGTCATTGTGTCATGAGGGCTGAATTTCAGGAGGAGGATAAGGTCTTTGGACTGGGAGGATGTGTAACATGCAGAGATGGAATCACCAGGAAACGAAGCAACGGAAACAAAAAAGACCTGGCAGAGTGAGTTGTTCAGTGGGATGGAGATGAGGTCCATGAACAAAAGAAGTGATAAGATGGGGCTTCATGGTGAAAGACATTAAATGTCAGGTTAGTGACTTTGAGAGTCATTTACGAGCTTGGCTAAGGGCTGTCATCAACACCTGTTGGTTGAAACATGTTGAAATTAAGCCGCAGACTGTGCCCTCGGAGTCTGATGACGGCCACAGGGCTGATTTATCTCACCCCCTGGAGCTCGGACCACAGAGAGTTTTCATTCTGAGAGCTGGTCTCCTAGGACTGAGGTACGCAGAGGAGATTAGAGCCGCCTGGGGGAGCTGGAGTTGGGGAGGGAGGAGGAAAGACAAAGCATCCACCCTGGCAGGGTTCCAGGCTCTGAACAAGGTTGAAGATAAAATGATCTGATGGGCCTTTCGATTCTGTTCCATTTAGGCCTTTCTCAGGGGAGGGATGTAGACAGTCTTTGCTCCCTAGAAGTACATGTATATGGAAATAACAAGGTTGTGCTGGATGTCATGGCGGTGAAGGCCGCGCTGGGAAAACGATGTGCTTTGCAATTAGGTCACTTAGAAAAAAAAAAAAAATCCTGCAAAGTTAAAGCTGAAATGAAGCTAGCAATTTAGGTACTTTTCACAGCCTGACTTCTGGGTTCTTGTTCTATCTGATATCTAGGAAAGGCACTTTCTGGGTACAGATCTCTTTAAAGTTTGTTTGAGTATCTCTTTCATTTTTTTTAAATTTAGTACACACGTAGATCTCAAGCTTTAAGTATCCTTTTGATCACTGTAGCTAGAAGCAAAAAAGCCATCCAGCTGTTCAGTCTGTTTGTACCAAATTGGGTCTCTTCTGAACGTTACGATTCTCATCCACAAGGGTCCCCAAGTTGACTGAAGGGTCAAGCAGAAAAGAGATAGTGACAACTCTGAATTATCCCTTAAAAAAAAAAAGAAAAGATTAACCAGTTTGGTATCAGATCCTTCTTGGCTGAGGAAACACTACCCCTTGCCCCCCAGGTCATGTTAATTTTCCTACAGGGATTTCCATCCATCAGGGAACAGCCACTGACAGCGCATCATGTTTATGTAAAGAAGAGAAAGGAAGAGAACAAAGCTAACATTTATTTAGTATATTCTACTGACCACATGCTTTTCATTCTTTATTTAACCATCAAAACAACCCAATAATACAGGAACCCTATCTCCCAACTTCTAAGAAATAGGAAACCAAAGTTTGGTTAATTTAAGGGACTTATCCAAGGTCACATAGCTGTAAAGGATAGAGATAAAAGCAAGCTTGTCCTGCCTTGAGAATTCATGCCATTAAGTTGCTATAACCAAATATGCAGTCCAATTGTAGAGTTTTCAAGGAATATAGCCCAAGAAGACAAAATAGACCAGTTATACATAAGGGCTAAATAACACAGTATCAATCTCACCCACAAATATCAAATAAAATTAACATAATGTAATAACCAAGTGAGATTATTTTAAGAATGTGTCCAGGATGTGGTGAGATTTGAGGAGATTTGAGCCTGCCCATTTACAGACACTAATCATTTGTAAACATCATTACAATGTGAACATTACAATACAGAATATGACAATATTTTGCTGTGAAAGTTACTGCCATGCTCTCTGCTTAATGCATTTCTTTCAGAAGGTATTCTTTAGCACTCATTGCCTTTAGGCCTGAATAATCCTAATTAAATACAATTCTTGACAGATCTATGCACAAAGCTGCTCCTTCTTGGAGTCACTCATGTATGAATTCATCAAACACTGTATACCTGCCAGGTTTTAGGATCAAGATACTAGAGCTTTATTTTCAAGAAACTTAGAGTCTTCTAGTCAGAAAAAAATAAATATACAGTTATAAAATAACACGGCAAGTGCTATGACAGAAATTCTGTATGAGAGAAATGATCTGGACAGGGGAGCCCTATGTCACTAGGGACAAGCTTCATAGAAACGGTGACACCAGGAAAACCTGTGAAGGGTAAGGAGGAGATAGGTGGACAGGCTAGATGGAGTGTCACTGATCAAGGCAAAGGTGCATTCAAAGAAAAATGGGAGATTGTGTGGTGTCTTGACTGATTGTGTAGGGTATTGGAGAGTGGCAGAAGGTGAAGCTGGACAAGTAAACCAGAGGTAGACCAGGAGGATGAGCTCTGAATGCCATGAGTCCACTAGACGCGCTTCTCACTATGTTTTACAGAAAGGCATCCATCCGGTGACAAATGGAACATTTGCTTTCTTGTGCAGAGTACTTTCTCTCTACTCACCTCACCTCCATTTGGGCTCCTTCTGACACGGATCATGACCAGAGAATCAGATCTTTACTTGCTCAGCCATCTGTCATGTGGTTTGGCAAGTGAGGGCCTCTGGTCCCCACCTCACAGAACAGACACGACTGTGAAGGTTGGCTCGACTTCCTTTCTCCTCAGTCTTTCCTATTAAAGATATTTCATCAAAGGCTAAAAGAATGCAAGCATTTAGAACGTACTCTGTGATCTCCGAGGGTAGCGATATGCTGTGGGTGAGATACAGTGGCAGCTTGCTAAGGGGCCTTGGAACAATATCCTTTTTGGAACAAATTAGAAAAGCAGGTCATGGCCACCTTGCATGGTCCTGTCAGGAGACAAGAATTAAGGCTGGACATATTGTCAAGGTCATTTCAGATCCTATTATCCTGCTTCTCTGATGATAATGATGATAAAAATAGCACTTTTTTGTGACTTACACAATTTTCAGAGCTCATTCACCTATGAACTCCTCTGAGCAACTGATGGGGAAGGTAGAACTTGGAGGGCCAAGGGCACTCCCAGCCAGACCTCATGCTTAAATAACATTTTAAATGGGAGATGTGAGCGACTAAACAATGAATGCTCCATCCTTCTGTGTTTGATACACAGGATGGTTCCATGGAGAACAAAGCTGGCCCCCACACTCCTAAACGTGAAACTTACCAATAGTCTGAGCCTATCCTGTTATGCCTGTATATTCTAGCATTTATGTTTGTCTACCTAAACATTTAAAGCTATTTAAGTTTTCAGCTTGTTTCTACCAAGGAGAAAGGCATTTTAAAATTTGCCATTTCCCCCAATATACTTTAAATTTTCCTTTCATTTGTACTAAGCTTACCTTTTTATAAATGCAAGCAATCCTCCATAGTTAGTTGTGATAGTATTGTTGACAAAGAGAATGCGTTTGAGAGAAATATAGTAACTAGAGACAGAAATGATCTAGGAGACTTGGAGAAATTTTCCAGGAAACAATGGACAGGACCAAGAACTAGAAATCATGCAATGTGTGTGAGCTATGGAGACAAGAAGGAAGAGGGCTTAGGTAGAGGTATCCTTTCCCAAAGTGTATTCTGTGGGACCCATTCTGCTACATGGTTCTCAGAAGAAAATTGAGCTTTTATGGTCAAATAAGTTGAATATATCATCTTTGAGGGTATGCATAGTAGCCCACCAGCAGCTATTTACCTACCTTTTTGATTGTATTTACAGCTATTTACATAGCATTTACATTGTATTAGATATTAGAAGCAATCTAAAGATGATTTAAAGTAAGGGAGGTGATATCATTTGGTATTTTTCTTTCTCTTTCTGGCTTACTTCACTTAGAATAACAATCTCTATGTTTATTCATGTTGCTGCAAATGGCATTATTTTATTCTTTTTATGGCTGAGTAGTATTCCACACTGTAAATATACCACAACTTCTTTGTCCAGTCATCTGTCGATGGACATTTCAGATGCTTCCATGTCTTGGCTATTGGAAAACAAATATATGTATGTATATGCATGACTGGGACATTGTGCTGCACACCAGAAATTGACACATTGTAATTGACTGTACTTCAATAAAAAATAAATAAATAAAATAAAAAATTTTTAAAAAGTATACAGGAGGGCATTATGCTAAGTGAAATAAGTCAGACAGAGAAAGACAAATACTGTATGACATCACTTATGTGTGGAATCTAAAAAATACAACAAACTATCACATGTCCAGATTGAATTCTTGTCTTTGGGAGTCAGTGTAGTGTGATAGAAAACTTTGCAATTAGAACATTTTGGGTTTAACTGTGACACTAACTAACTATATTTAATTAAGTTTACTAGGGGAAATAAAGGAGAACACCCAGTTAAATTTGCATTTCAGATAGTCTCCTTCTTAGTGTATGTCCCAAATATTTCATGGGACATACATGGGCTAAAAGTTTTTCACTGTTTGCCTGACATTCAAATTTACCTGGGGCTTTCTGTAATTTGTTAGCTCAATCTGACAACTTTACATGTAAGTCACTTAACTCCTCTGATCCTCGATTTCCCTTCGGTGACCTGGTCTCCTACCCCTGGGACCGCAGGAGACACTCAGGGAGCATATGAGCATATGAGATAAGATAGTATCTTGAAAATATAAGCGTTAAGGTGTTTTTTATATTTTCTTCCCTTTGTGAAACACGATCTAGACAAAAAGTCCCTTTATCAGAGAGAAGCCTGCTTTCTGCGCTGTCTGCCCCCGCGCAGGTGGTGCGCGGCGCACCCTGGGCTCCAACTTGCTCCCAGTTTGCAGCAGGCAGCAGATGCCAGACTGGGCTGCTGTCTCCCTGCATTCTTCCCAGTGCTTCTTCCTCTCCTTGTCTCTTCTGTTCAGGACATTTGGGGGAAAAAAAAAATCACAACCTCCGCTTTACGGAGCAGCTGCTTCTCTGCGACTTACTCTCTCTCAGGCCAGAGTTGCTATGGGGAAACCGGCAAAAAGTGATGTTCAGACAATATTGCACATAACAAGCACAGAACTCTGAGTTTTTTTTTTTTTTAGTTGGAGAATAATGTATAAGGCTTATTCATTTTCAAAATATTTCTGTTGTATCATTTCTAGGAGTTTTTGGACAAACCGGAGAGGCAGTATCACGTGCTGCGTGCGTCAAAGGAAACCCAATTCCTTACCGCAGAGCCTGTGAAACGCTTTCCGCAGACTCTCTGTCCTCCTGATAACCGGCAGCAGAACAGAGTGCGCTCAGCGTCTGCTCCCAATACTGCCCAGGTCCCCGGGGCTCTCGGAGCCCACGGTCCAGGGCCAAGGGGCTGGTCATCCCCAGGGTTGACTGCAGAGCCCGCCTTCCCGGTTCCCCACCGCTCACCACTGCCTTCAGGGATACAGGGCCCTCAGCAAAGTCAGGGTCTCCATTTCCCGCTAAATTCTAGTCTTGATCTTGGTCTTTTCCTCAAGACTCCTGCATGACGTGGTGAGTGCCTGGGCGCTGTGTGAACACGTGGTTCATTCTGTGCATGTTGACCTATGAATTGGTGAGCTATGTTTTAGGGTGAGTTTCCAGGATCAGACCCAGGGACAAGGATGTGCAGGAGAAGGACCACCCGGATTTCCTCTTGAGGGGCACTGGATTGATTGGCAGCCCCAGACCCCGCCCTTCTGGGTCCTCCATATCCGTAGTGAGGCCACACTTTCCAGGTGCGAGCAGAGCTGTTGAACACAGTGGGGTCCTGTGTAGGCCCTTTCCTATGTGGCCCGTGACTCCTCAGCCAGTGGCTTTGGCTCTAGGACTCCCCATCCTCCTGATCAGGTATGTCTTGGGCTGCACTGCAGCACCAGAATCTTCCCAGCCAAACCTCCTTCCTTCCTCTCTCCTTCCCAGGGGCAGGTCTGGATTTCCATTCAAAGGCTCCTGGTCCACTCCCCCTCCTCCTTCTTTTTTCAGAAGTTTCTTGTACGTTTGAACCTGTCTGGGCATTTGCTTTTCTGGGAGGTTTCGAACCCGGAGGCCATCCCAGGAAGCAATGAGACAAACTGGGGAGGAGAGACAGGAAAGGAAGGTGTGTGGATGGAGGGTGTTGACACAGATCCCACTGAGGTCAACTGGAGGCTCAGCCCTGCCGGAACCTTCTGAGAAACTGTACAGCCCACCTCAGAACTGTATAACCAAGGAGCAAGAAACTCAGAGTATTTATTCACAACTGTTCCCCTCCCTGCTTGGGAAGTACTTCCAGATGCCTGCCCTGCTTCTAGGGGTGACTGGGGTTGGGCCCAGCAGTGGATTCCAGAGGCCAAGATCTTAATCACTAAGCTTTGCCCCTCAGACTTATTAGAATATTTGAAAGCTTGAGTTTGAAACCAACCTGGTGTCCAAAGGTCACTTTCCTTTGGTCACAAATTAGAACCAGTTGGCAGTAACATGTTTCTTACTACAGGATCCCACATTGGTAGAGTGGAAAATCTACACAGCTAGCTGCTAGACGACCATGGCTACTTGCTAGCTGTGTGACCTTAGGCAGGTAACTTAACCCCTCTGTGCTTCAATTTAACCCCTCTGTGCTTCAATTTCTTCCTAGAGCAAAAGCAGTAGTCCACCTTGCTGACCTCTCAGAATCATTTTGAGAACCTTTGGCAGACATGTATTTGAAGGAACTTTCTAAACTGTGAGGTGCTTTCCAAAGGGAATGGATTCTGCCTCTGGAATAACCTTGAACTTTCTCCCTACTTCCTTGCTGTGTTCTGTTTCTGAAACAATCGCATACATTGTCTTGTCTGTCCTTTCCTGCCCCCACCCCAGCTGTGTTCCAGGAGCCTTCCTCTGATTACAAAACTGGTTTCACAATCTCGCCAGTACAGGGTGTTTCATTCTACTCCCAGCATGGCTTAGATAACACAGATTTAAGGGTTTGTAATTCATCCTTCATTGATCAGTGTTCTTGACTGTTACATGCTTGCCTTAACCCCGTCCCTTTCAGTCGTAGCCCAGAGGCTTAAGAGCAATGAATGGTCCCATCTGTCTCTCGTGTCATCTAGGCAGCTTTTCCTTAGCCCTCTCTTCCTAAGGCGGTCCCTAAATCTTATAGGGTCTTTCACCTCTTTGAGATTCTCAGGAAGGCTGAGACCTCTCTCCTCAGGAAAAAGTAAAAATAAAAGCACGTAAGCTTATATGTACATACAGGCACACACACACAAATTAGGTACAATTTTTCAGGGATTCACAGCCCCTCTGAAACCCAAGGATGGCAGTTGCAGAACTAAGGTAAAAACGTTTGATCTCTGACGCCAGCTAGATTGAGTTTTAAACACTGGTTGTATGCAGAGTACCTTAACAGTGATGTTGGCTCCCAGTAAGTGCTCAGTAAGTAACAGCTGCCTTTATCATTAAAGTAACGTACCAGCGCCAGAAACATTGCACAGTCCCACAAAACGTTCAAGAAAAAGGCTGGACAGCTTTTAACAGCCATTTTCGTCTTCTACAAGGAAGAGGTTTGTGATCAACTTTGGAAGAGGCTAGTGTTGGTTCTCCCTCTGCTGGCCTGTGGTTAATACACACCCTTTGTATAGATTCCTAAGAGTGTTGGTCCTGGGAAGGCAGTGAGGACAGAGATGAGAGATGGGGAGTTCGGGGGCCCATGGGTTACTTCTGAGCCCAGGAACACCTTGGAAAAGCTAGGGACAGGGAAGTTTCTCTCCCTTTGTTTCTCTCTCTTTGCTTCTTTAAGCCTTAACTATTATATTTGCTGAGCAAGTCCTTTCTGGGTATCTGCTCTTAGAAGATGGCATGATCCCACAGGAATGAGATTCAGCCCTGCCCACAAATGCTGGGTCTCACCCTTGGGAGGTTTGCCTGTACGTTCTGACTTAGAGTTTCAGTTGAAATCAGAGGGCATGGAGTCACACTGGATGGGGTACAGTTAAGAGCAAGGGCTTTGAGCCCTGACTCACAGCCCTGCCCTCGCCAGTGGAGTGATTGGTTCACTGGGGCTCTCTGAGCCTCAGTTTCTCATCTATAAAATAGGATTAATAATAGCCCTCCCGCTTACAGCATGGTTAGGCAGATTAAACAGCAGGTAAATTGGGTGAGCAGCGGAGGGTTTAGCAATAAAGAGACGTTAAGTGGTAGGTATTGGCGTTATTTTTATTCTAACCTAGAAATAAATAAATAAATAATAAAAGCCTTTCTTATTTTTAAAATACCACAATAATGCTTGCTTGTTACATAAGGTCAAACCACTTGAAACTGCTAGTATTCAGCCAGTTTGGATCTACAAAGCCAGCAAATTTTCCTTTGGTTCAAGCCAGTAGAAGAATTCAAAATTTCAGATTGAAAAAATAGAAATTATCCTTAGCAACACTATCCAGAAATACACATGTGGGCATATCCTTCTGACCTCTTATGTATTGTAAATAAATTATGCTGATGGGAAGTAGGTGTGAAATCCTGATCAAATCAGATTATTAAAAAACAAAAACAAAAACAAAACTCAGTCTGATGAAGATGAAGTCAAATTTCCCCAGAGGGTACCCAGATAATGAGTGGAGCACAGGACACTGGGGTCACCACTGACGTCTGCTCCATTTGAGAGATGCCGAGGTGTTCTTGTTTCTGTAGGACTTCAGCAGCGGCAGTAACCCGGCTGTCTGCCCATCCCTCTGCCTGTCCCTTCCCAAAGGCATTGTGCTGACTCAGCAGGTACACTTGGCCTTGGCTGGTGAGGGATGTGGCCTTGACAAGCCATTTCATCGGCTCCTGAAGATGAGATGAATGGCTACTGTGACTTTATAATTTCCCTATCACTCTGGGTAATCAGGGTTTGGGCTAGAGCACAATTACTTACTAGAGTAAAACTGTGGGAGAGTTATACCCACCCTCTCCCTTCATTGTCCCAAGCATTTTGCCAATGGAAATAACTCCTCACTATTTTTAGAACGGAGACGGTAGCTATCAGGCTGTGCATAGCCTAGCAGGGCTTAGCAGTGCAGGTCAAGAGTTTCCTAAATGGACTGTAGCTCCTCTTCAGGGGTGTAAAGGGAGCTGGGTCCAGAGGAGTCTGCTCTTTTAGTCCTCTGGCCCTGGGGCTGATGAAATTCCCACCATTGTAGACACAGTTTAACAACAACCAGGCTGCCACTTGCCATAGACACTCACTTTGTTCCCACTACTCCAATGAAAGAGTGAATGTGGCTGTGTAAGAACCTTGGGCCAGGAGACAAGAACCCTGGGCCATAATTCTGTTGACTGAGTTGATGACTCAGAGCAAGTTATCCGTTCTGTCTGGCCTGTATTTTCCCAAAAGAAAGACCAAGGAAATTGAATCAGGTGATCTCCTAGTTTTGTTCTATTATTGTTTTCAAGCTCTCTATACCTAATAGACTCATTCACTGAGTCTATGAACCAGAAAGGAGAAAAGTCTAAGGGAGAATTAGAAATTATGGGAATTTCTTTTGTTTATTAAAAGCACTATTGAGAGAATAAAGGGGACCACCAGATTGTAACCCATCTATCTGACAAAGGACATATACCCAACATATATAAAGAACTCCTATAGATCAATGAGCAAAAGGGCAGACAACCCCCCAAAAAAGGTAAAATATTTTAACCATAAAGGATATAGAAATATTTAACAAATTTATTGGAAGGTAATTAACTTCATAAGTCATCAACGAAATACAAGTTAAAACAACAAAGAGATACCTTACACGCACACCAGAATGACTAACATTAAAGAGACTGATAAGGCCAAGAATTAAAGAAGATGTGGAGCAATTGGGATTCCACGTACTGCAGGTGGAAGTATAAAATGGTACAACCACTTTGGAAAGTGATTTGGCATTATCTATGAAAGCTGAATATATATATATATAAAATGACCCAGTGATTTCACTCCTTAGATACATATTCAACAGAAAATTCATACATAAGTCACTCAAAAGACTTGTGTTAGAAAGCAGCACTATCCCTTAGTAGCTAAAAACTGGAAACCAAGAAAATTTCCATTAACTGAAGGACTAAATAAATGTGGTATATTTATATAATGGAATTCTAAACAGAAATGAGAATGAACAAAATACTTCTAAACATAATAACTTGGATGAATTTCAGAATGTAGTGTTGAGCAAAAGAAAACAGACCCAAAAGAAGACATATTGTATTATTTCATTTACATAAAGTTCACAAATAGGCAAAACTAACCTCTGCTATTAGAGGTCAGGAGAGAGAGTCAGGATAGGAGTTTCCCTTGGAACTAGGAAGTGACTGGGAGGGAATACAAGGGGCTTCTGAGATGCTGGCAAATTTCAGATTCTTCATCTGAGTGTTAATTACAGAGATGGGTCTAGTTTGTGAAAATTCATTGAGCTGTGCTTCTATGATAAGAGTTATTTGGAGGTTATATGATACATCAATAGAAAGTTTTTTAAGTAAAAAAATAAAAGGGATAAATTCCATAATTTTTTTGGGGGGGGTATTCTTTCCCTCATGCCAGCCCCAGAGGCTTTTTTTAAAGCTATGTTAGCTTCTGTTGATTATCCTTTTCTCCAGACTTTCTCTGTCCTGTATAACCCACCATTTGATAATGCACTGATTTTTCTCATGGTTTTCTTAATATTTCATTTGCTTTAATACTGCACTGCCAAGTGCATTGTGAATTCTAGTACGTGGGAGCTATGCTTTGAACTCAGACAGAAAGTAAAGAATGTCAAACCTGCCCGTCTACTCCTCAGACCCCAGTATTTAGGGGACCAGTGTTCCCAAGCCTGGCTTTTTCTATACTTATCCCACGTGTTCAGCCTACCCCTGAACTCCTCCTTTATAACATCTGCAGAAAAACCTGTCCGCTTCTCTCTGGATTACTCTGGCTTCACCGGTTCAGTTTTGTGAAAATTCAACAGCTGATCAGTGCTGGATACTCTCTGATGTCCCAGGGACGTGGAGATTATGAAACTGATTCCCCAGCCCCAGGGCACTCCCTGGATGGCCAGGGAGAACGACTCAGAAAAGGAAAACATGTCATCATTCATTAACCACATGGAAACGGAGAGGAGAGATACCCAAACCCAACCCAGCCATGGTTGCCTCGGAGAAGGCTTCCAGGGGAGAGAGTCATCCTAGAATTGAGACCTGAAGTGTGAGTAGAAGGTGACCAGGTGAAGAGGGAAGAATGGCTTTTCAAGCAGAGGAAACAGTGAATATAAAATCACAGAATGACAAAACAGCAAAGTGTGCGTATAAGTGTGTGTGTGTGTATGTGTATGTGGGGGTGGGGGATGGAGTTATTATAACCTGGTGAGTATCTCTGGATTCTAAGTGGAGAGAAAGGGAAGGTGGAAAGTGGTCAGTGACAGTACATGAGGCGAAAGAGTTAAGTAGCCTTGAATGCTAAACTGAGGAGCTTGGAGCCAGTAACACAGGTTGGCACGGGATGGCAAACTAGATCCAAATGTGACCCACTGCTCATTTTGTCAATAAATTTTTATTGGAACATGGCCACCTCTGCTCCTTGGTCATTGACTATGGCTGTCACTGCACAACAGTGGCAGAGTTAAGCAGTTGCTACGGAGACCTCACATCCCAAGCCTTGCCACCCCCCAATGTAGAAGATGATGAGCCACTGAGGGGTTCTAAGAAGAAGGAGAGTCACCCTGACACAGCCATGGTCCATGCTGTGGAACGAGTACAAATTTGCTTGCTTACACATCAGAGGAGCCTCGTCAAGGGCCTTCTTGAGTGGAGGACTGTTTTTTGTTTTTTGTTTTTTTGCACCCAGGACTCTACTGAGCACTTGTCCACGTCTGTGGAGACTGGCTGATGTAATGGTTTGTGACTGGGGATGTGACCAGACCCGAAGAGACTGAACACGAGTAGAACTGAGATGGAGCCCGGCAGCCCTGGGCTGCTGTCCTGCAGCAGGTGGGTTTGGTTTGGGAAGATGTATATAGCATACCGTCTTCCCCTTTTGAGTTTGAAGGCCAACTGGTAGGAAATCCTAAGGATATAATGAAGAGGAAGAAAAATATGATCTTTATTGTTAGTACTTCCCCCTTGATGTAGACAAGCTAACTGCCTCAGAAACAGCAGCCCTGACTGACCTACTCTGCCTGTGAATACCTGTTCCTGAGTGTTCACATCTGTAAATAAGCAGTGACAGAGGGAGACACACTGAGCTCCTTCTCAAGCACACTAATCAGATCGGTCACTGCTCTGTCCCTGGACAGGGAATGGGCGAGAGGCCAGTGGCGTTGCCATGATGGAGTTTCTCCACATAGAGACAGGAAGGCAGAGGAAAGGAGCTGTTCCAGCCCCAACACCGGGTTGTCAGTTTCCACTGAAGAACCGTGTCTGCCGGTGATGTGCTGACGCTACGCTCTGGTGGGAGCATCTCCTTGGGGCCATCAGGCCATAGTGGTTTCCTCTTAGGGAGCTGAGGTCCTCGCTGTCAGTAATCCTGGGAGGATGCTGACGCTGAGAAGAGAAACAGGGGCCTGGCGCAAGTCTCAGACTAGGTGAGGATCAGTTTGGCCCAGAGCCTGAAGTGGGAAGATGCCCAGAGTGTTTGTGGTGGCTGGAAGTTAGCTGGAGGGTGAGGCATTTGGAGGACAGACCCCCAGACAGGCAAGGGGATGGTTTAAGAAGGGACCCTAGGATAAAGACAAGCCAGCTGGGAGGAATTATAAATTATAACCCACTTTGCACAGCCCTTCCACTGCCCTTGAAACTTCAGTGCAGTCCTGTTCCATTGTCGGATCCCAGTTGGATACTGTATACGGCCCCACCCTGTGAATCAGGGAGGGCAGTAAAGGAAGACCAATGCCAACTTCCACTGAGGCCAAAATGGGAGAAAGAACCATAACCAACCAGCCACCACTGTTCCCAGAAGAAAGGCCGTCCCACTGGCCAGTGGAAGCAAAGGCAGCAGCACGGTGGCCCCACAGGACATCTGTGGAGGACAAAGTCATGGTCATGTCCCTGAGCACATGTAAGTCACCTGGACCTCTCGAAAATAGCCAGCGACACTTTGAGAAGGGCTGCTTTCCACAAATCAAGTCAGCAGGACTGCAACTGTGCTAATTTGGGTATAAAGGTAAATGAGGTGTTGTTTTGAAGTCACAGGCAGCATGTGCAAAACACTGAGCCCACTTGCCAGCTCATGACAAGCAGTGACGACTCCACAAACAGGACCTCTTATCATTTTCACTCTTGTGTTATGTTGATCTGCACATCTCGGCTTTCATTTCTCCAGAGTGACTGATGGCAGGTCGCTGTGGCTTTAAAGCTACTGGGGGATCCCCGGACAGGCTCCTAACAAGAATTTGTGGAGCAGCGGGGTTCCAAGTTGTGCTTTGAGGACAGTAAGAATTCCACTTTGCAGACGAAAAGCAGCTCTACAAAATGTGGGTCAAGGCGCTGGAAGCTGGGCTGTCGGAGGGTGGTGGGATTGGTCACTGGATACAAAGTGGGGGGAGGGTGGGAGTCGGGAGGGGAGGAAAAGAAGCAGGAAGTTTATGCAAGGTGATTTTGCAGAAGATCAAGCCCGACATATTTTTAGGACCTGTATAATAAATGCAAACCAGCCATCTCTCTTAAGAACCTTCTTCGAAATTGCAATAAATTCTCCTTGACAGAAACTCAGTCAAGTCCAGCATGTAATCTCCCGCTGTCAAGAAGAGTAATGCCGAGTGGTATATGTTCTTCTACTATTTAAAAAAAAAAAAAGGAGGTTGCTGGCCTGCCTGGGAAGATGGAAGTTAATTTACCAAAGCTGCTTCTCAAGGATCTGCTTGCTCACCTTGTGGGATATCCTTTTCATCAGTCTTGTGAAAAGTGAATACTTTTAGGGAAGTCCTCTTTGGCCAGTTCCTTCTAAGATCCTGTCTCCTCTGTGAAGCAGGAGTGAGAGGATGTGGAATTGGAGGAATTGGGGGCTTGAACCCTAGCTCTGCTCATTACTATTAGCTTTGTGGTCTGGAGCAAGTTATTTCCCATATCTAAGTTTCAATAATCTCACCTGTAAACAGGAGCAAGAGTGGTACCAACCTCATAAGCCTTGTTTTGAGAAACAGGTAAAATTAGGCATGCTCGGTTATTACACTGTGACTTGGCATTCAGTAAGTGCTCAATAAATGTCTATTAGTATTGACATCGCCACAATTACCGTCACATCATCATCATCATCATCACCTTTATTATTGTTGTTATTCTCCACTATCTTTAGATACATCACTTTCCCCCAACTCAACTGCAGAGCCTTAGGATCCACAGTCATGTTTTGGGGGCCACTGGGGAGGGGGAGGGGGAGTTTGAGATGGGGAAAAAACAAATGGACTTTTTCCCTCTACTTTATCCTGAGTAGTTCTGCTGTGTTTGTGCCCCCTCCTCATTTAATCTTTAAATCTCTATTCTCATTCAATTGCTCAACAAGTATCCATGGAGAGCTACACTGCAGCACCCCTGTCAGCACACAAATAATCCAAATTGCTACCAGTTTTAAAGATAAAATAATCTTTCTTGACTGCACATCTTCTTCAACCACTGCCCACTTACCTTCTCCTCTTCACAGCAAAACTCCCCGAAAGAGCTATGTCCAGTCCCTCAATCCTCTTGCCACCATATCTTTTCTTTTCAGTGCATTTCAGTGAAGCATCCTTCCCAGCCATCCGAGACTGCTCTTGTCAAAGCCAGCAGTGACCCCTGTGTTGCTAAATTCTGGGTCACTTCTTTCTCCTTGTGGTGCTTGACTCGGGAGGAGCATCCAGTGGAGCTGACCCTGCCTTGTCGTATAACACCGGCTTCTGGTGTCCACGTTCTCACATCCTCCAGGTCTTCCAACCATCTAACTATCCTGCCTTTTCAGTTTTCTTTGTTGATTTCTTCCCAAAGGCTTGAAATGCTCCAGGGCACTTCCAAAGGCCCCTTCCCTTCTCAGTCTATTCTCTCCCTCAAGGATCCCACCTATCCAGTGGCTTTAAATCCAATCTACAAACTTTGAATTCCAAATTCTATACCAAGATTTAACTTCTCTTGCCATATATATATATAAACTCCTATCCAATGCCATCTCCTCTTTGATATATTTTGTTCTTAGGATGCCAAAGGAGAGATTTAACCATGTCACACTCTTATCTAAAATATCTCAAAGGTCTTTAAGATCTAGCCTCTGCCTCACTCCTCAAGCCTCATTTCTCAACATATTCTGACCCTTCTAACCCTAATCCTCACCCTACACCCTATGGCCAGTGCCGTTCCCCATAAATGGAACTGTTTTAAACCTCCTGCACATTTTCCCCATGTTTCTCTTTTTATAGGATACAGTTTCTCTCCTTCTTTGTCAGTTTCCTACTAATTTCTGAAGACAGCTCAGGCATTGTTTAGGCATCAATCAGACCCAAAGGTCCTTCCTTGCTGCTCCCTTGGAACCTTGGTCACTTGTCCTGTACTTAGCAGTTGCTTGTATTGTGATTCCTCCTCATCTGTCTCTTAGTCCAGGCTGCTATAAAAAAAAAAAAAAATACCATCCACTGGGTGGTTTAAACAGCAAGCATTTATTTCTTGCAGTTCTGGAGCCTGGGATGCCCAAGATCTAGGTGCTGGCAGGCCCAGTGTCTGGTGAGAACCCTCCGGCTGGTTTGCAGTCATGATCTTGCTTTGTCTTCAAGTTCTTTTATATCTCTGCATATAGGGGCGTTAATTCCATCATGAGAGCTCCACCCTCACAGCCTAATTATATCCCAAGAGCCTCATTTCCAAATACCGTCATGTTGGGAACTAGGCCTTCAAGATATGGGTCTGATGGGGACACAACCCTTTAGTCCGTAGTGCTAGCTCTTCCCTTTGCCAGGGTGGAAGCATCTCAAGAGGAGGGTCTGTGTCCTTCAGTCCTGTGGTCCCAGCACCTGCCACGGTGTCCTGCAAACAACAGCAGCATTTACGTTTACTGACAGCTGACTGTGTACCAGGTGCTGGACCCACTGTTCAAAAGGACGCAGCTGTTAGGGAGAGCGTTTCCTCCTCATTCTTGACGTTTCTTTCCACGTGGAGGGAACTCTTACAGCACTTCTGTCCTCTCCTCCCCTAGAAAAACGAAGTGACTTTTCTGATTGGAGGTTAAAAGGGGAAATTGGGCATAGGTGGTTCAGCTCCATGTTCTTTGGTTTCTCATAAGAGAGAGCTGTCTGCAGCAAGCAATTTTTTCTTTATGTCAAAAATGCTTCGGTGGCTAGAGAGGTCAGCCTTCCTAATTCTGGAGGTGGTGGTCTCTGGATCTCAATTTCTGATTTTCGATATCAGCTTTATCAGTTTAGTTTTTTAAAGTGATATAGTGACCCCTGTCTAATGACTCTTTTACGGTTATTTCTCATTTGGTTCAGAGTCCAGCTTGGGGGAATGAGGGCTACTGGGTACACACGCCAAGACCACAATGCTTAGGAAGTCATCAGTATCATTAGCCCACCCAGCAGGTTCTCAATAAAAGTTGGTTAAACTCAAAGGAAATAAAGTCTAATACATGTATGAGTCCAGGTAGAGTAGGTCATGCTTTGGTAACAAATTAAACATGAAAGTCATGATGTACACACACACACTAGTTTTTCTTGCATGCCACACGTCCAGTACAGCTTGCTGGGGGAGACTCTGTTCCCCAGAGACTCTCAAGAACCCAGCCCTAAGGAATCACCACCATGTTATGATTATGTCCTTTCAGCAATAAGGGGTATTTGGAAGTTTGTATCGTCCCTTACTGCTTCCAACCAGAAGTGACACTTACATTCACAACAATTTGGACAGAATAAGTAATATGGCTCTGTTATAACTACGAGTAGGGCTGGGACATGTAGCAGAGCACGTGGGATACTTGACAAGCCTCACTGACTCTGCCACAGGGCCCTTGAACGCCATAAAGCACAGTTCTGGAGACATGGAACTCTTGACTGGACCTCATGGTGGATGGAATGGGCACTGTGTGAAATGAGAAAGAGGGAGAGGAGACCAGACGTAATGTGCAGGAAACGGTCAGGCAAGTGGAACTGGAGGCTTCCCTACCGAACACTCAGTTTCCTTATTTATAAAATGAAGAAAATATTTCCTGCTTCATAGGGTCTTGTGACGATTAAGTCAGTTAAAATATAGGGAGTGCCAAGCACAGGAGCTGGCTTTTATTTAACATTCAAGAAATGTGACTTTCTATTACCTTGTTGACTTTAAGATCATACAACCCCTTTGATTTCTGCTAAATACTATGTATATCTAAAGATATGCAGATTTTTCCCCAAATTATTCCTCAGAACAAAGGAAGCCGTACTTTCAAGGGCATCCAAGGGCTCTCATTTTACAGGAGTTCTTTTCATTACTTTATTTGGAACAAAGCAGAACTATTTGTCAAGATACATTAGTCTGCCTTGTACTCAATTAATGCTGATTTTCAAAGTGATGGAGGTCACCTGGCGGCACTGGATTTTTTAAAGGAGGAAAAGGAATTTGACATGGATTTAGTCATCATTTCTGGGGAGAGGGTATGGTTTTCCAGATGGAAGCACAGGTTATCGTTTTAAACAAACCAATTAAAGATGACTTTAAAAACGAATTTAAATGAAAAGAAATAAAACACTGTTACAGGCTGTAACTTGGATGAACTTTGAAAACATAATCTAAGTGAAAGAAGCCAGTCACAAAGAAACATATTATATAATTACATTTATATGAAGTATCCAGAACAGGTAAATCTGTGGAGAGAGAAAGTAAATGGTGCTCGCCCAGGCCAGGGGGTCTGGAAGAGTTGTGGAGTGACTAATAGCGGATACTGAGTGTCCTCTTGGGGTGAGGAAAAATGCTAAAATTGATTGCGGACACGGTCGCAACTCTTTGACTATACTAAAGCCATTGAATTGTGCACTTTAAACAGATGAATTACATGTTATGTGAATTATATTTCCATGAAGTTGTTACAAAAACAACTTAGTAAGTGGTTACCCTATCAATATTACATACGAATAAGCAAAGAAAAATAATGCAAATGGGTATTAACTGCTTGGAATAAAATGTACAGGAACAGCATTGTGGACCCAAAAAGCTTTGAATCCCAAATAACTTGTGTGGGAATGGAGCTGGCGTGGTCTGGACATCCTTAGAGAATCCAGAAAGGGGACCTAGACATGACTGAAAAGAGACATCAAGGAGGCATCTAGAGGGCTGAATGAAGCTGTTTCATGAAATGCAATAGGAGAAAAAATGTTTAATATATCATTTTAGGTACTATTGTTCAAATTGGAAAATATTGTGTGTATGTTAACATGTTTCATAAATAAATGTATATAGTAACTAAATTGATAATGTGGTAAATGGGCACTTGACCATGTCATCCACTCCCCTAACATTTATTCAACCAGATTGGCCACATAGTTGAAGGGACTGTTACATTAGAAAAACGAAGTTTCAACTGAGAGTAGCAGCACCCTAGGATCCCAAAGTTACACAGAACAAGGAAGAGCCCTAACTGTGTTAGAGAATCCTGCCAGTCTTCTTGGCCACACGGCTCTCCACACCAGGAGATTCAGGCTATGCCTGATTTAGAGGGAATATTTCTTGAAGACACAGACTGCCTAGACCAGTGCCAGATCTAAGTAGGCACTACTAAAAAACGGTTGTTCAAAGGGTATTGCACTTATGAATTCTGCTCCTGGAGTATTGACCTCTCCATGCTAGAACAGTTCAAATGAAGACGAGATGACCAAACACCTGCCAGTAATTCTGTAGTTTCATGTTTTCAGACTGCAGATTGCAACACATTAGTGAGCCATGAATCAATTTAATAGGTACCCAACCAGCACTGACATATATTATATCTTATACATCGTATATCTTACATGTGTGTATATGTATATAATATACATATTCAGATCATATATTCTGATCATACATAATAGAAGAAATCAAAATTCAAAACAATACAGAATACAATAGATGAAATTAGAATACAATACAATAGAAGAACACAATGGAATACAATAGAAGAAATTAGAATAAGGTTGAATTGATGGTACATATTGTACATGGTAAGGGTAAGTATTGTTTCCTGAAAATCTTTTTTCAGAGGTGTGTGTGTGTATGCATATGAACATGTTTGATCTAAAACATGTAAAATTTATTTCTTACACAATTTGCAGTTTAAGAATCTTTGAGATACACTGTGGTGGAAGAAACTCCTGCAGTAGGTGGGAGGCAGGATGAGACGACCCCTAAGGTTCCACTTAGTTCTTGGGTGATAATTCTGGAATTCTCAGCACTGAAGAAGGAAAAAAGTGAGGCTCCTCCAAGACCGAGGAGATGGGGTATCACCCTGCACTACTCAAACACACACATAAGAAGCAAGCCCCCAACCATGCAGTAATTACAAACACACTGCGTGTTCCTCAGCTCCAACGGGAACTCACTGGAGAAGCAAAATCCAGAAACCCTTCCCTTGCTGTAACAGGAAAGCATTTCAGGGGTTTAAGTCACAAGTCTAATGAATCTAAATGGCCAGACTATTTAAATTTCTAGACAGAGGAGGCTTGTAATCAGTAAACTTCTTACCAAGAGTTCCTCCTCGGGCCCCTCATTTGTGTTAATAAACTTCTCAGCAGTAGGTCCCTTACCACTGATAATATTTTCAACAATGCATTGGTGCCAACTCTGGGGCTATACAGCATACTACAATTGGAGACATGGATACAGTCTGACCACAGAGTCCTGGAAAACCTCTTAAAAATTCCAAAACAAGTTTAAAAAATGAGTTAGGTTTTCTTCCTCTTAAAGGATGAAGACATACCATTGGCAAGAAGCTCTGTGAGTGGTATGTCATTATAAACATCTTTAGCTTTTTTGAAATAAAGTGACTGAAACTAAAACAATCTGGTTAAATCATTAACTCTGCAACTCTTCAACTCCTGGAAGCAACAGTCCAACTTAAAACAATAAGTTAATATTCACTGAGCACAAACTAAGTACCAGTCATCATGGTAAGTGCTATGGGCTGGTTGGAAAATCTGGTTGACACAGAGTTCCTGCTGCGTCTCCAGGATGTACAGTTTAATAGTGGAAGTGGCCTGAACTCAAAGAACAAACACAGAGGGCAACTATATAGAAAGGATTAATCTTTTCTGGGTCAAAACCTTTTCAGATGCAATCAAAGCCATAGACACCTTCACCAAAAAAATGCCCATACACACACCCAATGCATTTGTTTGCAATTTAATTGTATGTGTGGATTTGGGGTTCCACATAATTAATTTAAAAGAAGTTTAATAAAAGTTAAATGGAAGAGAAAAAAACAAATTTACAACAGAAGCTCTCTTAATCCAACTTCCTCTTTACCAACTCACTGGCTTAAGTCTTGCTTTTCATTTTCTTTTTAAAAGATACCAAGTGATGCTGGAGTGTGTTGAATGTTCCCTATCTGGATATAGATGACTCGCTATGTGTATTTCTGTTCCTGCCATTTAGTTTTTAACTGACCAAGAGTCAGAGGTGTTTGGTCCTGACTTAGCTCTGGCTGTCATACAAAATACGATAGACTGAATGACTTAACCAACGGAAATGTATTTTCTCACAGTTCTGGAGGTTTGAAGTTCCAAGATTGAGGCAATTTGGTTTCTAATCTGGTTTCTGATGAGGTCTCTCCTCCTGGCTTGTAGGCAGCCACCATCTTGCTGTGTGTTCGCATGACCTCTTCTTTGTGGGCACATGGAAAGGGAGAGAAGGAGAGAGAATGCTCAAGCTGTCTGATGTCTCTTCTTCTAAGGACATTAATGCTATCAGATCAAGAGCCCCCTCTTATGATCTCATTTAACCATAATTATTTCTTTAGAAGCCCTGTCTCCAAATAAAGATGCACTAGGAAGTAGGGCTCCAACATGTGAATTTGATGGTGTGGGAAGGGGATGATTTGGACACAAACATTCAGTCCATAACAGCTCCCAATCCTGATTTACACTGGCAATTATATAATTTGCCTAATAGAATGTAAATCCAGGTAAAACAAATATGAGCTCTGTAGTAGGCAGAATAATGGTTTCCCAAAGTTTCACACACCCACATCCCCAAAACCTATGAAAATGCTAGATTACATGACAAAGGAAAATTAAGGTTACAGGTGGAATTAAGATGCAACTGCTTTTAATACCTACTTTTTTTCCTCATAAGAACTTGAGTAATGCTTTGGAAAGACTTAATAACAAGGTAAGTCAAAGTAAACATTTGCTGCCATATTAGATGCAGGACAGACTCATTTTAAAATATTGGTGGAAAGAAAAATGGGACCAAAGCAATATGTGAAGACTTGATGGCTAAAAATAGATTTCAAAATTATGGAAAATGTTTAGCCACAGGTTTAAAATAAACACTATATATCCCAATCTTAGTATCAAAATAGAAATGATGAAAACCAAGTGAAACAAGAAAATATCACAAAAGGGAACAGATCTAAAATCAACTGACTCTCACCAGAAACAATAGAAGCCAAAATACAGTATGACGTCCTCAAAGTGATAGAGAAAATTACCGCCGACTCAAACACTTGTACCCAGGGAAAATACCCTTCAAAAACAAAAATAAAGACACTTACAGACAAAACTGGAGAGAATTGTCACCAACAGACTAAAAGGAATACCAAAGAGAAGGAAAATGTCACAAATCAAAGTTCAAAGATATATGGAAAGAAAAGCAATTAGTATGTTTAAATCTCAGTGAATATTAGCTATATTAAATAACAATTCTTATGGAGAATTTAAATACCCAATAACAATAACAGAAGTGTCAGGAGTAGGTATTTATTTATTTTTAGAGGAGGCACTGGGGATTGGACCCAGGACCTCATGCATGCTAAGCATGCGCTCTACCACTTGAGCTATACCCTCCCCCCAGGAGTAGGTAAATGCAGTTTAAGGGGTCCATCATCCTTGTATGGACTGGAATATGATAAAAACAAGAATTTATACTGGATTTTATAAGTTATAAAAACATACTGTAAAGCTCAGAGTAACCAATAAAGAATACGTCACTAGTTTATTGCATTCTTTCCTAAAACTCATTGTGTGTGTTTTATATAACAATTATAATATGTATAATATGTATAGTGTAATACAGCAAGTAAATTACAATAACATGTTAATAGAGTATAATATTAGAATAATTTTTTTGAAAGAAGGTAGTAAAGGAGAGAAAAAGTAATATGTTGGGACAAGTGTTTAGTTGGGATTGACTCCAAAGAGGCAAGAAGGAACATTGTGGAGTGATGGAAATACTCTGCCTTCATCACAGTAGTGCTTACATAGCTATATACATCGGTCAAAATTAATTAAATTGTATACTTATAAAGGGTGAGTTTATTGTATGAAATTATACCTCAATAAATTGGATTTAAAAAGAAAATAACTGGTAGAAACCAGTAGACTTTAAGGCAAGAAATTACTGAATTAAAAGAGGTCCATTTTATGAGATAAAAGTTTTATTCACCAGGAAGATAATAGTATTTATAAACAAACATGTAACTAATAAATGGCCTCAAGATATCTAAAGTAGTAATAATAAACAGAACTAAACAGAAAAATATGCAAATCAGAATCAAAATGGCGGATATTGCTAAGGCTCTCTCAGTAATAACGGCTAGAACAAGTACACAAAAAGCAGTACAAATGTAAACGATCTGACAGCATGATAAACCACCAATCTAATTTACTTACCCAGAAAACTGCAAATAATAACACGTGATGTCAAGCATACACATGGAGTATTTAACGATAGTTTAAAATAAAGCAAACCTAAAAAAAATTTCAAAGATTGAAATCATCAGAATATAGTCTGACTATAGTAGAATTAATCTGGAAATTAATCTTATATTTGGAAATAAGGAAGTATTCTTTTGAATTAACTCCTAAGTCAAAGAAGAAATCACAATGAAGATTTTAAAATATCTTAAAGTTAGGGATAATAAAAATACAATATATCAAAATTTCTAGAATGTAAGTAAACTGTGTTTAGAGGGTAATTTATGGCCTATTAGAAAAAGAGAACAGGTTAAAAATTGATTGACCTAATTTCAGATTGATCTAAATTCAGATTGATCTAAGCATCAATCTGAAGAAGTTGGAAAAAAAAAAACAGTAAACGAAATTCAAAGAAGGGAAGGACAAAGATCAGAAATCTACGAAATAAAAAACAAACCTACAACAGAGAGAATAAACAATGTCCAAAATTTGTTATTTGAAAAGACTAATACGATTGATAAAACCCTGGCAAGAACAACAGGACAGACAGAGAGAAGGTTAAAAAAACCAACATCATACCTGAAAAGGGGTATAAACCTAGAAAGTTCTAGAAAAGAAAAATGTAATAAGATCAATGGTTTCCTGTGTTTAACGATGTGGGGTGTTACTGTCCAGCAAAGGGCACAGGGAAGGTTTCTGTATCTTCTTGTAACAGCTTCCTGGGGAGACACATTTGTCAAAGTTCACTGAATTGTACACTTAAAAGTCATTCATTTTATTATATATGCATTACATATCAGTCATGTTCCTTTAAGGGAAAAAAAGTAGTAACTATTAGAAAGCAAGGGAAAAATGACCGTTTTCCAAAGATACGCAGAAAAGCCAAAGGAACTACACGTAAGCTGTGGAAATTAATAATGTAATATAGCAAGATTGCTGGATATATGGTCAGTAGAATGAAATCAATTATATTTCTAATTACCAACAACAAATAGAAAATAAAATCCAAGGGAAGATATTATTTACAATAGCATTATGGTCTAGTCCGTGGCTTAACTGTCAACAGAGTTTACACAGTCATTGTAAAATAGCCATGAATACTAGTATTAGTTTGTAAGCAAAACTGTGATAGAATTGTAATGACAGGATAGGAGAAATGTAATGACAGCAGAGGCAGGGGCTGGGAAGAGAATTAAATACTTGTATCCAGTAATTGGAAATGAGAGGCTGAAGATGAAAACAGATCAACAACGGACAATATAAGTGGTTTCTTTAGAGACACAGAGGTAGAGACAAAAGAGTAATTTGATTCCTAAACTTTGTATATGCATAGTTATGACAAAAATTAAAATGGCTTTAAAATGAGAACATGGACAATGGAATCAGAGAACCCTGAGTTTGAAATCAGTCTCCTTTATTTTCTCCTTCCTTTTCTTGCTGTGTAACCTGGGTGGAATCTCATAACCTTCCCAAGACTTTCATTTTTCACCTGCAGAATTGGAATAATAGCACTTATTTCATAGGGTTGTCATGCAGATTGAAGCAGGTAAAAGGATAGGAAACAGGATGCTTAACATGGCAGCTGATTGCAGCTCGCTCCCCATGAAAACTGATTAGAGTCAATTCAAGAGGCAGACAGTGCAAAGTGGGGAGACAGAGGAACACAATTTAGATCCAGTGATGGGAAAGGTCTTTGTCTAGGGCGGCTCTTCTTAGAGAGCCAGGAGCACCTGGAAAACCTCAGCACCTAGACTGGAAGATGCTCCGGCTTGCATTTGCTGCTGCCTGGGAGGTTTGGGCTGACCTGCAGGTTCAGGTTGAGAAAGATACCTGTGATCTCTAGTGACCTCTTTGTATGACCCCAGGCAGGCTCTCCACTTAAGCTGACTCACAATATACGCTATTGGCATCACTCATACTTCTTCCTGCTTCTATAGGACAATTCCTCAGCCCGGTACACCTTCTCCTCTAAAACCCATCTTATAGATGGATGAATTCTGCTGTTTCTCAACTGTCTTATCTCCATTATCTTAGTATCTGTATACTGCATTTTTCCAGTCGTGTATTAATACAATATTTTTCAGGAAAAGTTGTGAGAGACTTTGATATAGGCAGAAAATATTCTTGAGTGTTTAGTCTAATATACCCTTCTGGATTCCCTCTGCCTTTCATTGTCTTTGAACTATTTTATCACTCTTTAAACCATAGAAAAACGATAATAATGTAGATCATTCTTGTCCAGAGAAACACAAACGAATTGTGCCCAGTGGCATGCAATTGATTATTGCCCTTTGAATCCTGACTAGTAAATTTATTTCAACATTCTCAATTGCCTCATAGTAGACATTTTAAAATGTGTGTTGATCTAATGAATGACACTGAAGTTTAAAGTATATACCATCAGAACTCACCAGTTAAAGTCTATAATTATTGGTCATCTGTAGGGGGATTGATCAAGATAGCAGAGTAAGAGGATGTGGAGTTCACCTCCCCCCACGAATACATCAAAAACAAATCTACTTGTGCAACATTTCTCCACAACTGGAACAAGTGGAAGATGGCAGAACGGCTCTCATACAACCAAAGCTGCAAGGAAGAGCCACACGTAATTGGGAAGGAAGGAAAGAAAAGTGATCGAGTCAGGACCTTGCCCCTGGGAGGGACTCAGAGGGAAAGGAAACTATATGGGCAGAGCGGCACCCTGGGGAGTGAGCAGCAAGAGCCAATTCACCACAGCTCACCTCCCACCCCCAGTACAGGCTGAGAATCCACGCCAGCTTCACCTGCCCCTCAGTGAGACTCAGAACAGGGCAGGAGTGGTGACAGGCTGTGAAGGAGAGAAGGGACCCCCATGCGATGCTGTGAAAGAAACACCTGCAGCAGATGCTGCCCAGGCAGAGCACTGGGGCAGCTCAGGGCTCTGTCTGCAGCCAGCGTGACCTGAGCGCCCACAAGGGTCCTCCTTGCCTCAGTACTCCCACCTCCGTGACAAGGGCCCCAGTGCTGGGAGAGGGGAAAACACACACTTAATGGGAACAGAGCCGCCTCAGGCTCAACCTTCAGGGCTTCCACTCTAGCAACTTAGGATCTGAGCCCACCACCAGTAGTGTGGATATGACTATGGAGCAGAGGGGAAGTCTCCCTTCACATGGGCTCCAGCTCTAGCCCCTCCACTTCCAGCCCCACACCCTACTAAGGGGACAGCTGCCAGCACCCCCTGAGGAGAGATGTGACTTGTGTCCACACCAAATCCAGCTCTTCTCCCAAAGGCAGTCCACATAGGGATGCTCCCCCATACGAACACCCCTTCAAGACCACAGTGTGTAAATGTTTCACCTAAATTCACAGAGACAGAGAAAGTCAAGCAAAATGAAAAAGCAGAGGAATTTCTCTCAATGGAAAGAGCAAGAGAAAAATCCTTGAAAAAATAATGAAACACAGATTAAACAATTTACTAGATGAAGAATCCAAAGCACTGGTAATAAAATGTTAACTGAATTAGGAAAAAGAATGATAAACATAGTAAAAAATTTAACAAGGAACTAGAAAATATAAAATACCTAACCAGAAATGAAGTTAATGAATTCAGTAACTTAAATAAACACACACACACACACACACACACACACTAAGAGGAATGAATAACAGACTAAAGGATACAGAAGAACACATAAGTGACTGGAAGATAGACTAATGGAAATCAACCAATCAGACCAGCAAAAAGGAAAACAGATTACAATAATAAAAACAGCTTAAGAGAGCTTTAGATAATATTAAGAGTGCCAACATCCACATTACAGGGGTCCTCAAGGGAGAAGACAGAGAGTGAAGAAAATCGAAAATGTATGTGAGGAATGTATTTGAGGGTCCCAAATAAGATGAACTCAAACAGACTCACACTAAGACATATAATTAAAATGGCAAAAGTTAAAGAGAGAATTCTAAAGGCAACAAAAGAAAAACAAAGTTATACACAAGGGAATTCCCATAAGGCTATCAGCTGATTTCTCTGCAAAAACTTTGCAGGCCAGAAGGCAGTGGAAAGATATATTCAAAGTGCTGAAAAGGGAAAAATCTGCAACCCAGGATACTCTATCCAGAAATATTACCATTTAGAATCGAAGGAGAAATTAAAAAATGATCGACAAGGGATTAATCTCCAAAATATATCAACAGCTAATACAACTCAGTACCAAAAAACAAAACAACACACAAGCGAACGCACACAAAAAAACCCAATCTAAAAGATGGCTAGAAGACTTGAATAGATTTTTTTCCAAAGAAAACATACAAATGACAAACAGGCACATGAAAAGATGCTCAGCATTGTTACTTATTAGAGAAATGCAAATCAAACAAACAATGAGATATCACCTCACACCAATCAGGGTGGCTATCATCAAGAAGTCTGTAAATGCAAATGTACGTGAGGATGTGGAGAAAAGGAAACCCGTTGTTAAGAATGTAAATTGGTATAGCCATTATGGAAAACAGTAAGGAGGTTTCCCAAAAAGCTAAAAATAGAACTGCCATATGATCCAGCAATTCCACTTTTGGGTGTATATCCAGAAAAAAATGAAAACACTAATTCAAAAAGACACATGCACCCCAAAGTTCTTGGCAGCACTATTTACAATAGCTAAGGTAAGGGGGCAGCCCAAGTGTCCATGAACAGGTGACTGGATAAAGAAGATGTGGTATACATATATATATATATATATATATATATATACAGAATAGAATATTACTCAGCTATGAAAAGAATGAAATTCTACCTTTTGCAGCAACATTGGATGAGCTTAGGGAATATTATGTTTAGTGATATGAGTCGGACGAGACAAATATTATATGTTATCACTTATATGTGGAATCTAAAAACTAAAACCAAAAAAAAATGTGTATAACAAAACAGTGACAAACTCACAGATATAGAAAACAAACTAGTGGTAACCACAGTGGGGAGAAGAGAAGGTGGAAAGCGAGTTAGGGGTCTAGGATTAAGAGATACAAACTACTGTGTATAAAATAGGTGAGCAACAAGAATATATTACACAGCACAGGAATGATAGCCATTGTTTTGTAATAATGTTCAGTGAAGTATAATCTATAAAAATACTGAATCACCATGCTGTACAACTGAAACTAAAATATTGTAAATCGATTACATTTCAATAGAAAATGGTGTCTATAATCTCATAGTATTAAGAGGGGTAGGCATATTTTAGATATTAAGAGAATAAATTATCAGTTACCTTCAAAGTTTTTCTACCTACATTTCATGCCAGTAATTGATATACCTCTCCCTTTAACTCCTCCTTGGAAGTAAACTACGTACAAGTCAGAAATAAAGGGTTAATATGCAAATTTTAAAAATAAATAAAAAGTCTATGATTCTTATGGGTAGATGAGGTTACCGTCCAGCTTCTAAGGAACACTGTTGACAATGCCTCCAGGTTCTTCGCCCTCCGCGGGTTCAGCTACGCTTACTGCCCACCGCTCTGCAGGCTCGGAGGAGGTCGCTCTCACTTGCTTTTCCTTTTCCTCCAGGCTTTGAGGCACCTTGCATGGATGAGGTCTTTGATCTCCCGTGGATCAAATGCAGCAGGCCACCTGGACAGAAAACTGCAGTTACAGCAGGTACACGTGGCTATGGAATACACAACGATTACAGAGAGACAGGGAGACAGAGAGGAGGCAGACTGATGTAGAACTTATTCAAGGTGTGTAAAGTTAAAAAAAAATCCAACTGCAGAGCAACATGATAGTCTGATCCCATGTTTGTAAAATACACATACACACAGTGGTTTATTCATTAAATAAAATGAACAAGATAATACGCCGAACCTTTGAGAGAAGGTTGGGATTATGGAAAATGTTTCTTTATGGGACATGTGTTTCTGTAATGTTTCCATTTTATTTACAGTAATCACATTTTACTGTTGTTATAATAAAAATGAGAAATTTAAAGATCTAAAAGGAAAAAAGAGAAAGCAGTTGACTCTGCAAACAAGGACTCCGAGATGCAGACCCACAGCAGTTTTGCTGGGAATGTGATGTAGGAAACGTAAGCCTTTATCATGGGATATTGTTCTCAATCAGAACTAAGCGTGAACAGAAATGGAATTAGCAGTGTTATCTTCAAATACAAAAGACAGCAGAATTTTCCCCCTAATGGCTTCCAAAGTATTCTCTGATCAAAATAGACCTGGAAAAAAATGAATAGAGCCCATCAATAAGAAATTTTTACCATTTGAAAGATTATTTGTAGCTTACCAGGAACCTAATGTCAGGAATGATTCATCAGTTAAGACTTCACAGTCAAGACATACAAATGGCCAATAGGCACATGAAAAAATGCTCAGGATCGCTAATTATCAGAGAAATGCAAGTCAAAACTACAATGAGGTATCACCTCACACCAGTCAGAATGGCCATCATTTAAAAAGTCCACAAACAATAAATGCTGGAGAGGCTGTGGAGAAAAGGGAACCCTCTTACACTGCTGGTGGGAATGTTTGGTGCAGCCGTTATGGAAAACAGTATGGAGATTCCTCAAAAAGCCAAAAATAGACTTACCCTATGATCCAGCAATCCCACTCCTGGGCATATTTTTCGAGGGAACTCTAATTCAGAAAGATTCATGCACCCCAGTGTTCATAGCAACACTATAGACAATAGCCAAGACATGGAAACAGCCCAAATGTCCGTCAACAGATGACTGGATAAAGAGGTTGTGGTACATTTATACAATGGAATACTACTCAGCCATAACAAATAATAATAAAATAATGCCACTTGCAGCAACATGGCTGGATCTAGAGATCATCATTCTAAGTGAAGTAAGCCAGAAAGAGAAAGACAAATACCATATGACATCACTCATATGTGGAATCTAAAAATAAAGACACAAATGAACTTATTTACAAAACAGAAACAGACCCACAGACATAGAAAATGAACTTATGGTTACTGGGTGGGGGAAGGGGTGGGAAGGAATAAATTGGGATTTGGGGATTTGCAGATACTAACTACTATGTATAAAATAGATAGACAACAAGTTTCTTCTGTACAGCACAGGGAGCCATATTCAATATCTTGTAGTAACCTATAATGAAAAAGAATATGAAAGCAAATATATGTTTGTCTATATATGACTGAAACATTATGCTGTACACCAGAAATTGACACACTGTAAACTGACTATACTTCAATAAAAAGACTTCACATCACTTTTGAATCTTGGATGCTTTCTAAGTTTATATAGACATCAGTGTTTAACAAGCTTGTTTTTAAAGGCATTTATTAATCTACCAGGTGCTTGATATTATACTACTTTCTTCCACATGCCTTTTCTCACTCATGTGTTGATTAACCTTATCCAGCAGATTATCTTCTTTCGTTAGACGAGAAAACAGATTCTGGTGGTTAGATAACTTGTCACCAACTTAGAAACAGAAGTGACCTAATTACCGGTCACCTGGATAAGAGGTAGAATGAGGAATGTGTGTATAAAGGAAACAGAATGTTCCCGCCAGAACAACCACAGTGATAAGCCATGAGTGTCTCATTTTGTGGAGAACGCGCCTTGGACAACCGGCTCAGTTTCCCAGCTAGTTGGATCTGACCCTTTCCTAAACATTTTGGGAATAGCGTTCCCAAACAAAAACTTAGAGGGTCCCTGAAGTCCACACGTAGACGCCCTAGGAAACATTCCTGGAGTTTGAGGGGCTGGGATATGTCTCAGCTTCCTAAGAGCTCTGATCCCTTACGATCCTCATAAACTCAAGAAGGGTTATTTGAGCGGAGACGGTCTGTTCTACTACGGGAAGAGTAAGATGCCTTGTCATTGTACTGACTTATCTAAAATAGTCCTCATTTCATATATTCTAACCATTTGTCCCTTAAAAACCATTCTATTAAGACTTTTGGATTTGAAAGATATGGTCGCCACACTGATAGTGTAATCCCAAGACCCCAGTGATGATGGTGCATGCGCACTGGCATATTTTACCTTAAGTCAACAAATGTAGAGTTGCGGCTATATTTTATGCAACCACGAGGGGGCAGCAATGCGCAAATAACGTCTCTCCCTGCGCTGCGCCTCCGCGGCTGGGCCTGGTTTGGGAGGAGAAGGTGGCTCTCGTTCCCCTGCGCTTCTCGGATTTAAAATTATGGTAATATTGTTTCAGTCTTGCTCTGGAAACTGTCAGAGCTAAATCATTTAGACCAAAATATACTGACTATCCACAAATGCATCCAAATCAGCCTTTTCAGGATTCAAGCTCTGCTCATCCATCTGATCTGTACTCATTGCCTGCTGCACGCCGGGCTCCATGCACCGTGGAAGCAGGAGGCGCACGGTCCACAGCCACCGCCTTCGCAGGGGGCTCCCCCAGCCACCCGCCTAAAATTACAAGCCTCCCTCTCCGTCGGCTTCTCCAAAGCTCTCACCGTCGTACTCTATATTATTTTTTGTTTGCCTACCAGGCTTCTTAACAGCTGGAGTTTTATTAGTTCTGTTCACTGGGTCCGCCCAGCTTCTAGGACAGGGCTTGGGAATTCGAGGCAATAAGGAAGGCTCAAAACTATTCGTGGAATGAACAAATGTAAAGTTATTGACACTTCTGCCACGGAGGTGCGCGCGTGCGCCTTCATGGAAACTAGGTATCGCCAAACTGCTCTCTTGAGTTTCCATTTTTCCCAGGATGGGAGTAATATCCCAAAGCAATGTTATTGGATGTCCGCATTAACGGGAAATTGAGACGTCACCTGAAGTCTCCATTTATCAAAGACAGAGTTGAAATCAAAGTGGAGGAGAGATTTGCCCAAGATTGCCTCAGTCTTGGACCGTGGAATCAGCTCCAAGCTGGAAATCCTGACCTAAGCCTACCCTGCTGCTACCTGACTCTCATTTGCCTTAATTATCACCTCCTGGAACAATGAACTGCATCCGTGAATCACCTGACCTGTATAATATTCACTTGGTGATTGACAGAGAGGACTTGGGCGTCTGCTTCCAGGACCCCCAAACCAGCACTCTTGGAAGCACCTCTGTTCTCGGCATGAGACCCAGTACTCACCCCCGAGCACCTGCCTCATACCCAGTCCTTCAAAAACACCCAGTCTTTTGTCCTTTCCAACAGTCCTATGAATGTGCTGTCATTATCCTCAACTCACTGCTGAGGAGATGTCCTAATGGTTACATCGCCCCTCCATGGCGCTTAGCATGCACGTGGGGCTGTCTTGAGGGTTCCATATTTATTAGCTCATTTAATTCTCTTAACTGTTTATGAGGTAATGACAGTTGTTGTCCCCATCGTAGATATGGACACCGAGGTCAAGGAAAGTTTAGAAGCTGGTCCAAGGCTGCGAAGTGGCAAAGCCGCCATGTGTCCTGTGACTGCACCCTGCTTCCCGGCAGACAGGAGGGGCTGGGAACTGGGTTGTGCACAGGAGGCACCATCTGCCTCCACTTTCGTGCATGGCTATTCCGCAGTGTTAGGTTGCAGGTTTGCACCAGAATCATTGTGTTAGAAAGTGCCAGGTCTGACACTGGGCAGGAAAGAGGAGATAGTGATCATGGAAAGGATACCCAGGCTGCAAACAGTATTTCCTCCTGAGGTCTATTCTCCTCTAACTTGCTGTCATCTGCCAAGATGCCCTGGTGCCACAGCTGCTCACAGAGAGCTCTTTAAAAAGTCTGCATTAAGTGGCCAAGGGATGGGCTGGACTTTCTGTGACCGCCCTTCCATCTGGGCATCCAGATGCCGGCTCTGCCATGGGTGTGGGGGACTCCCTGGAGCTCGGCCATTCCAGTCTAAGCTGGGCAGTGAACCACGGTTACCTCATAGAGACTTGGAAGTGGTGTTTGTGGGAATGAAGCTGGTTCATTCTGTTATCCTGTCAAACGCCTCTGGGCTCGAAGCCCCTTTGCAGCTCACCAGGAGAACCTAGTCTAAAAAGACAGACAGGAAGTAGACCTTTTGCTGGCTGGAGGCGTTCTTGCTGATTGAACTTTTACATCTGGTACAAAATAATGAGCAGAAAAGAACTGGCTTACCAACTCTGTATCTTTGGTTCGTCTCTGGATGTCTTGCTGGAGTTCTGACCTCTGGAACTGGAACATACTGGTGACTCACAGAGCCTCTTTCTGGTGGCAGAAAACAACGTGATGAATAAAAGCTCCAGAGACCAATGGACCAGGGATGCTCTACCATGTGCCTGGTGAACAGATACAGGCGAGGAACTTGGCTGGTCTGAGCATCAGTGTCCTCAGCTGTAAAATGGGAGCCATAATAAAGCCCATCTCATGGGATTGTTGTAAACATGTGGCATTTAGTACATGCTCGAGAAATAGTATGAAAGGCAACAGAGGAGCAGACTTGGGTCCCTGCTCCACCTCCTGCTATTCAGGCAGCATCGGAAACACCACATCCCCTCTTGCAGACTTAAATTCCTCCTCCGTGAAGCGATGAGATTGAAAGGCCTAGGCTCTCTGGCCACGGTGCGGTGGCTCTCCCACCAGATGGCCACCCTGCCCTTCCATACCTACCCTGCTTATTTCTAGAGTTCTTAGCGGGACAACACAGAGATCATCGGGACCTCCGCTGCCACTCTCGGGAGGAGGACAGAATTTTTGAACATCTGTTAAGTGTCAGGCACTGAGCCAGCTACTGTTCCTTCGTTAGCCCACTTCACCCTCTCAGTACCCTTGATGTGGTTACTGCCATCACTAGATTACAAAAAAGGAAATGGGCTGAGAGTTTCTGCGACCCTCCCAAAGTCACACTGACTGAGATCGGCAAGGTCTCTACCTCTACCCAAGTCCGCCTCTGTTCCAACCTCCACTGCCCACAGGTGATTCCCAAGATGCTGGAAAAGTGAAAATTCTCCTTCTATAAAGTTTAGGAACCTTTGATCTATGAAGAACTGACAGCAACTGTCACTACTGATAACAGTCACTTTTTCAGTTCCACTGTGAATGCTCAAATGGGAAGAAAATAAAAAGGGTATTTCCCAGCCTTTTAACTTAACTAGATTGGTCTCATAGAGTAACCCATCATTTAGGAAGAAACCCCATGGTAAACAGTCCCTAGTAGCTTTTGCATTCCCCCCAGATAGAGAGAGTTGGGGTTCCCTGGATCTCAGCTGATTATCCCAGCTGTAAGTAACACCGGCCAGTTCATCGCACACAGATGCACATAGCAGAAGAAAAGGCAGATATCAAATGGAGCAAAAAAACCACAAAGGACAAAATGATGTTGTTCTTGACTTGGTTTTTCCCCTACTATATTTTTTGACACTATCTCTTAAAGAGATACCCAGAACAGCTAGGAGATAACTTGATGTTCTCCTCATCTCACATGCCCTGGAAAGCAGCTGATGGGGTGAAGAAAAGCAAATTACTGAAGCACATGTGGTTGTTGGCTAATTAGGGGAAGTGTTTCCTATCTCGGGGTTTGGAAGTGACATCGCTGGCGAGCTCTATGGGGCAGAAACCTATCTGTTCTTTCCTCATTGTTAAATTCCTCTCTCGAAATCCTTCTCCAAGGGAAAACTTTAATTTAGAAAGGTCATAAGTTGGAGCCTCTGCCAAAAACAGCATAATCTGGGAGAACAGACAATAATTTTGCCACAGTAACCACTGGCCACCAGAGCATAGAGATAGCTCCTTTTTTCCCCTTAAGATGAGATTTTCTATTTGGGTCATTTTAGTTGTAACAGCACATACCAGATGATTAGACCTCAAAGCCAATCTGTTTACTTCACTGGAAGAAGTTCCCCCAACCTTGAACACACACACACACACACACACACACACACACACACACACACACACACACACATTATTGGAAAGATGTTTAAGAGGAATGTGTCTAAACATGTACTTTTTGGTAGAATTGTTTCAGAATTGATCAAATTTTTCCCATGAGAAGCACCAGCCTAGAGATTCAAGGAGGCCGAGATGGAGCATCGAAGTTTGGGGCACATGAATGTGTTGTATTAGTCAGAGAGTCAATGCTGTAACAAACAGCCCCGCATACTCCAAAGGTTGTTTCTTATTGATGTCACAGTCCAGGGAAAGTCGGCAAAGAGGAGCCTCTCTGTTTCATTCAAGGACCCAGAGTCTTTCATGCAGTGACTCTGCTATCATTTTAGGGGCTCAGACTCCATCTACTGGCTCCAACATCCCTCAGGGCCTCAGAATCTGTCACTGGATACCCTGCATCCAAACAGCAAAGAGAAGAAGAGAGAGAGAGCATTGAGGTTAGAGAGGGAGATTTAGGGACTTGGTAGGGACATACATTTTTGGTGCCCACAATCCATTGGCTGAAACTCAGTCACTTGGCCCTGCCTATCTGCAAAGGAGGCTGAGAAATGCAGTCAAGCTATGCACCCAAAAGGGAAAAAGGAAATAAGAGCTGATGACTGCCTAGCAGTCTTTATTACCAAATGTATTGAGCAACTACTATACCAGTCAGGGTGTGTGACAGTTTCTCAGGACAGGTCAATTATGGCTTTCTGTTTTAAATGATCTAAACAATTTAACTATTCAGAAAACCATTGCTCTTTCATACGAATGACTGGATAAAGAAGCTGTGATATATTTATACAATGGAATACTACTCAGCCATAAAAAAATAATAAAGTAATGCCATTTGCAGCAATGTGGATGGACCTGGAGATGTCACTCTAAGTGAAGCAAGCCAGAAAGAGAAAGAAAAATATCATATGGTATCACTTATAAGTGGAATCTAAGAAGAAAAAAAAAAGACAAATGAACTTATTTACAAAACAGAAATAGACTCAAAGACATAGAAAACAAACTTATGGTTACCAGGGAGGGAAGAGGGTGGGAAGGGATAAATTGGGAGCTTGGGATTTGCAGATGTGCACTACTATATATAAAATAGATAAACAACAAGTTTCTACTCTATAGCACAGGGAACTATATGCAATACCTTGTAGTAACCTATGATGAAAAAGAATATGAAGGTGAATATATGTATGTACATATGTATGTATGTGCATGACTGAACTATGCTGCACACCAGAAACTGACACAACGTTGTAAACTGACTATACTTCAATTAAAAAAAAGTTTAAAAAATTGCTTAGAAGAGGAAAGTAAATAAGAGTTGAAGAGATGTGAGGTAAGGACATGAAGGAGATGAGGCTGAAAGAGGGAGCTCCGTTTGGCACACAAGTTGGAGATTTGGTTGAGGTGGCATCTGAAAGGGCCAGCTGGGGGCTGCAGTTTCCTGAAGCTGGAGAGGAGGGTGGTGTGGGAATGCACACTCCACAGAGGGCAAGTAAGCAGGGCCAGTTCTGGAGACGCTGAAGTCCTTGATGGTTCCAAGGAGAAAACACAGAGCCAGGAACAGAAAATTTAGTCAAAGGGGGTTAAGAGCCAGGAAAATACAGAATGAAAATGAGATTGAAGGCAGTGTCCAGGAAGTTCTGCCACAAACATTTCCTCCCTCCATTCTCTGCAAGCTCATTGAGCACTTTGAGCATGCCAGTTTCCATGCTGGGGAACTCAGCCCTGGCCTGCAAGGAATATAAAATTCTCTTTGGGCGTACACTGGCCTGTGGTGCATGGGAGAGCTTGCCTGACCCTAAAGTCCAAGGTCCCGGGGAGAGCAGCGATAGCAGCTGCAGAGACGTCTGCCAACAGAAGACCTTCTTCTCATGTTGTTCCATCCTTCCTGAGAGTTCTGACACCCTCCCATCACCGGCCCACATCATGGAAATGCTGAATCAGGGGATTTTAGAGTTGAAAGAGGTCTTATAAATCACTTAATCTGCCCTTTTTATTTTCCAGCAGAGGAAAGGCAGTCTCTGATACGGCGGTTCCCATGGGACTGTGGATAGACCAGCCCTGAAGACTACTTTCACCTCAGGATCATGCGGTTGGCCCCACTCCCTTAATGTGTGATCTACGTGGCATGGAAGTGATTAATACTACTCCACATCACAAGCAACTATTGAACTCCCACTTATAAGACCCACTCACTTTCCTTGACAATCAGCCTTCACATCTCATGTTTTTATCTTTAAACGTGCCAGTACGTATCACTGAATTTCACTGAAGTTTCCCTCTGTGGTCTTGGTTCTCCTCCCTGGAGCTCTACGGAATATGTATGATCTCTCCCCCATTTTAATATACGTAATTCACTTTTATCAAACAATTACTGAGACGGAGAAGATGGCGGAGTAGAAGGATGCTCGCAGGTCACCCTCTCCCACAAATACACCAAGACCCACATCTACAGACCCACTCAGCCAACCAGAGCACCTGTGGAACTCCGACAGAACATCGCCCTCTTCAAAAGATAAAGACGCCAAAAATCTGGTAGGAGAAAAGAAGGAACAAAAGGCAAAGCAGCGCGGGACGGGTCCCGCGGGGAGGGAGCGGCAAAGGAGGACTGGCGCTCGCTGGGTCTCCCCTCTCCAACTGAGAGGCCAGCGGGACGGAGGGGGAGCCTCCGAGGCTCGGATCTGTACAGAGCAGCCCTTGACTAACAGAACTAAGTTAAATGGGCACAGAGCGTCCCCCCGACACCCAGCCTGAGACGCGGGCCGGCAGCCGCGGGCAGGGCCAGGCTGCACAAGCCGGGCGGAGGACGGAAGTGGCTGCACGGAGGCAGCCCCGGGGGAACGCAAGGGGCTGCGCGCCGTGGCTGTGGGTGCACAGGGCAGAACAACCTGGGCCCTCCATAAAACAGCAAGGTTGATGTGCTCTCGGGGGAAGGGTGCACACCCCCATCTCTGAAAACCCGCGGAAAGTTTTCGGGGGAAGAGAGGCGGGGCTCAGGCTCAGCCGCCATATCCTCCGCGCTGAGCACTCAGGCGGGGGCGGGGGCGAAACCTGCATCCGCACCGAAGGGCTTAGCAGCCTCAAAGGCCAGACTGAGACTGGCCTGCAGCCCGGGGCAGATAGGATCCTTCCATCCTGGTCCCTCAGAGAACTTGCTCCACAAAGACAAACAAGGAGCTGGGTTTTGGCTCGGAGCAGGGACAGGGCTGTCCCTCGGTCTTCCCCGAGCCCACCCGCTGAGCGCCGACCAGGGCGGAGCGCGCAGCCGCACAGAGCAGCGGAGCTACCGGCGGCGCAGGTAGAGGGAGAGCGGCCCCCCCACCCCGCCTTTCGGGCAGGAACACAGCCCCTGACCGAGGTGCTGGGAGGGGGCACGACCCGCCCTCCTACCCGGCCAGTCTGCAACATCTGACTGCGGCATCCGGAGGGGCAGCGACCCGCCCGCCCACAGCAGAGAGCTGCACCTGACCCAGTGTTAGGAGGAGGCGCGATCTGCTTGCCGACAGGTGCTGGGAGCAGCACAGAAGAGGGCGCCAACGGAGGACCTCTGAAAACAGCAAGCTGAGTTTCCAAAACAGGACGAAGACAGAAAGACTTCACATTAAAAGCACACAGACTCCAGGAGAACACCAACAACCCCCCACCCTTTTTTTTTTTTAAATCTCTTTTTACCTGTTCTATTTTCTATTACTCTCTTAATCTTTACTTTTTAATTCATTTCTATTTCTCTTGGGTTTTGATGTCCTGCTATTGATTAGACACAGGTTTCAAATACATCTATTCATCTCCCCCCCCCCCTTTTTTGTAAAGGTTTTAAAAGGACGTCTCAACCCAATTAATACTCTGCTTCAACTCACTCTTCTATTATTCATTATACACTGTTTTCAAACCCTCTTTCTCCCTTCTTTTAAAATTCTTTCTCTCTCTTTTTTTTTCTTTTTTTCCTAAGTTCTATTCCTAAATAGGCATCAGAGAGATAAAATCCTTAAGGACCAAAATAAACAACTGATACTCCATAAACCACAGTGCCAAAGAGGTATGAGCAAGATGAAGAAGCAGAAAAACCTTTCCCAATTAAAAGAACAAGAGAAATCCCCTGAAAGAAAGATCAACGAAATAGACATCGATAGCCTACTAGATCAAGATTTCAAAAAAGGAGTGATTGAATTGCTGAAGGAATTAAAAGAGATAGTGTTTAGAGATATAAAATATGTCAAAAAAAAATGAAATTGACGCTATAAAGAAGAGCCAAGTAGAATGGGTAAACTCATTGACAGAGATGAGGAATGATCTAATAGCTGTGCAAAGCCGACTAGATAATGCAGAGGAACGAATTAGTGATCTAGAAGACAGGGCAATAGAAAGCACCCATTCAGAAGAACTACAAGAGAAGCAAATAAAAAATAACGAAAATAGCATAAGGGACCTATGGGATAATATAAAGCGTCCCAATCTTCGCATAATAGGGGTCCCAGAAGGAGAAGAAAGATCAAAGGGGATTGAAAAGGTTTTTGAAGAAATCATGACTGAAAACTTCCCAAACTTAAAGAAGGAATCAGATATCCAAGTACAGGAAGCTCAGAGGGTCCCAAACAGGAAGAACCCAAATAGACCCACACCAAGACATATCATAATCAAGATGGCCAGAGTCAAGGATAAAGAAATGATTCTAAAGGCAGCAAGAGAAAAGCAAAGAGTAAGTTACAAGGGAACCCCCATAAGGCTCTCAGCTGATTTCTCTACACAAACACTACAGGCCAGAAGGGAGTGGCAAGATATATTCAAAGCCCTGAATGAAAAAAAGATGCAGCCTAGGATCCTTTATCCAGCAAGGCTATCCTTGAGGATAGAAGGAGAAATAAAGAGTTTCACAGACAAAAAAAAGCTGCAGGAGTTTAGCAACACTAAACCCATGCTAAAAGAAATATTGAAAGGGCTATTCTAAATAGAAAAGCAGCAGGATACTACAGAAATGAGAAACACACAACTGGAAAGGTGATAACTCATGAATTACAAATAAAGTAAACATGAAATTATAAAAGAAGACATACAAATCACTGAGAGTGGGAGAGGGAGGCAGGGAAATATAGAATATTTGTTTTCTTTCTTTTTTAAATTTTTTTAACAGTAGGATGGGTTTGAGATCATGTTACTACCAGTTTAATAAAAACAGTTATAGTAATGGGTTGATAGATTTACAAAAAAGGGTAACCACAAGCCAAAAATTTACAAAGAAGTCACAAAAATTAAATAAAATCCATGATAATACAAAGGAAAATTACCAAACCACAAAAGGAAGAAGAAAGGAACAAAGAGGATATACCAATTCAACTGCAAAGATAAGTTCAAAATGGCAATAAACACACATCTATCATTAATTACTGTAAATGTTAATGGACTAAATGCTCCAGTCAAAAGACACAGAGTGGCACACTGGATAATAAAGCAAGAACCTTCAATATGCTGCATACAAGAGACCCACTTTAGGGAGAAGGACACATATAGATTGAGAGTGAAAGGATGGAAAAGGATATTCCATGCAAATGGAAAAGCCAAAAAAGCAGGTGTTGCAGTACTGATTTCAGACAAAATAGACTTTAAAACAAAGGCCATAAAGAAAGATAAAGAAGGACATTTTATAATGATTAAAGGAGTGATACATGATGAGGATATTACACTCGTTAATATATATGCACCCAATATAGGAGCACCTAAGTACATACAAGAATTACTAACAGAGATAAAGGGGGATATTGATGGGAATACAATCATAGTTGGAGATTTTAACACTGCATAAACATCACTAGACAGATCTTCCAGACAGAAAATAAACAAGGCAACAGAGAAATTAAATACTACAATAGAAAAACTAGATTTGGTGGATATTTTCAGAGCATTACACCCCCCAAAAATAGGATATACATTCTTTTCAAGTGCACATGGAACATTTTCCAGGATCGATCATGTACTTGGGCACAAAAGAAACCTCAACAATTTTAAGAAGATAGAAATTATCTCAAGCATCTTTACTGACCACAATGCCATGAAACTGGAAATCAACAACAGAGAAACAAAGGAGAAAAAAAGGAAAGCATGGAGATTAAACAATATGTTATTGAAAAAACAATGGATCAATGAGGAAATCAAAGCTGAAATTAAAAAATACCTTGAGACAAATGATAATGAAAGCACAACCACTCAAAACCTATGGGACACAGCAAAGGCAGTGCTAAGAGGGAAGTTTATAGTGATACAGGCCTTCCTCAAAAAAGAAGAACAATCTCAAATAAACAATTTAACCCACCACCTGAATGAATTAGAAAATGAAGAACAAAAAGCCCCAAAAAGCAGCAGAAGGAAGGAAATAATAAAGATCAGAGAGGAATTAAATACAATAGAGATTAACAAGACCATAGAAAAAACCAACCAAACCAAAAGCTGGTTTTTTGAAAAAGTAAATAAAATTGACAAACCTCTGGCCAAACTCACAAAGAAGAAAAAAGAGAGAGCACAAATTAGCAAAATAAGAAAGGAAAATGGAGAAATTACAACAAACAAAATAGAAATACAGAATATCATACGAGAATATTATGAAAAACTATATGGAACTAAACTGGATAACCTAGAGGAGATGGACAAGTTTCTGGAAACATACTGTCCACCAAAACTGAATCAAGAAGAATCTGAACACTTGAACAGTCCGATCACTAGAAAAGAAGTAGAAATAGCAATTAAAAACCTCCCTACAAATAAAAGTCCAGGACCGGACGGCTTCACCGGGGAATTCTACCAAACATACAAAGAAGAACTCATACCAGTCCTTCTCAAACTCTTCCAGATGATTGAAAAGGAGGGAATACTCCCAAACTCATTCTATGAAGCCACCATCACCCTGATACCAAAACCAGGCAAAGACACTACAAAAAAAGAGAATTATAGGCCAATATCACTGCTGAACATAGACGCCAAAATCCTCACCAAAATTTTAGCAAATAGAATCCAACAACACATAAAAAAGATTGTACATCATGACCAAGTGGGGTTCATCCCAGGGACACAAGGCTGGTTCAACATACGCAAATCAATCAGTGTAATACATCACATCAACAAGAGAAAGGACAAAAACCACATGATCATCTCAATCGATGCAGAAAAAGCATTTGATAAAATTCAACACCCATTTATGATAAAAACTCTCGCCAAAGTGGGTATAGAGGGAACATATCTCAACATAATAAAAGCTATATATGACAAACCTACAGCCAGCATAGTACTCAACGGTGAAAAACTCAAAAGCTTCCCACTAAAATCTGGGACAAGACAAGGATGCCCACTATCACCACTCCTATTCAACATAGTCCTGGAAGTCCTAGCCACAGCAGTCAGGCAAGAGAAAGAAATAAAAGGGATCCAAATTGGAAAAGAAGAGGTAAAAGTGTCATTATATGCTGATGACATGCTACTATATATAGAAAACCCTAAAAGGTCCACACAAAAGCTACTAGAGCTGATTGAAGAATTCAGCAAGGTAGCAGGTTACAAAATTAACGTTCAAAAATCAGTTGCATTTCTTTACACTAATGATAAATCAACAGAAGAAGAAAGTAAAGAAACAATCCCCTTTAAAATAGCACCCAAAGTAATAAAATATCTGGGAATAAATCTAACCAAGGAGGTGAAAGAATTATACACAGAAAACTATAAACCATTGATGAAGGAAATTAAAGAAGACTTTAAAAAGTGGAAAGATATTCCATGCTCTTGGATTGGAAGAATCAATATTGTTAAAATGGTCACACTGCCCAAGGCAATCTACAGATTTAATGCAATCCCTATCCAATTACCCAGGACATATTTCACAGAACTAGAAAAAATCATAATAAAATTCATATGGAACCATCAAAGACCTAGAATTGCCAAAGCATTACTGAAGAGAAAGAAAGAGGCTGGAGGAATAACTCTCCCAGACTTCAGACACTACTATAGAGCTACAGTCATCAAGACAGCATGGTATTGGTACCAAAACAGACATATAGACCAATGGAACAGAATAGAGAGCCCAGAAATGAACCCACAAACTTTTGGTCAACTCATCTTTGACAAAGGAGGCAAGAATATACATTGGAATAAAGACAGTCTCTTCAGCAAATGGTGTTGGGAAAACTGGACAGCAGCACGTAAAACAATGAAGCTAGAACACTCCCTTACACCATACACAAAAATCAACTCAAAATGGATTAAAGACTTAAACATAAGACAAGATACAATAAACCTCCTAGAGGAAAACATAGGCAAAACATTATCTGACATACATTTCAAAAATTTTCTCCTAGAAGAAATAAAAGCAAGAATAAACAAATGGGACCTAATGAAACTTACAAGCTTCTGCACAGCAAAGGAAACCAGAAGTAAAACAAGAAGAAAACCTACGGAATGGGAGAAAATTTTTGCAAGTGAAACCGACAAAGGCTCGATCTCCAGAATATATAAGCAGCTCATACGACTCAATAAGAAAAAAATAAACAACCCAATCCAAAAATGGGCAGAAGACCTAAACAAGCAATTCTCCAAGGAAGACATACAAATGATCAAAAAGCACATGAAAAAATGCTCCATATCACTAATTATCAGAGAAATGCAAATCAAAACTACAATGAGGTATCACCTCACACCAGTCAGAATGGCCGTCATTCAAAAATCCACAAATGACAAATGCTGGAGAGGCTGTGGAGAAAGGGGAACCCTCCTACACTGCTGGTGGGAATGCAGTTTGGTGCAGCCACTATGGAAAACAGTGTGGAGATTCCTCAAAAGACTAGGAATAGACTTACCATATGACCCAGGAATCCCACTCCTGCGCTTGTATCCAGAAGGAAATCTACTTCAGGATGACACCTGCACCCCAATGTTCATAGCAGCACTATTTACAATAGCCAAAACATGGAAACAGCCTAAATGTCCATCAACAGGTGACTGGATAAAGAAGAGGTGGTATATTTATACAATGGAATACTACTCAGCCATAAAAACCAACAACATAATGCCATTTGCAGCAACATGGATGCTCCTGGAGAATGTCATTCTAAGTGAAGTAAGCCAGAAAGAGAAAGAAAAATACCATATGAAATCGCTCATATGTGGAATCTAAAAAACAAAAACAAAAACAAACAAACAAACAAAAACAAAGCATAAATAAAGGACAGAAATAGACTCACAGACAGAGAATACAGACTTGTGGTTACCAGGGGGGTGGAGGGTGGGAAGGGATAGACTGGGATTTCAAAATTGTAGAATAGACTACACTGTATAGCACAAGGAAATATACACAAAATGTTATGATAACTCACAGAGAAAAAAATGTGACAATGAGTGTGTATATGTCCATGAATAACTGAAAAATTGTGCTGAACACTGGAATTTGACACAACATTGTAAAATGATTATAAATCAATAAAAAATGTTAAAAAAAAGAACATATGTAAATCTAAATTGTACATGAGGATTTGATACAGATATATATATTGGGAAACCATTACCACAATAAGGTTGACAGATCACATCCCCTCATGTAATTACCTTTTCCTTCAGTGGAGGGCAGGGGTGACAGCATTGAAGATCTACTCTCTTAATGACTTTCAAGTATATAATACAGGACTGTTTGTTGTAGTCCCCGTGCTGCACCCAGATCAACAGAACTCATTCTTTTTTTTTTAAATTGAAGTGTAGTTGATTTACAATGTTGTATTAGTTTAAAAAAAAAAACAATTACTGCATTCTTTAGAGTCTCAGCAAGTCAGGGAGAGCATATTCAGATGGAGCCATGGAGAAACATTTGATAAAAGTACTTAAGATCTGTCCAAAGGCTCTCAGACAGGATTAAATTGAAACGATGGCGTGATGCCTTAACCAGAACTGGCCACAGAGGGGAGCCATTACCACCTCTACCACCCAGGCGGGGCGGGAGAGGAAGTGGTTAGTTAACTCTGGGGAGAAAGCCAGAGACGGAATCTGTGGTTTAGGGTAGAAAGATTTGACCAACACACTTGGACCTACCTGAGAAGGAGCAGAGAAAGGAAAACAGACCCCTCTCTTGTCCTGATCACACCTCCCCATTGGCAGAACCTGACCGCAAGTCAGAGGTCAAGGGAAGCTACTGGTAGAGTTGGCGAAAGTCAGGTTCTCAGCTCCAGAGCAGGTTGGGTGGGGGGGGGTGCAGAGGGGCAAAGGGAGAAGACTGAGCTTTCCCCCACCACCAGGCTCTGCGTCACCCCTGAAAGTGGAGGAGCTGGGAAAACCGTCTCGGTCCAGGACTTCACCGAATACACAGGGCGGTGAGGGAGAGAGAAAATCAACAAGCCCGTGCAGCAGTGAGCTTTGCTAAGCATTTGGAGGGAAGAGTGGGCACCATGAGAGGTGATAATGAGTGCTCAACTTCAGACCAGTCGTCTGGAGGTCGTCCTGTTGGAAGTACCATTCAAGGCAAGCCAGCCAGTGATGAACGAACAGCATCCCAGACAAAGCCTTTGGCTCATGGCAGCTCTTCAGATATGTCGTTCCTTGAACTTAATTTGAATTTCTGTGAAATACATGGGTCTTATTACTTAGGGGTTGCCCCAGAAGTGCCCAGATCAAATGGAAAGACAGTGGCCTGTGAGTCAGGGGGCCTGTTCCACCTGCCCTGCGTCTGGCCCTCACAGTCCAGGAGACGGCACCCAGGTCACAGGGTCTCTCTTTGCCTCCATTGTTCATCTGTAGAGTGGTGATGTCGGCTAGCTGGCCTGAGTCCCTTTCCATTCCAAAATTCAGTGTTGGTCATGGACTATGTTCATCTTTTTAAAGATACTTTTCAACACTTTTCAGATTTCTCTTTTCTGCTAAGTGAATGCCCAAGAGCAAGTTAAACTTTCTTTAGATCTTCAGATGAGTGGCAGTTGAGTGAGCTCTGTGCTGAGCACAAGCAGAATTCTGTGTACAGTCCTACAGGGATTAAATAATCTTTGGTATTTGGCCAAAGGAAAAACACCCAGTCATAAAGCTAAGGAAGAAGGCTCCAGTTGTGGCTGCGGTTTTTAGGAAGAGAGTGTTTTATAGGATCAGGGAGTATCTGGGTCATGTCTCTGACCCCCCTCCAAAGCTCAGGTTCCTTTCCAGCAACCCCACCCTGCTGACACACACCTGGGACAAGCACCGAGAGGGGCCATGATGTCACCTGTCAACTCCGGCTTCTCTGAGTGTCCCCTTCCGTCAACTTGAAATCTGTCCCCAGGATGTTCCCTCAGATGCCCCATCATTCTGCTTCAGGTCCCATGGAATTGGATGCCCTTCAGAAACTCTAATCACCATGTTCTCCCTTCCCTCCAGATTCTCAAACACTCCACTCCGTCATCCTGGAACACTGCCCTCTTCCTCTCAAAAGGACTCCCAGCTTCTCCCTCCAAAGAGTGGTGTTTCAGGTGTCAGATGAAACACCTCCTCCGTGTGGCAGGCTTCCTGTGCTCTGGGTTAGGTCAGACTTAGACCCCTTCCTGTCTTTCACACCGGCAGCTGTCTCGCACCTGCCTTTGCTTTATGACCTGTCCCGCCTCAAGGCTCTGGCTCAGGAGGAGCCCAGACCAAGTTCCCTGCTCTGTCCCGGCACCTAGAGCTTCAGTGAGGGATGCTTGGATAACTTCTGGAATGAGGGACTTTAAGAAGACCTGGGTTTTGCTAAGAAATTTGGCATCCACAGACTAGAGTCAGAGCACTTTGCTAGAGATTTAGACAAACGACCTATCAGAGGCATTGGGTGCCTTTAGATAATCTGTCTCCACTCGGTGAGAACATTGAAAAAGTGCGATGAAAGCACAGTCTCTCTTTTGGCTGATTCTGAATTATTTTCTGTGTGTCATGCATTGCAAACCATGATATAGTAAGTCAAAAGAGCAATTTTCCAAACAGTGTCAGCTGTAAGCCCTGTTTCTGTGAGAAAAATCTTATCTACACAGATACTTACACAGAGAGGAGGTCACAGGATCTACCACAGTGAGATAGAGAAATGTTTAAGAATCTCAGTATACAGTCAGTATGATATCAATCCATCAGGCCTTTTGAAAAATTGTCAGGATTCAAAGAACTTGAAATCTAGAGGTCTGAAGGAATGTTAATCAATATTCATGCTATGGTGGCGGCCCCCCTTGCTGCTAACCAGGAATCGTCGCCATCCTGGGGTCCACGTGGCTGTCCGCGCGTAAGAGATTTTGAGGACCAGCACAGTGTTAGTCTAAGATTCACTTTTATTTTTTTAATTGTTTTTTTATTCTATATCCTCAAGCAATGTTGACCAAACTTTCATTAGATGGTCATACTTGAATTGGAAAACCTTTCTAGATAATCACCAACTTTGAAACTAAGTATTAGATGCAATTATGTGTTACAAAGAAGGTCATGATATGACCTGAAATGAGATGCTGGAGTGTGAGTTTTGGGGTGAGGGAAGCATGAAATGAGACAATGGTTTGCCAAAATCATCATATCACCAGGAAAGGATAAAGAAAACCTGGAAGAAAAAAATCCAGTTACTTGCTCACAAGATGCAGATGGCGAAGGTGCCCTTCAGTGCAAAGTTACATGTTCATGTGCTCTGAGAAGACAGTCCCTGCAACTTTGTATTTAATTCCTGTGAAAGAATCAACTGTGCTATTTTTTAATTAGGTGAGCTCTTTAAGAACCCATCCCTCAAACCAAATGGAATTATAAGGATAAAAGCTGGGATGATATACATTAAAATATTAAATGTAGTGGGGGGGATTCTTGGGGACCAGAAAAATTATGAGTGGCTTCTATTTTCTCCTTTATGCTTAAATTTTTTTTGTAGTTTTTAAAAGTTAGTATTTATTGATAGTAAATAAATAAATGAAGTGTTGCATAATCTGCTTTTAAGAAAGAACTCATGCTGGAGGCAGCAGACCGTTGATGCCAGCAGCATCTGTGTGGTCCGGAGTATCTCTTCATGCCAACGTGTCATGGCCTGGCACGGCACAGATGTGCCCGGCATCCTCGCTGGGAGGGATGCATCACCTCCAGGAGAAGTTGGCTCCTGAGGTTGCATGTTACTCATGACCCCCGTCTTGGAACGGGAGCAGGAAAAAGAGAGAGGATGGGAGGGAGGAATACATAACCACCCTCCAATATCTTTGGGCTATTTCAGATCCTCAGAAGTGAGGAACTGTGTGCTGTACACCAGAAACTGACACATTGTAACTGACTGTACTTCAATAAAAAAGTTTTTTAAAAAAGTGAGAGACTGATATGAGATGAAAGTCATTTATACACTCAAGTCCCTGAATATTTGAGAAGATATTTTTAATTCCTTCAACCAGAAGAGCGATTCCCTTTCTAAGTCCTTTATCTGAGATAAATCTATGACTAAAGATGGAGATTCCACCCCAGTCTCCATCTCTAAGATGAGGGTCTGAATTATTCTGTTTGAATTTCTAAAGGTATCTCTGGGCAGCTCCCCAATCTGTGAAACCGAATAGAAGCAATTGCTCATGTGAGGATGTGCCTCCTGATTCTGTTCTGCTTCCAACCTCGCGACTGACTTGACTAGGCCCTTTGCCAATTCCTGCACTTCCCTCTCCTTGCAGCGGTGGACTTGTTCCACTCACTGTCCCGGGGGAACAACCCTTCCCTCGCTGACTTGGCCCACAGCCCTCCCACTGCAGCCCAGCCTTGCAGATGGACATCGCCCTGGGCTGGTTCTCACAGGATCCACAAGCCGCAGCCGGACAGTTTCATCTGAATTCCCAGAGGAAAGTGGGATGAGGCAATTGGCAGGTGTGTTGGTCTAGGTCCTCTGAGAAGCAGATGACAAAGCAGAATTAAACCTGCCAGGGTTTTACTAGAGAAAGAGAAGGAGGAGGGGGCCGGGGAAGGCTGCGAGATCATCAGAACGTGGTGAGAGTCTGACTAAAGGACAGAGAAAGAGGAGGTTACTTGGAAGTCTCACAGACTATCTGCCATCAAGTCAAAAGAGGATTTGGCCAAGGCAGCAGCAAGCCCTTGAGATAAAGTTGCCCATCAGAGAAGTCCCTTAGTCTCCCTCATGTCTCCAGCCCTATGCTTAGTCCTCAGCAGGAGCCCCCGTGGAAGGCACAGCCTGGGCACACACACAATGGTGCATTTCAAAGCCTAGCAGCTGGGACCTCATTGAACTCTGATCTCAGTGGTCAAGGGTCTGGAGACACATTCTCCTGGCCCCCATGGCGGGCCACTCTTGTTAGAATTTGCCCCTGACTGTTTAGACCCTGTAAAGGCCAATCCTGCTTGGGGAGTAGAGAATGTGGGAAATTTCATTAAGTAATACAAAAAGGCAGCTCTCACTGTGGATTTCAGCTCTTCCAGGTCCCTCAGGAGCTCCCTGGGAATTAACTCAGGAGCATCCTTCGGAGTTAAGAGGAAGCCAATTTGATGGGACTCTAGACCGATCAACATCATGTAAATCAGAGCAGCTGTCCACTGAACGCTGTATACCCTGGAATCACGCACAGCAACATTTGTTTAAAAGAGCATAATGCTTACAGAATTTTGAAGTCCCATTTGCAGTGGAGCCAGGTGGACCAGGTCCCCCTGCACCTCTGATTCCCCGGCTCCCTGGCACAGGGCCTCACTCGCAGAGGCACGTAGTAAACGTCTCTACCAGGGTACGAACAAACGAGTGAACGGGTGGAGTTAGTCCATGTGCATTCGTTCTCAGAACGGCTCCTTTACATAGATATCATTGTCCCCATTCTACTGACCACAACTTGATATTCACAGGGCTTATGTTAACGGGTCGTGACCGAGAGATTGTTCAGTAGGAGCACTGAGATTCAAATCCAGGTCATCTGAGTCCAAACCCAGAGACCTTTGGACTGCCCTCCTCTGCAGACACTGTGCTCTAGGGCCTCTGACGTCCCCCACTCGGTCTCAGCCGTGTCTGACTGTAGAGAATGTTAGGCTCCAACATTCTCAGCTTTTCACTGTTTCTCTCTGTGGGCCCTTGGCAACAGTACTCACCGTTCCGGGTTGTCAGCAAGCTTAAAAAATCATCTACACTCTGCCTATTTCTGCATTCCTCAGAAGGCTTTCAGATGCTCAGAGGCCATACCTCTTGTGGTACAGACAAATTACAGGCCTGGGGCGAGGGAACCTGCAGCCTCACTGGTTCTCTTGTTATGAAGCTTCCTCTGTGCTGGAGAACGTGCACCCTGCCCGGAACAGAAGCATCAAATTGTGGGCTGCCTGCTGCCTATGAGGGTGCAAGGACTGCTTAGTGAATAGGCTAATGTGGTTCTTGCCGGAAATAAATCTTCTTGGTGTTGGAAAGTTATGATGGTGTCTTTGATGTGAATCTTAAATGGAAGGGAGACCTTGGACAATGGGGCGAGCTCGGAACATTGAAAATAAAAATAATAATAATACCTACTCTCTCTGGGGACAAGAAGCTGTGCTAGCATCTCATTTAACCCTCCAAGAACCCTAACAGAAGCTACAATTAATGTCTTGATTTTATAACTAAGGAAACTGAGTCTCAGATGCTAACTTGGCAAAGGAGATACAGCTGGTGAGTACTGAAGCTGGCACGTCAGTCTTAGTGGAACATGATTAAAAGCAAATGCAAGTATTCAGGACAGAATTCTGAATGGATGCTGGTTATGTTTACATACCCCAAGGACAGGGGTGTTGCTGTTAGTGTATTTTTAAATTTTTCAGGGACTAACTGGATTTCAGCTCTTAACGGCAATGAGGGTGTTAGTCAATGGGTTACATCACTGGATTACAGGATGGTTTTAAAAAGCAAACCTTGGACACCTGGTTACAGTCCCTGGCTTCCCAGTTTCTAAAAGCCTTTTCCATATTAGAACCACCCCGCTTGCTGACATGATAAATGATTACACTTTCATGAGCCTCAATCCCCACATTTGTTTCAGTTCTTCTGCTAAATCCACATGCTTCCTTGACATCTGTGCAAATGTTCTTGAAAAATGTCTGCTTACGGACTTTGATAACAAAAGCTTCACTCTCAAGATATACTAATGGCAGAATTTGTCACTGCACAGTTCAATTCTTCATTAATGCTCTCTTCCCATATCCTTAAGCCAGTTGTTACTAGTGCTTCTTTGAGTTACTCTTTAAAAAAACTCACTATTTTCTGTCTGGTTTTATATATATGTATATACAGGTACATACATATTGTGTATATATGAAGTAATATGTGTTTACCTTAGTGTGGTCCTCCATTAAGACTTATTTTAAAAATCTATTTATATACATTTCATTTTCTGTTGGACCCATGCAGAGAAAAAGGTAAAACAACCCATTAAGGATTCATTCAATCCCAGGTACAAAAAAGACTCGTGCAGAAGACAACTCCCATGAAAGATGAACTCATATTTTTAAAACTTACAAAGCACACGAAGATTGCAGTTGTTCCAGGAAAGAGCCAGTAGACTCAGTAAGTAGGATAATGCACATCTAAACAGCTAGCGATAGTGGAGTGATGTGAAAGGGACGTTGAAATAAGTAAAGCACGTTCAAATAGTGAAGTAGAGAAATAAGGGGATAATATAAAGCAGAGCTTCTTAAGTAAAATTGTAGGAACTGTCAACCCTCCAGATCTATGGGTTCCACATCTGCAACCTTGGGTTGATTGTTAGTTCCAAGACCCCCGTGGATACCAAGAGCAGCTGTAGATTTTAAAATGAGCCTAAGAAAACCTAGAAATAAATAATTCCAGTAGATGAAATAAAAACTCATCAAACAATTAAATTCAACTAGACATAGTTGAAAAGAGAATAAGGAAACAGTAGAACAGAGCTGAGTAAATTAACCAGACGGTAGCACAAAGGGATAAGGAGATGGAAAATGTGAAAGGGAAGGTAAGAGATGTGAAAGAGAGGACAGGGCTGAGCAGATACCTAACGAGGGTTCTACAAGTTGAGAAGGGAGAGAACAAGGAAAGTAATGTAGAAAGAAAGATGAGAATATTTCCCAAAATTAAAAGAAAACAACAGTTGAGTTTTAAAATTAAAACAAAAAAAGCACACCAGAAAAGCATACTCCTGAGTGAGATAGATGTAAATATACTCACTAACCACATGATGCTGAAATTACATAATATCAAGGACAAGTGAAAACCTCAGATTCGTGAGACAGAATAGCCAAGTGACCTTCAGAGAAAGAGTCAGAGGGGCATCCGCTCAGAAACAGTGGACAACAGAAAATAAACAACTCTTCCAAGGTGCTGAAGGGGAAGGAAAATCCCCCAGCCGAGTTTTTATTTGAGAGTTAGAGTCATTTTAATATAGTCTCAAACTAAGACATTCACTGAAAAAACTTATACAAGGATTGAATTCAGTGTATCCGTTAGGAATGCTTTTGGATGCAATTTTAGAAACCTTAATTAACTGGAAATTATACTCATAGGTAATCATTCATCTCTAACAAGAAGCCAAGAAGAAAACAGCTGACTCACTTACTCCTTCACTCAATACATTTTCCTTGGGCACCTACTGCAAGTCTTCTAGGTGCCTGCAGGTGGAGCTTACATCCTGTCCTGACCATCCTAGTTGTCACTGAAGCCAATCCCGACCCTTGCATGCCCCTTGCCCTTTACCTTGTTTCCTTTATTCTCTCTGTGTGTGTGTGTGTGTGTGTGTGTGGTAACTATTTCTTCCTATATAATTACATCAGTCATTACATCTATTGCTTAATGTCTATCTTGTCTGCTGAATTACAAGATGGAAGACAGGGTTCTTTGTCTACTTTGTTTACTAATGAGTCTCAAATTATTAAAGCAGTGGCTGGCTATGGGAAGTGCCGTATGTGTGTGTGTGTTCGCACACGTGTGTGTCTGTATTAAGCAAATAGCATAAATGAGCAGTTGGGTAAATGAAGATAAAAAAAATACAAAGTAAAATCTGATCTGATATCAGAAGTAGCCTCTCTGAGATTCTCTTGGTCTTCCCCTTACACATGTCACCTCATGGTGACAAGATGGGAGCTTCAGGCCTGGACATCACGCCTCCCTTCAAGACAGGGAAAAAGAGGAAAGGTCAGGGTAGATACTGCAAAATTTAACTTATTTCTCATTGGCCAGAACTGAGTCAAATTATTATTGTGGCTACGAGGAGGGTTAGAAAATCAACTAGTGTGCTTTCACAGCGTCTATCATGGGCACAGCCATAGCAAATGGGGTAGAGTTTGGAGCCTGGGTGAGTCAATCTGTGTCAGCTACATTCAGAAAGAAAGGACTTGAATCTATCAGGAAGGAGAGCAATGTAAGAAATAATTTTTTTAAATGAATAGAATCATCATATCTGAAAAAGAAAATAAAGCACAAACTTCTTTTATCTTTATAGTCTCTCAAAGGTCACCATCTGGAGGAAGAGATGATGACCAGAGGACGGGGTCGGAGGAACGAGGCCCTCTCTGACAGCATGGCGTGGCTCATACAACAGCTGGAAAAGTGATTTCTTCTCAGATTTCTTTCCCCCCAAAATTTGAATTCGTGCCCAATGGGACCAAGGGTCTTAATTTCTAATAGTCAGAGGAATCCTTCCTCCCACTTCTGGATAAAATTGTTCCCTTGGTGTCAGCAGTTTTCAGACAGCAAGATAAGCAGGAACTGGGCGTTGAGGTAGAAGAGAGGACACCATTTGGCCGGACAGCTGGAGTTGGACACCTTTCTCCTCTGTGTTGCCCAGAGACAGTGGAATGCGGTCAGGCCTCATCTGTGAGTGAAGAGGCTGCAACTGTCCATTGGGTTTTACTTTCGATGACTCTTTGGAAATCCATTTAGAAGTAAATACATGCTACTGGCCACGTGGACACATGGGGACCCAAGGACAGGATGGTAAAAGTCACAATGTATCAGCATGTCATGTAAATGTTACTCTCTTAATAGCACTTATAAAAAATCTGATTTTAAAAGAAAAGGGGCTTGCGGAGGGCATAACTCAGTGCTACAGCACACGCTTAGCATGCACGAGGTCACGGGTTCAATCCCTGGCACCTCTTCTAAAAGTTACCTCTACGCCCCCCCCCAAAAAAATAAAATAAAATAAATACTGATTTTAAGAAAAAGAGTAAAAAGAAAGAAAGAAAAGAAAAGAGGCTGAAATGTCTCCTGCCGAGAGGAAAAGGAGGCAGAATTGATGTCTGGAGGCCCTTGATTGGGGTCTGGGCGGCTCAGACCCCTTTCCTGTCTCCCCCAGAGTGCACTCCCTGTCCTCCTGTGTTCCTTGGCAACGGTGACCTGATTGTGGTCACAGAAGCAAAGGGCATAAAGGGGACTTGGGAGGGAGTAAAGAAGGCCTGCATCCAACTCTGAAAGGATCTATTTGAAAGCAAGTCTCATCACGACTTGGGTGAAAACGGGGCACTGAGAGAAGGAAACCCACACCAAAGGCAGACCGGGGAGGGTGGAGGCGGGCATCGCCAGCTGGAGCCAGAGCCACGTCAAACCGGGCAGGGCAGGGCCCACAGCCACTCCTCTGAAAAACTGGGTCTGGGTCATTTCCCATCGCCCTGTTTTTCTCAGCAAGTCATTAAACAGGGAGCTGCCCTGTGGCCTCGACACCGATTCTGTTTATCTAAGTGACAGTCATCCTGCAGAGGGAACTCCGGTTTCCTGCCATCGCGGCCAGAAAGCGCTCTTTCTCAAAGGCTGTTTGCAGGCAGGGGCTGACTGCTCCTCTGCGCTTTCTACGCAGGCAGGGTTTGCTGCTGTTTTCCTATTCGATCTGAAGGACAGTCATTCTCTTTCCATCCATGCCCTCTTCAAAGCCGGGAGCGATGAGCTATGACAGCAGAATGCAGGGGTGAATGAGGCGAAACTGTGAAACAAGCTAGACCTGGTGTTACAACCTAATTTCTGACAGTTTCTTGGTTCTCAGGGATAATACGCATCCATCCTGCAGTGTTATTATGAGGACTAAAGATAATGCATGTAATGTTCTCAGCCCCATGCCCTGGATGAGCCAGGTGTTTCATAAATGACTCCTGTGCATTCTTATGCCTGTTCCATTGGCCTAGACTCTTTCCTGCTACCGCGTGGTTTCATGCGCGCGCGCGCACACACACACACACACACACACACACACACCTGAATCTCCAGGAACCACTGGTGTACAAGTGAAAGAAGTCCTGTGCGTGTATTATGTGGATTCTGTGTTGCCACCAGGTTTTGTGCTCCAGAAAATGGAGCATGGTTGGAAGTTTCATTCTAAACCACACTGAAGACTGCCCATCCCTGGGTCATATACTCATGTGTTTAACTGTACAGGAAAGAATCATGGACTGAGGGGCTGGGCTTGTGGGCTTGCTTCTGCCAACACCTAGTATTGTCTTTATATCAAGAACACAAGAACATACAGTGCAGCAGGGAGGGTATAGCGCAGGTGGTAGAGCACACGCTAGCATGCACAGGGTCCTGGGTTCAATCCCTAGCACCTCCATTAAAAAAAAAAAAGAAGAAGAACATACAGCACAGAGGTCATCAAACAAGACCTTTCCAAGTAGCACTTCATTTAAAGTCCCCTAAAGGACAATGATCTGAACACACAGGGACTTTCTCCACCCCTCATGTCCCCTCCCCAAGGAAGAAAGAATGGCTTCCCTGGTGTGTATTCCCAGAGAAAGAATTTAGCAGCAGCCCCCCCCCCGCCCGCCTCACCCCCATTCATGGACACATGTGCCCTCTGAGATACAGTCAGAGGCCACAGTGTGTTTTTAGTGGCAAAAGACAGAAAGTGTCTGCATAGCGTCACTTTTCACAGGAGGAGGAATCACAGCCTATTCCCAGCTGGAGGGATAGCCCCCCACCCCCCACGGGGATGCTAATGCTGCACGTGAGGTTCTGCCGTTCTCCCCGGGAGCTGGTTGAGGGGCAAGAGTTGATATCTTCCCATCTTCCTGACCTCTGACGGACCCCAGGAAGTATGCCTCCCTGCTAAGAAATGCAGCAGCAACCTCCACGCATCCCTAAGTGTTTTCTGCACAACTGGTTCATTAGGAAAGAAGTCTTGCTTACTCTTAGGTGTTTGAACACTAGCAGGACAGAGCCCTGCTTTCGGAGCCATCATTCTCACTGGCCCTGCATCTGACTGGTGCTCGCTCTGAATTTGTTTGAAGGCTCATGGCTCCATATCCAGTTCCCCACAACATATATTAAAAATAATTTAAAATGTATTTGATCTTCCAGTAGGATTTTCTTTCCCCAAAAACTCCAAGTCATGAACTTGTATGTGGGGAGCGCAGCCAATTCCCGCGTGCTTAGCAAGACACTCACTCAGAAATATTTCAAAGGCACCATCTCATGTAAACGCCATGCCAACCCTACAAATGTGGGAATCTATATCTCCGTTTCACAAACAGGGAAGCAGAGCTTTGAGGAAGGCAAAAAACACAAGTCCACATAGGCGGTAAATGGCAGAGCCAGGGATTTTACCCATTATACTAAAAAAAAGGCAATATCTAAGTGACCATTAAGTTCTAGGCACAGTTTTAGAATACAGTCAGCCCTCCATATCCACAGGTTTTGGGTCTGTGGATTCAACCAATCACAGATAGAAAATATTTTTTAAAAAGTTATCAGAAAGTTCTAAAAAGCAAAACATGAATTTGCCACATAGTGTTTACATTGTATTTACAACTACGTACATAGCATTTACATTGTATTAGATAATCTGGAGATGATTTAAAGTATACAGTATATGGGAAGATGTACTTAGGTCAAATGCAAACACTATGCCATTTTACATAAGGGACTTGAGCATCTGTGAATTTTGGTACCCACCTGGGTTTCTGGAACCAATCTTCTGCAGATACCGAGGAATGGTGGTACTGAGAATATGAGGGCAAGGTCAGACAAGCTCTCTGCTATCATGGAAGAGACAAATATTAATCAAATAATCACAAAATCCAAAGTATAATTGCAAACTGTGGTAAGTGAAGAAGAGGGTGGCAGTGGTGTGAAAGGACATTTGGACCTCTCCTCGTCAAGTCAGAAAAGTCTCTTTCTTCTGGGTGAGTTGCTCCTGCTGCAGTCCGACCACTGATTTGGGGCTTACTGGGAAAAGAATGGGAGTGGTGTAGTGACAATGGGAGTGAACAGTTATGAGAGATATTTAGGAGATAGAATTATAGGACTTGCTGAGTAAATATAGGACTGTCAAGGGTGACTTTAGATCTTGGACTGAACTGGAAAGACTCTGCTGCCAAGGATTGAGCACAAGACAGTGGAAGGGGCTTGGGTCGGAAGGCAGAAGGAAAATCTTGAGTTTGGCTTTGAACTTGATGACTGTAAGATGCCTTTAAATTACCCCCATGGAGAGGTTGCATGGAGAGATGGAAGGGAGCCATTGACTGACATAAACGCCTAAGTCTCCAACATTCAGATGATGAAATTGAAGCCATGAAGATAATGAAGTTGTCTGAGGAGAGACTAAGGAAATGCGAGCTTAATGAGCTCCAATTTGGAAGGGACAGAAAGAGGAGGGTGAGCCTGCAAAGCGTATTGAAAACAAGGGATGTATTGTATCATTAAAAACAAAAGGAAGAGGTTCTTGAAAAAACATAAAATTCTTCTGACGTCAAGTGAGATTGTGGTTGAAAAATACCCTTTGGATTTAGCAGCTTAGAAGCCACTGGGGACTTTTGGCAAGAGCCCTTCTGAGATGATGATTATCTAAACCATTATCTAAGTGGCTGATCAGGAATTTGAAATGGAGGTTACAGATGACTGGTTTGAGAAGGAAAGATAACACAGGGCTGCAGCTGGAGGGGGGTCCAGTAACCATGGCCGTGATTCTGGTCACTTCACGATTTCACCTCCCCCCTCTTAAGGCAAGGAAGGGATTCTATTTCGTTTTGATTGACTTCTCTTTCTCCTTCAGCTACTCAGTAGTAAACTGAGTCCTACATCATTTTGATAAAGCAATCAATTGAATTTAGACCGTAGTCTGACACATAGCAAAACCTCAACTATTATTTGTTCAAGAAGAGTCAGAAGGAAGGGAGGGAGGAAGAAAGGAAGGAAGGAATGAAAGAAGGAAGGAAGGAAGGAAGAGAGGGAGAAAGGGAGGGAGAAAGGGAGGGAGGAAAGGGGAAGGAAAGAAGGACGGAGGGGGAGAGGGAGGAGAAAGAAAGATTATATACATGATATGTATGGCTGGGACATTAGCTGTACACCAGAGATTGACACATTATAATTGACTATACTTATACAGAAGAAGAAAGAAGGAAAGAAAGAAGGAAAGAAAGAAAGAAGGAAAGAAAGAAAGAAAGGAGGAAAGGAAGAAAGGAAGAAAGGAAGAAAGAGAAAGAAAGAAAGAAAGAAAAGAAAGAAAGAAAGAAAGAAAGAAAGAAAGAAAGAAAGAAAGAAAGAAAGAAAGAAAGAAAGAAGGAAAGGAAGAAAGGAAGAAAGGAAGAAAGAGAAAGAAAGAAAGAAAGAAAGAAAAGAAAGAAAGAAAGAAAGAAAGAAAGAAAGAAAGAAAGAGAAAGAAAGAAAGAAAGAAAGAAAGAAAGAAAGAAAGAAAGAAAGAAAGAAAGAAAGAAAGAAAGAAAGAAAGAAAGAAAGAAAGAGGGAGGGAGGGAGGGAGGGAGGGAGGAAGGAAGGAAGGAAGGAAGGAAGGAAGGAAGGAAGGAAGGAAGGGAAAGAAGAGAAAAAAGAGCAATACACCTGAATCTCTTTATCCTGGAGGGTGAGTAAATGGTGAGAGAGGCAATTGTCAAAAAGAAACATTTAGGCAACTAACAGCATAAAACACTTAACTCATGCTCTCTTCACAATGGTTTCCTCCCCCTAGTGAGGAAAAAAAAAAAAAAAAAAAACTCTGGGGGGAAAAATGTCCCCAAACTAATGTTTTTATAGATTGCAATTTTTATGATCATACCATATAAAGGAAATTTTGAAAAACCAATTTGGGATGGACCAGCCTTTTAGAAATTACTTAAGGCAGTCAGAAATAATTCTGTATAGAAGCCAAATCCTTGAAACAGTGCTAAAACAATTTATGTCTATTACTGAGACACACCACGGCTGTCAGGGTCCTGGAGGGCTTGGTGTCTGCAAGCAATCACACCCCTGTGCTCCCTCAGGCTTTTCCCCTGAGCACTGGTCTCCTGGTCCCATTTGAGTAACAGATCATCACCTGTGATGGAGAAAGGTGACTCACCCTGAAAGCTCTACCCAAGTGTGCTTGCCTGGTTTCAAACACGTGTATGCTTTATTTCATTGCTTCAAGAAATCTGAGTCCTTGCACGCAAAGCATAGCGCACAGCATCCAAGTTTCACAGTTTCAGCTCTGTCATCCTGAGCCCAAACATCATACCTTTGTTTATACGGAGCTTATAAAATCTCCTCACATTCCTGTGTTGACTGAACTAGAAACATAAATTGTATTCCTTATGTTTCAACTTAAATCAGGAAAACATTGTCCAGTGGACAGACTGTATTCACTGTTTGGCCAGGTGACTTGGAGCAGATTCAAATCATCTCAGGATGTTTCAGTGTCTCACTTTTGGAAAAGGAAAATTCATCAAACTTATGGTCCCAGCAACTTGGTAAGAACTGATGTGTTCAAGCCAAAATCCCTTCAGGAGACTGGTTTTCTAAGTTGTCAATAAAGAGCTGGTCATTTATCAATTGCCTGAGGAAGATCAGTGCAGATTATTTGCTCAGTTGTTTTGGCTTTCAGCCAATCTGGTGTGGAGCAGGGAGACAGTTTAGTGAGGGGGTTAAGGAGGAATCAAACAGCTTCCACGAATAAGAGCCTATAGACTTAACATTCTGCTTCTGACAGCCATGCATTCAGCTCCTAAACTATTGTTGATCTGTTTGGTCCTTCACCCCTCACCTCATCTTCTTGAATGTGACAATGGAAATATCTTCTTCAGTCTTGACTTCTATTGTTCTTACTAAATCAGCAACTTATAATGGAGTCTTGGCTCATTCGACTTCTGGCCAGTCTAAGAAAATGTCAGAGCACCCCCCTCCACCAAGCCCAGAACGTCCCCCTCCCCCTCCACACCCTGGATCCACACCTGTCCAAACCTGGAGCAAATGACTTTCCCACCAGCCTTTCTGAAAACCCTATTAATGCCATTTCTTCCAGAGTGACTGCTGTCAATTAAATGTCTAAGTTCAAGTCAATACTAGCAATTAGGAATTTCTTGCATGAAATTTAAAACCTTCAAATTCAACTTTTTAAAAATGCTAATCACGATAGCTAATATACTCTGTGTGTCTTGGACACCCTTTGGAAACAGGAGTTCATCCACCCACCCCAAATCTGCTCTGGGTGTCGAGGCTGACGACGCCCACACCCGAGAAGAAGTGCACAAAGATGTGTTATTTACGTGACCAGGCTCTTTAGGAAAGCAGAGCAAGCCTCCCAGGTTGGTCTGAAACTGGCTTAGAGCAAGGAAGGGAGACCGGCTTGAGGCTGTTACTGTGGGTGAGCTGGGTAAGGATTTCAGGGGCTTGTGTAATTTGAATCTCCCATCAGTTCCAAAGGAGGGACCACCCTGACTTTCTAGTCAGCTTGCCCAGATGTGAGGCAGAAGGGGAGAAGGGAGGAGTGAGGCTTATGAGCTGTCAATAGTCAAATGTCCAAAGTGGATTCAGACTGTTTAGTACATGGAGGCAGGTCCTGTGCTAAGGACTTTACAGGTCATCTCATTGGATTCTTTCCTTAACTCTGTAAGGTAGCTACTCAGCCCCATTTCACAGATGGGAAGGTCAATGTTCAAAGTCCCAGAGAGGGGTCATGCTTCCCCAGATCAAACTGGACAGTACAGAGCCAGGACTTGGACAAATGCCTCAACTTTGGCTTCGCCCAGACTGGGTGGGCAGCCTCATCCAGCCTGACAACTGGCAGGGGACGAAACTCATGCCTGGGTACCCTCCCACCATCAGTTTGTCAGTACACACACAGAGGGTGAAAACCACACTTTCAGTAATAAACTTGGTGGGGCAGAGTCCAGAACTTGGGTCGAGAGCTCATATTGGCAAAGCAGGAAGCCCTCAGGCACTGAAATCAGAGATACCTTGGGTTGAACCCTGCCTTCCTCATCTGGGGAAGTTCAAGACAGTTCCTTATGTTTTTGAGCCTTATTATCCTAATCCATGAAATAGGAACAACAGTATTTACCTTTAAGAAGGCTTTTGTAAGGATTTTAGAAGTGTCGAGTATTGAAGCCCTAATGTTCATTGAAGTAGCTATCATTACCTTGATTTCTAGGGTCTAAAATGGATCAGTTTTTATATGCTAATTACCTGCTAATTAGCACATAGAGCAATTTAAGAATGTAGACGCCTGTATTGTCCTTTTCCTGTGGCCTTTGTTGAGAGTAGACTGGATGCTATGTATGCCTACACAACCATTTTAGCATTTCTTATTTCCATATTCTGGAAATAAGAATGTTTACTGGCCAGGTGCTAGAAAGATGGCATCAAGTAAACACAGAAAGACACAGACAAGCTCTCCAAGAGCTATCAGCGACTTGTGATTCACACTCCCACTGCTGAAAACTCTTTCCTAATCTAATTTGTCTTGATCCAATAAAGGAAGAAAATTAGGAATTTTTTTTTTGTTGTTCCGAATGATTTCTCCTTCTCATTTGATAATAATTCCTTGGGACAGATTTTGTTATGCTTCCATAAATCTAATTCAAGAAGAGAGTGTTGCACTGTTCATTAATTTCATGAAAAACACAATCAGATAGAAACCCCAGGGAGAAATTGAATGTCAATGTCCAGAAATGAAGCTGGTTTCTCTTTGGGGTGGCTCATATCCCAAGGTGTGCCTCTACTTTGCCAACATAATTCTTATTTCTTTGTGGCTTTCCCATGTTTACAAAATGCACCAATTTATTAGTTAGCCTCCTGAGATGACATTGAAGCATAGTGAGGATGAATGACTCAGAGAGCCACTCTGCAGGGTGGAGAGAGCTTTGATAGCCTGGGTAGGGACCTGGGTGTACTGCTCACTAGTCATGGGAATGTGGGTGAGTTCTTACTCCTCTCTGAACCTCTGTAAAATGGGAATGATATTCTGTAAAATAGTAATAGTGTTCTCTCGTGCTGATGGATGCTCTGAGGATTAAGAGATGTGCAGAGATAAAGGTGTCTAGCCATTTGCCTGGCACATAATAAATGTTTTGAGGCATGCCTCTTTTAATTGCAAGTGACAGAAACCTAACTCAAACCATGTTATTAGAAGGGGGAGTTGATTTTGTATGGGTCTCAAGGGTGGGTTCTCTGGATGGCTTAAAGCCAGTCTTGGTTGACAAAGTCAGTACTGAAGAAAGCTGATCAAGGCTGTGCCTTGTCTCCATCATTCAGCTCTACTTGCCTCTTTTTGGCTTCATTCCTATACAAGGTCTCTTTCCATGGTTGATAAGATGATCACACAGACCTCTGGACTCACAACCTCACAATTTACTAATGCTAGTGGCATTGCCCATACAAAAATCCCAGTATAGATCCTGATTGGCCCTGCTTGGCTCATACGTCCATCTCTGCACCAAACACTGTGGCTAGGGAAATGTGGTACACTGATGGGCCAGCATGAATTAGCATCTCTGAGTAGAGGGCAGGTCACCCAGATCATGGAGTGGGGAAGAGTGATTTCCCAAAACAAGAGGCATTGATACCTGAAGAGGAGAATGAATGCATAGCAAAAACTTTAGGACACAATTTCTTCCCTAAATAAGTAAATGAACCACTAATTGAGAATATTTCCCTCCATCCTCCCTGCTCTCTAGACAGTTCAACCCCCCCCCGCCCCCGCCGGCAGAGCGAGCTAAAGCAAAAGCATGAGCCAATCCCCACAGACCAAACAAAATGCCCAGTACACGATTTCTGGTAGATTGTCTTGCAATTTTCTAAGCAGCTAAATACAATTTCTTCAGTGAACTGGATAAATTGAAGAGCAGGTTGCATTTAGCCAGAGAAATGATGGGGGTGGGGTGGGGTTTTTTCCAATATTTGAAAAGTAGTGACATGTGATAGTCTTGGCCCGCAATCTTATGGAAATTCACATAACAGTTCCCTTCCTCTCATAAGCAATTTCCTTCCTGACAGGCTTAAGTGGATGAGTAATTACATCCCTGCTGTCTTCTTGAGGATCTGAGCAAAAAGTATCTTGGAACCAGTACGGCAATCTTAGAATAGTGTCTGCTCAGAACAATTGGAAAGACTTAAATTCAGTCTCTGATGCAAACATTTACCTAAAAATATAAGGTTCCTCAATCTACAATTCACACTATGGGGAAGAGTATGATCGTAGCTGAGTGGGCAAAAAGATTATCTGATTTATTACGACTAACTTTCAAGAAGTTATGTAGCCAACTGGGAAAGCCACGATGAGACCCTTTGAGCCCCAGGACGGGTGGCTGGAACTTCCATGGCAGATAATGGCTGATGAAGGTGCTGGGGAAAAGCATCCATGGGAATGATGAGTGATGTTCAGAGAACTTGGTCAGCACTCAACTTTTTATAGCAGGTCTGGGATGAAAACAAAGATTGAGACACACCCTCTGTCAGCCACTGGAGTGAGTCACCAGGAGTACACACACCCAGGGGGCTGTGTTGGAGGGGGATGCTGTGACCCTGGGAGCGGTCACATATCCCCTTACCTGGGATGCACGTGCTGATGGAGCCCTGAGACCGGTCCCCCAGAATAAAAGGATGGGAGGGGGAGGGTGTGTGTCTCATGCTGTCCCTTCCTTTGTCATCATTAATCTCCTCATGATGCCTTTGTGCCCTGGCAACTCTTTGGCATGAGCCTCGCTTCACTGACATGGAAAAAATGGGGCTTATGAAGTCAGCCCAGGCTGTCAGCTGTGACTGATGGCTTAGAAGGGATTTTGTATTATCCAGGTTATCGCTGCGATTGAATAACAGTGGAGAGGTGGAGATGACGTCATCTGGGGCTCTGAATTCCCTTTGGCAAGTAAGCTGCAGACAACAGCTTGAGCTACACAGGTTTAAAGATCTCAAGACAATTTCAATACATAAAATAACAGACTAGTAATGATTCAGTGCCTAGAAAAAGCCCTTGTACCTAGTAGGGAGTTTGTGACCGTTAATATAAATGAGGGAATATAGATCCTTTTTCTCTTCTATCAGTGTTCCAGAATCACAAATATTACCAGGTTTAAACTAATTGGCCTCTATCAGCACCTTTATGGGGCGCCAAAAACAACCTATGAATTCCTCTCCTCTTGACAGCTGAGGAATCTGAGATATAAAGGAATTAAGTGATTTGAAGATAACATTCAATAAATCCTGGACGAGATGGACAGAAAATATATGTCCAACTTCCTGCTTCCCCTCCTGAGACCATCCTCATTCTTCCACTGTTTCCATCAACTTGCTGCTTGAAGACACACTGTGGTACAACAATATGCATAAGAACCTTGATTTGCAAGACGTGACCTGGAGCAGACCTGTCTCTCAGTCCATTAGGGATGAAGCCAAGAGAAGTGTCCTTCCTCCTTTCTCTTAAGTTGAATCCTCACTCCCCATACCTTCTTTGGAGATCATTACACTCCTGGTAAAAGTTCATACTAAATCGGCAACTTTGAGCGGATTCTTGCTTCAGCCAGCCACTCTGGGCAAATGCCAGAGCCCACCAGCCTAGCCCACCCCTCCCCCTGCACCTGGATCTGGATTTGTCCCAACCTGGAAAGCTGGGACAATCAGAGACAACCTGGGAGAAAGAGCCAGATGCCCTGAGAAGATCGGCAATAGGTAAGACCTCAACCCACACCTGCCCTTCCCCACCTTCGGCAGAAGAGCCAAAGGGGTCTCCAGAGAGGGGAAGGGAAGTAGCCTTGTACCATGGCTGAAATCGTGCCCTGAGTGCGCCCAGCTCACCAAGGACCCTACGCATCTCCACATTCACAGAGAGCACGTCTAGGGAGGGGTTGGTCTTTAGATCATGGAACTGGTTTTCTTGGGTTGTTTGGTTTGTGAGTTTCAACAGGCAATCTCCCTCATCTGTATCTGAGATGGACTGGACCTCCAGATTAAGTGAAGGATACCAATCTATGATTTAAAATGGAAACAGTCAATGTGCTCTGGAAAGACATACTTGGAAAAGAAAAGGAGTCAGGAGGTGAGGGGGTCTTATCATTATAGCAACACTAAATTAATTGCCTTTTGAGTAGTATTCTTTATTATGTCTAGTGCAGATGCTGAGCAGTTAGTCTCTTGCCAAATAATTGTTCCACCTTGGAAATTTAAGAAACTCTAGATAAAACAGACATTTTCAAAATCCCCTGTTTCAAATCCATACTAGATACATGAGCTTGGACAAACAGATTGGGTCTAGATTTCTTCATCTGAATTATGATCTTCCTGATTTCTTAGTTTGTTTGAGTAGTAAATGCAATCAAGTTTTTCTAGAGCCTAACGCAGTGACTGGCACATAGAAAGTTTCCAAGATGCTGATTGCATTTCTTTTTCACGGGCAACTGAGTTCTTTTTCCTCTGATCTGGTCTGGAGGGAGATGCACTCCTGATAACACTCCCTCGCTGCTGTGTGATAAAACCAAGTCAGCCCCTCTCTGGGCCCTGTTCTCCTTCTTCATAAGGAAAGGATGGAGTTGAGTCATAGCCCAGATTTATGTAGACTGCACTGTTTTGTTTCTCTCCAGAGAAGATGTCTCTCACAGTGAGGTGCTCAGAAGTTTCTGTTCCCTCCCAGTTTTATTCTTCTTCCTCCACGTGTGATGTGTGGCAGTACTTTCTCATGCCTGCGGCCACGATGCTATTTCTTTTGCCTAAAACCCACAAGAAGTGGGATCTCTTCTTCGCCACAGACATACACAGGAAACTGTGAGAAAAGGTCCTGGACTTCACCTTCCACTTCGGAACTCCTTAGCCCAAGGGCAGTCAAGGATAAGGAAGAAGCTATACTGCTATCAAACCAAGTGCAGAAAGCAACTCACTCATTATTTCATTCATATTTCATGACAAGCACTTCCTCTCTGTAGGCTGACTGAGACCATGGATCAGAATGCCCACCTTCCAGCTGTGCAATTTTGAGCAAGTTACCTGGCCTCTCTGTGCCTCAGTGTCTGCATCTCTGTAAAAGAGGCATTATAAGAGAACTTGCCTCATTAGGTTATTGTCAAAAGGTTAAAAATGTTACAGATATAAAGTGCTTCCAGCAGTGCCCAGCATATGGGAAACGTGCTCCTGTTGTGTTTGCTGTTCTTTCTGATTATGTTGTTCTGTGCCAGAGTCCTTGCTGATGACCAAGCCATCAGTTATACAATAGTATGGCCCCTACTCTCAAGGAACTGGCAGCTTCACAAGACAGACAGACTTGTGCACGTGGCTTACTTCAGTGTGTGATCAGTCTGCCGGTCAGTTCTAGAGTTCTCACCATGTCCTGAACACTCTGCTGGAGGCTCAGAACACAAAGATGGGCACATCATGGTCCCTGACTACATGAGTCTGGGAGTCACGGGGAGGCCCAGGTGCAGTTTGGATGCTTTGATTTGAATGTGAAAGTGCCAGATGCGAACCATGTGTGTGACCGACCGTGAGCCAGTTCTTTAACCCCTACAACCTTCCATTTCCTTATCTGCAAAATGAAAAGGCCAATGGCACTGACCTTGAGCTTTGGGTGAGATGTTATGCGTGAAGCCCTGGCCCAAGACACAGCCCAAGGAGACTCAAGCAACTCCTGCTGGGTACTTAGAGCAAAGGGTGAGGAATGCCATGATCGTGGTAGACCCCAGGTGTTACGGAGGAACAGAGGTGGCACAGAGGAGGCACACCCAACTCAGACAAGGATTGCTGGTGAGACTTTCTGGAGGAAAAGGTCCTTGAGGTCACTGACAAAGAACAAGCCAGCACTGACTAGTGTCAGAGAAAACTCCAAGTAGATAAATCATGAGATCCAGAAAATACTGTGTGGATAGACTCCTCAGCAGGGTTCTCCCACCGTGGGGGTACCTGCAGGATAAAACAGCTCTCTTTCTAGTTCAGGTCAAAGAAAGTTGAATCTTGAAGTTTAAAACCTTGATCTTGTGTTCATTGCCCACAAGGGACCAATCTAGCGCCACCTGCAGAGCCAAATCCCCCTGATTGTTTGCAACACTAGAACTTAGTGGGGAGGATGGAAGATTTGTCCCTGGGTGTCATCATCCCTTGCTACCTGCACTTGATGAGAAATCGGACATGGAATAGAGACAGCTTGGCAAAGCTAGTTTTGAGTGGATCAAAGTTGATCTAGACCATACCCCTCCATGCCATTCCTCAGAAGAACAAAATTAGGACAGCTAGGACACAAAGTATGAGGCAGGTCAGCACATTCCCCCATCTAAAAAATTAGCAAAGTTGAAAATTCTGGCAACTTCTCCCTAGTCTGAGGAGAATCATAAGGACAGACTACAATTCCATCCTGCAGACATCCACTGCGGAGGGGAAAGGCTGATGTCCAACATGCATAGGATACCTTTGAAAATAGAAAGTCAGTTTCTGCAACAAATGACCCCAGGAAGCAATGTCACCCCCAGACTCTTAGCTCCTGCATCTTTAAACTAGAAGTCACGTCTGGGAAGGGTACTTAGAGAGACCAGTGGGGATGCAAGCCTGTGTCCTTCAGGGGATTACTTGACAAACTCAAGAAAACATGCAAAGGAAGATTTGAATCTGGCCAATGCAGGAATGCACTTCTGTTGCCCCTTTCTCAGCTTTAATTGGTCACCTGTTTAGGCAAAAAGATGTTGTGATTTGCATTCACACAAGAGTTTTGTTTCATTTGTTTGCTGGAGCACTAGCCTGTACCTCCTCTCACTGGTTCCTCAGTAAACGCAGCTGCAGTGTGTAAGGGAACCCAGGAAAACCCAAAGGTGGCATCTGCTTTCCTTGGAAATAGCTCTATTGGATGAAAAACATCAGTCCCCATCATATATGAATTTACAAAGAAAACTTGTGGATGTTTTCACCCAAAGGTTTGTCTCTTTCATGGTGATTTTGTTAGCTTCTCCTGGTCTGTAAATGTTGTAATGACTCCAGACTCAGTCCTGGGCACACTTTTCTACTTTCTTTACCTTCTTTCCCCAGGTAAAATCATATATGTCCATGGCTTTAACTGATCTATGATTTTCTCTTTCATATTAGTCAGCAAGGGTTAGGATAGGCTGTAATAACAAATAATCCCTAACCTCAGAGGCTTTAAACAACAAAGGCTTATTTATCTTACACACAAAGTGCCCTTGGGGTCTGGATGACTCATACTGTTGGCTTTCTTCCATGTGATAGTTCAACTTTTTCCTCTCTGACCATTATTGCTAAGGTTGGAGAAAATTGGGTGGTTGAATCTCACACAGGCAATTAGTTGACTGACCGGCAAGTGACATCACCTCCACTCACTTTTGGCCGCACGGTCCTACTTCATACCTGCTTTTCCATCACCACCCTGTGGCACTCACTCCTCTCTCACTCTGTCATACCAGATTGAAGATCTCCAAAAAGTGTTGCATCCCCCACGAGGACTTCCCAAAATGTAGTTGACTGTTATAATTGTTCCCCAGTGAATCCCATCTCCCTGTTCTTGTGCCTAAAGCCCCCTCTCACATTGACTTTGAGCTTAGCCATGTGATTTGCTTTGGTCACAAGACAATAGAAAGTGTGATATAAGCAGATACGTGTTCATTGGGACTTTCTCTTCCTTGCTGCTCTTTGGAACCTTCAACCCAAACTAGCCTCCTAAAAGAAAAGAAACCACTGAAGCAGAGATGAAGCATCCATTTGAGGACCTCTGAAACAAACATCCTGCCAGACACTAGACATATGAATGGAGCCATTATAGACCCTCCAGGATGCCAGTGAGCTTAGAGATCTGCCAAGCTAGCCCTGTGCAGAAAAGCAGCTGACCCAAAGAACTGTGAGAAATAATACATGTGTGTTATTTACGACTGGTTTGTTATGCAGCAAAAGCTAACAGACACACAAGAACTGTCTTGTTGAGAAGGTTCTTTCTCTTAGTTCTTTACCACACTGGTTCCCTTCTTATCTTTCAGAACTTGAGTAAAATGGGAACACTTTTGGATCCTAATCATAATGATAGCTTTACACAAAATCATCAGCAATTGTTCTGAGATATATAGCTTCTGGTTGGCTGGAGCTATTACACGGCTTTTGCTAAATCCCTTTTATTAATCTAGGTGACAATATTTATTGTACCCACTGCACTGTTCACCTCCATCCCTTTTATGTAGTAAAACCACTGTTATTCCTCCATTTTTACTTTAAAGTTTCTCATTTTGTTTCCCTGCCTGCCATGTCAACAAATCTTTCTAAGATGCTCGATTTAGTTTAATAAATGTTTCTGGTTATCTATTCCACAATAGACTAAGCACTGAGCACTTACAGATAAGTAAACCACAGTTCCTAACTTGACAGGTTACAGCCATGGAGCAAACAACAAGTGAATAAATGGAGTGCAGAAAGCAGGATGCTTGTGACAACAGAAATAAGAGCAGGGCAGAGCTAGCACAGAGATGGGAGAAACGAGTGAGGGACAAGGATGTGGGGAAACGCTGCACCTACTGACTAGGGCTTCTTGGAGGTTGTTCTTCAAGCTGTGCTTTAAAGGATGAGAGACGGACAAAACAGGAAAAGAGCATTCCAGGCTGAGAAGAAGACCATGAGTAATTCAAATTGATAACACAGGGGGCAGGTAACAAGGGTAGGGGAGACTGTAGGCAATCGTGTGTTACTGGAAAGTAAATTGGAGTGGGCAGACCGAGCAGGCGGGGGCAGACGACTGCAGGCAGCTCATGCCATTTCAAGGGATCTGGATGCTTCCAATGTCCTCTTGCACCTCCCTTTATCACATGGATTACAGGGCCTGGAAATGGTGAGTTATCTGCAGCTTGGCCACCTCTGCTCAATCTCCACCACCTTGACAGAGAGGTTTTCCATCTGCCTTTAAGATAACAACGTCCAGCTTGCTGACTCTGTTCTCTCTTTCTCCTCTACCCCAACGCCTCCCTCTCTCCATGCCTCCACCAGCGTATCCCCCCACACCAGGCACGCTGTTTCTCTTGCCATTATTGGTTTCATCACTAATGATCCCCTTCCTCCTCTCCTCATGTGTCAACTCATAGCACAAATGGAACAACTCGTAGATGAGAGCAGACATTCCAGACAGAGGCCTAGGTGTGATCAAAGATGAGTACAAGCTGACTTAAGGGCAGGATGGAGGCTGGAGTGAGAGGTGATGCCAACAGTGATTTTATTGGTTGAGCTAGAGTCAAAGATTCATGTTTTGGGAGCAGTAAGTAGGAAAAGAAGGCCATAGTCAAATGTGGTGGACCTTGAATAATAGGCTAAGAAGTTTATATGTCTAGTATGAAGGAACCAAGAGCTTCTGAAGACATTTCACTGGATGATGCTGTGTTATGCTGGGTAGAAGGGAGAGGGGTCCGCCACCGTACTGATATAAGTTGCATGATACTGGAATAAAGAAAACTGTCACCAGAGCAAGCATGAGATGAAGGGACCCAGAAAGGATGGAAGAGCAATCATACCGTGTAAGGAAGTGTCATCATGCTCTGATTACGTGACAACAATCATGTGTGGTATGTCCTGTAACGTGATAAGCCTTTCACCTAAGTTTGCTCATTTAACCTCATTAATCCCTCACAATAGCCACGTGGCTTAGACTCTGTTACCTCTGTTTCCCAATCAAGGACTGAGGCCCTGGAAGACTCTATGACTTGAGCAAGCTCACACGGCTGGTGAGAGATGGAACGAAGCTTCAAGTTCACAGTCATGTTATGACATTTGGAATACTAATCAGAGAACCCCTCCAGGCCCTGTGACAGGAGGCCCTGGCCCTCACGGGCCCCACACAGCCCTAATTTAGACAAGCTTTTCCTCTTCTATCTGTTCAAGTAGAAATATGTGCTTGGTTCGCCTCCCACCTGCAATTTCACGTCAAAATGAATTTTCTTTCCACATTCTCTTCTTTTGAGTTCCATCCTCTATCTCTGTCATTAGTTTTCAAATTGAAAGTGACCACACAGAGGCCCCTTTGCCAGCACCTCCTCTCTCCTTTTGCACTTGAGTTATTATGATTTACTGGTTGCAGCCTCCCTGCTGATGGTGAGAGGAGGGGTCACCTGTCGTCTTGAAGGAGTCCATTAAAGGCCAGTTCCTGAGCTAAATGCAGTTACGTTCCTTCCATGATGCTTTCTCTCCTTCACACCTGCAACCACTTTCTCATCCTGTCTGATGCTGTTTATCCCTCAGGCATCCTCTGTCCTGCCTCCATCCATCTTGAGCCGGTCCAGGCACTCTCCCTGTAGCATGACTTCCCCACCTCACCCTGGACATCTCTCTTAGTTTGCTCTTGTGCCCCAATTTCTCACTTTCTAGCCATGAATGTCCAAACTCTCCACTTCTTTCAAGTCCAGCTGCCTACTCTCACACCTGGATCTTCACTATTTCCCCCAAGTTGTCCCTTGTGACTTATTTATACTTCATGTGTTGTCATTTAATGAGGTTGACTGAATAATGGTCCCTCAAAGATGTCCACAACTTAACCCCCCACTACCTGTGAACATGTTACCTTACGTGGTAAAAGGGGCTCTGCAGATGTGAATAAATCGATGGCTCTGAGATGGGAAGATTATCCTGGTTTTTCGGAGTAGCCCCAATGTAATCACAAGGGTCCTTACAAAGGGAAGAGAGAGGCAGGAAAGGAAGGGAGCGATGCAATGGGGTGATGTGATGAATGAGAGGGACAAAAGCTGCCGCTGCTGGAGAACAGGGGTCATAAGCCGAGGAAGCAGGACAGCTTCTAGAAGGAAGAAAAGACAAGGAAATGGATTCTCCTCTAGATCCTCGAGAATGGAATGCAGAGATGAAGAAACTGAGGCCAAAAATTGTGTGGGCAATGATGGATGAGGTTAGATCTCCCTAGCACCAGAGCCTGAGCTCTTTTGTGAAGCCTTCCTTCCCCGGTAGGCTTGCCAGAAAATAAATAAGTCTATGGTCTCAATGAAGTAGAAGGTCTTAGGTCTTCTGAAGACCCTTCACTGAGGGTAGATGCCTCTCCTTATTGTACTTGTCATTCTACCATCTATAATTTTTTGCATATCTGCAGCCTCAGAATTTAGCACAGTAATCAGCAGTAAATGTTGACTGAATAAGTGAATGATGATAACAGCCAGTGGTTATTGCAAGTTCACTATTTGTCAGGCATTGTTCACTGAATCTTTCCTGGCCTCAGTCTCCTGCTTTACAAAGTGGATGGAGGGAGAGTTAGGTAGATGGGATGACTGGATGGATGGATGGATGGATGGATAGACAGTTAGGTAGATTCGATGGATGGATGGATGAAGAGAAATTTGGATGGATGTTTGGATGCTTGATAGGGGATCATGTGTCTTAATATCTAGAAGATTTTTTACCAAAATACTGAATCTGATTGTAGCTCCCCTCCTTTGTGTGATTGCAAGCACGATCAGCAGAGTGCAGAGCTGGGGGTGCTCTCTGGAGAGTCTTGATCCAACCATTCTGGGAATTAAGGAGTTAACTCCCCAGAAAATGCTTTAAAAATACAATTAGGAGGAAGTTTCATGAAGAAATAACAAACGAATTGCTGGACTCTGTCATACTATATGCAAGTCTCTTTTTTAGGGCTTTTTTAAGTTCAAATTTATAGCTTTAAAAAAAAGTTTATTGTTTAGCTAACTATTCCTCACAGTAGGGCCAAGCAAGTAGATTACAGGATAATATTTTATTCATCCCTTTATTTCTACTATAAAGCATAGAATCTGAAATACATTGCTTTTCAATAAATACCAAATAAATGAATGAGGGAAAGAACTTGATTACTACCAGTGCACATTTGAATATAGAGAGTTTATAAACTTGTCATTCTTTCAACAAATGCTAGTTTTAAAAAGCCTGCTATCCCCAAGGCCCTGTCCTGCTCACATGGAGGGATATACATGATACTTTCGAAGACAGCATAACTTTGTATTGGCTGCTCATGGAGAAACTGAGGAATCAGGTCACTGATTAAAGAGTTCCATTAACACAGCAAACATCTACTGACCACTGACAGCATGCCAGTGAGCAGTGGGGACTTTGCGAAGAGCCTGGAATTTCATGCCAGGGACCACGTATGGTCGCTGAAGGGCTCTGCATAGGGTGCTGAAATCGGAGCTGAGCTGCAGAAAGAAAGGGAAGAGAAAATGCGATTCTCCAACTGAAGAATAGCTGAACATTTCCTCCCATAAATTCTGAGCCACATGTGTCTGTATTGTCTGTGTTGAGTTCTGCTTGATTCTCTAAATCTCAAAGACGAGAACTTTGCAGTATCACTGCATGGTAATGGAGAACATACTCTCTGAGGTCAAAAAGACCTGATTTCAAGTCCTGGCTGTGCTTCTTATTAAGAGAACTATCTTGTGCAAGTAAGAATCTCTGAAAAATGGGAGAAATAATAGTACCTCTTACACAGCATTACAGTGAGAATTAAATGATGTAATAAATGTAAAGGACTAAGTTCTATGCACGGCACACAGTAACCACTTGGTGAACACCTGATAACTGGGGCACAGTAGACACTGGGTGGATGGGGCTAATCAGTCTTGGGGCACCTAACATGTGACAAGTACTCCATTCCTTGCTTATACACATGTACTTAGTGAGCTCTGTAAGGCTTTTTCTAGGCGCCAGGCTCTACCAAGGACTGCGGTCACAACAGTGAAGAAGACAAACAGGAGCAGAAGTCCTTCCCTTCAGGGGCTCCTATCCTGGTGACACTTCTTAATCCTCATCATGTGCGTCAATGTCCTCCTCTGTGAGTTAGTAATACGAGCTGAACTTTCCTTCCAGGGTTGAAAAAGGAATTCGGTTATTAAATGTGAAGTGCTTCAAACAGCATGTGTCACAGCGTAGGGGCTATATAAGGACTTGCTGTCTAAACAATAGCTATTCTTATTCTTATTATTAGGATTGTCTGCTTTTTGTATCCCTGGCACCAGCTACAGAGCTAATTGTAAGGATTATTATCTGTCTTTTACAAAGAGGTTGCATAGTTTTATTAAAATAAACAATTTGTAAAGGCAGAGCCAGAACTTGAGCAAAATCTGTCTCCAACATTAATACTCTAACCCACTGCAAACATTCCCAGTTCCCTCTCCACCTGCCCTTGAGAAAGATTTATTTTATATGCACTGACTAGCATAAACAATTATATCACATACTTCCTTTCCCAGAGTCAATTAAGTTCTTAATAAATGGGTTGTCCTGATCTTTCAGTGATGAATGACAGAATTAGCAGCATCTTTGGAATTTTTACTCCCAAGCCGACTTCATTAGCCTTGTTTATAGACCAGGCAGGGCAGACAATGTTAGATCCTGTAAAACAAGGAAAGAAGTTCTCGTAGGGTGGACCAGCTTGCTCTGATTACCCGTCTTGGACCACGGAAGTCTACACTGCAGAAATTTTGTCAAGTGTTTTAACACCAACCAGGGAGACAGCTTTGGAGTCTTAAAGTACAGAAAGGGATGGGGTTTTGTTTGTTTGTTTGTTTTTTTGAAAAGTGACTTTTAAAAGTCTGAAATTTTGTTGTTCTTTCTTTCTTCCAGTAACGAATAGCATAGACCTTTTCTCTGAAGACAATCTGAAATCCCCTTTAATCTACAGATTAACACCTTGTCAGAAGTTACATTCTTTCTCTGATAAAAGGGACAAATAAGACAAAGATCAATATTTTGTGAGGTGATGTTTCTCAAAGAGCTTAGTTCAAAGGTAAAACTGAAAACTTTAGGGAGGAAATATCCCAAGTACATGAGAAAAAAGTTGAAGGACGAAGGAAAAAAATGGATTAATAGAATCTATGCCAAGGCAGGAAATCAACCTAGACATATTTTATTTAAGCCTTTGAGTTTCTGTTTGGGTTGAATTCCAATGGCTTTGAACTTTTTCAAAAACATCTAAAGAAATTTCTTCCAGGATGAGGATGCTTGGTGGGAACAGAGGAATTCAGTGAGATCCATTAATTATTTCCGCTCCTGAAGTCTTTGTTAAAGTGTCTAGATGCTTCTGGTAAAAGAGACTCTGCTGCTGCTTAGAATGTACCTGAGAAGCTTATTAAAACTAAAGGTTCCCAACCATACCTTAACCCTGCTGAATGAGAAGCCCAGTGCAGGGGGGAGGTCGTGTTCTCAACAAGCCCTTGAGTGACTCTGCAGCAGGTGAGGACATTCTATTTCATAATCTTTCCCCATGGGTCTAGTGGCCCATTTTGTGGATGGGAAGTCTAAAACCAGAAAAGGGAAGTATCTCACCCTGAATTTTTGTATTATGTTAAAACATGCATAACATAAAACTGACCATTTAACCATGTGGTGAGTGTGCAGCTCAGTGGCATGAAATGCACTCACTTTGCTGTGCAACCATTTCCACCGTCCATCTCCAGAACTTTTTCCTCCTCCCCAGCTGAAATTCCATACCCATTGAACAACAACCCCTGTTCCCCACTTCTCAGCCCTCAGTAACCACCCTACTTTCTGTCTCTGTGATTTTGACTATTCAACGGACCACATGTAAGTGTAACCATACAATATGGAACTTTTTGTGTCTGGCTTCTTTCATTTAGCATAATATCATCAAGATTCATCCATGTTGTAGCATATATGCAAATTATATTCATTTTTAAGGCTGAATAGTATTCCATTTCATGCATGTATATATCACATTTTGTTTATCCAATCACCCATCAGTGGACACTGAATTTGGATTTTTAACCATCTTGGACCAAGGACATGACATTTCACTTAGAAATCTCCATTCTTCCATCTCCTTCATGGGGTTGCCAGATTTACCAAATAAAAATTTAGAATGCTTAGTTGAATTCCAGGTAAAAATGGATGTGTACAGTTTGAGTATAAGTATACCCTACACAATATTTGAGACATACTTATAATAAAAATTATTCATTTTTACCTGAAATTAAAATGTAACTGTGTCTTGTATTTTATCTGGCAATCCTATGAGCCACATTCAGTAAAACTGTAAGTAAGGAGATTCCTGTCTACTTGGAACATTGAGTTGCCAGAATTCTCATTTTTGAGACCTATCTTAATCAAGATAAATGTAAACAAGCAAAAGTGTTGTGTAAGCAAGCAACATGGTGCATGTCTTCTCTGCTTCCAACGGTGCACATTACACCCTCTCCTCAAACCTGCAACCACCACCTCCATCTTCCCGATAAGGAAACTGAGGATTGCCCATGGGGAGTCCCTAAACTCACACAGATGGTAAAAGTCAGAGGTTTAGCTCAAATCCAATACTCTCATTCTTCAGCTCAGTCTTTTAATTTTATTTTTCACTTTGAGTATAGAAATATGATAGGCTATGGGGGACAAGCACCTTCATTCAATGCTGGAGGGGATGCAAGTCATACAGCCCCTAGAGAGAGAAACTGAGCAACACCCAACGAGAAAACCTCAGTGTAGAACGTTTGCCCACCAACCCAGCAATCCCCGTCTGGGAATTTACCCCAAACGTACACTGCCAACAGTGTGAAAATACATATGCACATGATTATTCATTGCTTTACTTATAATTAAAAATATTGGAAGCTTCTTAAATGTCCAAATATAGGTTATCAGTTGAATAAACTATAAGACATAGACACAAGGGAGTGTTATGTGTCTAAAAAAAAAAAAAACGAATGAAGAGCTCTAAGAATTAATATGGAGTGATTTCTGGAGATAAGGTTAAATGGTGAAGGCAACATGCAAAAAAATCTATCTTCTGTGTGAAAAAGAAGAGGAAGTAAGAAACATATGTCTGCTTATCTTTACAAAAAGAAACACAGGCAAGATTGAGCAGAGAGCACTGAAGTTGGTGGGGGGAGGACTGGGTGGAGGAAACATGGGAGAGGGTGACATTTCTCAGTGTACATCTTCTGCATAAACTTGACTTTCTGAACCAAGTTCATTTTCTACATATTTTTAAAATAATCTTAAATTGACTAGGATGGCATGGATGAAAGAAAGCCTAAAACAGAAAACAACCTAAAATAAATAAGCTTAAATGTTTTTTAAATGAACACAAAAACCATACTGATGGGGTGCGGGAGATGGATAATGAATTTGAGTAACTGTGATGCAGTATGTCACTGTGTGAAGTAGAAAACAAATGTATGGTTACCAAAGGGGAAAGAGGAGAGGGGCGGATGAATTAGGAGTTTGGGATTAAAAGATACACACTACTCTATATAAAACAGATAAACAACACAGCCCCACTGTATAGATAGGGAATTATATTCAATATATTATAATAACCTATAATGGAAAAGAATCTGAAAAAGAATATATATATATATATATATATATGAATATATATATATATATGAATCACTTTGCTATACACCTAAAACTAGTACTTGTAAATCAACTATACTTCAGTAAAAAGTAAATAAAAATTAAAATATTAAAGTACCTTTTTTAGAAGTATGTCACTGTGTACTTTTAGTCTTGAATGGGGTTGAGAACTAGGGAGTGACCAAATTCCTCTTAGTAGTTTTATTTTGCTCAGTGATACAGGTGAAGCAATTTTAAAACTACTTTAGATGTATAATAGGATTGAGCAAATGACTAATGTACCATTGATGTTGTTGGGACCCAAGGTTCTCACTCAGGAAGAAGGGAAATGTAAACATGGAATGGGGAAAAGCAAGAACCACCACCTGGACTGGAGTTAGAGGTTTCAGTCAGTGCACCCTCATGATTCCCAAAATGTATATGTATGTGTGTGTACATGTGACTTCACACATGTGTGTATACATGTGTGTCAGTGGCATGCTAGAGACAGCCAAACTGACTCATGAGATCTCATTGCTAAATTTCAGACATCCTGTGAGCCCATTGTTAACACAACTGTTATTAAAGTTAAATTATATAAACTTTAAATGAAAGAAATTATATTTAAAATGAAGTTAATTAATATGCCACATTCATAGCACCTTCAGTATTTTACTATTACTTATGCTCTTGGTGTTAACTTCCATTTATTGTACCTGTTCCCAACTCCACATTCAGTGACCATATGATATTGGTAGCTTAAAATTGGCTGTAGTGGGAATATTTACACCATTGAAATCAGTAATTACCACAAAGCAAAGTCCTATTTGTTTTTGCATCTGGCTGTTAAACATGTTCCAGGATGCACTGTGTGTGTGTATGTGTGTGTATATGTAAGTATGCGCACATTTTCTAGTTCTATTCTTATTACTGCAACTTTAAAAATTCATATCGAAGAACTGGAGAAATACAGTCTTTGTTCACTTGGCCTTCATGGTCTGCCTCAGTCCTTTGGAACACCCATTCCAGAAGAGCAGAACCTTGTTTATTTTGTGAATCACTTTATCTTAAGCCTAGATAGTGCCTGCCACAAGATGGGTGGTTGGTGAACTATTTGCCAAATGGATGAAAAGACAAATAAGTGATTAATCATTCTCATTTAAAAATTCAAAGGGGTCCCTGATTTATCATAGTTATATCAGGCTGATCCTACCAAGAATCCCAGGCTTCTAGCCAAATTTGAGTTGAACAGACTGCTCTCTCCAGAAGTGTAAACAGAATGTCACATGAATTCATGGGTTTCTACACACAGGCTGGTGTCTCCCAACTGCCCTTTCCACCAGTGCCACGAAGACTAAGGTATAAGGGTCTGTTGTGATCACTGCCAAATCCCCAGTTCCTAGAACAGTGTCTGCCATACAGTAGTCCCTTGATTAATGAAAATGAGATTTCTTCTGGCAGTTCTTCTCAAAAATGAACTTGAGCCTTTCCCCCTTTTGGATCAGCACTCTGTTCACTCCATCAGCACTTACGTACACAGCTATCGTCCCTTAACTATCATCCCTGTGACTTCAGATAAATCAAGGGAAGTTATTCATGTGAAATAAAAAAGTTAAAAACCCAAGAATTCAAATCCAGTGAATAATACTCTTTAAATCAAAGAGATTATTCATTAAAAACTAAAATTGGCCGAAAGACAAGTCACCTTGGAGAGCCAGCCAGGTCAGGTAACACAGAAGGCCCACCCTGTGATTTTATGGTCCACAGTCTGCTTACAAACTCAGAGTTCAGCCTCCTCTGGACATGGGCTCCACGGCAAACCCTGTACGAATGTGAATCGCTACCATTTATGTGGGCTCCCTCCCTGTTTGAGGATAGCTCTGACCTCTGATATTTTCCCTGCTGCTTCCTTTGCAAATCCTTCAAAATCCCATGTCCTGCCCCAGGATCCTGAGGACCCCATCCACTGCTCAGATGCTGAACTGCTTCCCAGTTGAGAGGGGCCCCCACACCCCATGCTCCCTCACTCTCTTGTTGCACTGGAAGAGGACTTCAGGGCATAGAAAAGAGAAGAACATGGAGAAGGTCCCATGCTAACTAGCTTCACAGCCCAGTATCAGGACCACGGGCACAGGAGAAACAGTCCTGGAATTGTCCCTTTGGTGTTCCTTAACACAACCAACCCAGCCTGTGTCTTCTCTTTCCCACAAAATTGTCCTCTAGGAAGGAGAGAGCTTATTTAATAAGCACCATCGAGCACTTATCCTGTTCTAAGGGTATTATAGGTATTGACTCATTTTATCCTCGAAAACAATCCTATGAATTAGCTACTAATTATGCTCACCAAATATTTCCAGCTCTCCACCTCCCAGGCATCTCCTGAGCCCTGTATTTGGGTAAGTTCATGTAACTGGTTCCTACCAGTAAGATGTGAGCCAAGTAATGTGTGTACATTTGACAGCCAGACCCTCCAAACCACCCTTTTCCCTCTGCCATGGGTACCAGCAACTCTCAGATGCCAATTTCTCCATTAAGAAGCAGTTTCTCACACATTGTACCCTTGCCACAAACCTATAATACAATCTCAATTTCCATAATGAAGAAACCGACGTTAGCAGAAACCAAGTGTGTTTCTCAAGGTCACATGGATGATAATAGTTAGAGATTGGGCTCTGATTCAGGTTTTTTTTTTAAACTTTACTTTGTAGAAACAGGTAGGTAATTGTAACAGTGAGCTTCTGACAAGGTAGAGCAGAGCCCCAAGCCAATCCTCCATGAAAATGGAGAGTCAGAGAGATATAAATCTTTGCTGTTGTAAACCACTGAGGTCTAGGGGTTATTTGTTACAGTGGCTTGCCTGGGCCTCTCCTGACCCATTCTAGGAGGCAGATCCTAGAATTGTCCTCTTTTTGAGGATGAGGAAATTGAAGTCTAGTAATATTAAGAAACTTGCCCAAGGTCACACAGCTAGTAAGCAGTGGAGTTACTATTTGAACCCAGATGGTTTGGGAAAGAATTCCTCTCACTGCTATTTCAGCTGGTTTATCACCCAGCAGGTGATGCTGCCCACAGCCCAGCATCCACAGAGAGACTGCAGCATCTGCCTGGGATGATCATGGAGGAAGTGTGTTTTAGGGCTGCCATAAAAAATTACCAAAACCTGGATGGCTTAAAACAACTGATATTTGTTCTCTCATAGTTCCAGAGACCAGAAGTCTGAGATCAAGGTATCAGCAGGGCCATGCTGCCTATGAAGGTTCTAGGGGAGAATCCATTCCTTGCCTCTTTCAGCATCGTGGTTCATGGCCACATCACTTCTTTCTCTGCCCCCATTACCCCATCGCTTCCTCCTTTTCTCTGTGTGTCTCTCCTCTGTGTATCTTTTAAAAGGACACTTGTCATTGAATTTAGGACTTACCTGGATATTCCATTATGATCTCCTCATCTCAGGATCCTTGATTTAAGGGTGGTTGCAAAGACCCTATTTTCCAAAAAAATCACATTCTGAGGTTTGGGGTGGACATGGATTTTGGGGACACTATTCAAGCCAATAGAGAAGGGGAATGCCAGACACCTACTGAAGTCACTGCCTCCACCATCTTTCCCAGAAATGAGTGGACATTGACAAAAATAAAAATTTAAACTCCAAAAGAGATTAGAAAACTGTGTCAAAGTCACACAAAGTTGGAGATGGGGGTTGGGGAGCCCTGAACAGAGGGGGAGGAGAAGGAATTAGGAGTTGAGCCCTTGGCCAGGTTAAGCCACTCCACTTTTTGAAATCACAGAATTGATGAGCTCTCACTGTTTAAGTCTCAGTCCCCTTAGACTCCTTCTTGTGTTAGGCAAAATTCTGCAGCAATGGGTATCCACTTTATGCCATAGGCTTGTCTCCCTTTCCCACTTGGAGGAGAGAGCTGGGATCCAGCTGGTGGTCTTCCAGTTTCCCTAGGGGAGAGCAAATGGGAGCTCTTGCCTTATGACTGGGAAGGATGTAACTACTGGGTCCTAGACACAGAGATAGGGAAGAAGTCTCCTCAAGAACTTGGCCTGCAGATGTAATGCTTGGTTGGACTTGCCTGTTCTCCAGAGTAACCTTCACTCTCCACTGTCCTGTACACAGCCAGATCACTCAGTTATCTTCTGGCCCCACAAAGCAGTAAAGTCTGAGCCTCCCTGGGATATATAAAATGAATGTACCTCACCATCAAGAGAATTAATTTCTTTCTGAAGATTCTTGTCTGGTCTACATTAAAAATTTGTAATCCTGCTCCTCATGCAACTGACCTCATTTCTTGAGCACTAATAACCTTAGCCATATTATGCATTTGTTGGTCCCTATGCTCTCTGCCAAAATCCACCCCCTCCTTCCTGCCCTGAGTCATATTACAATGGTTCCAATATTGAAGGGTCCCATGCCCCAAGAGTTACTCTCTAATCATTAGGCTTCTTTGCTCACCACAGTAAGGAAGACCAAAGAAGAGTTTCTGTTATCCCTTGATGCCAGAGATTTTTTTGCCACCTGCTGGATTGCACTGATAGCGAGATGGCTATTGCAGAGATGAAGGGACTGTCCTAAAACCAGACAGACCCAGGCTCTGCATTTGACTTGTTGAGAAGACTTGCACAGGGAAACCCCAAGTCTTAGCGCTCCATGCCTTCACATCTAAATAGAGATAGCCACACCCTACTTATAAATGTTAGATGATAAGATGGAAATGAAATCACTTCTTATGATGCAGAAATACAAACACACAAGATTGCTGCTATTTTTCAACCTGTGCACTTCCAGTACCTCCTACATGAAGTGATTCTTCTATCCACATCCAGGACTGCCAGCAAATCCTTGGTTTCTTCAGTTTGCAAAAGCTGCTGACAAAGCCCATTAGAAGGCACATGTGGGTAATCAGAGACAGGACTTCAAGGGGGAACACCAGTACCATCATCAGTAAGGTTCTGGTGCGACTTCAGGAGAAATGCTTCCGTCCTGCCTATCCACCCCCAGCAATTGCTCTCCAGTTCCCCTCAAAGAATGATTATAACTTGATCCTCAATTTGGCTGCTCATGTCAATGATAATCATCTCCATCGTCTGTAACTGATGAAACCTGCTGAATCTCCATCACCACCCACCCTCAGAATAGGAAAAAGAATTAAGCACATCGCCAACAGATGTGACCAAATAAGGGAGAGGAAATAAAGGAATCCACAGTGAACTCTTCCTACTGTGCATTCCTCCATCTACTTTACTGCGACATGGAGAGATACAAATTAAAGAGAATAAACATTTATTAATGCCTTCCATATGCCACCATTTCTCTTAACCCCTGTGTATCAGCTGGGCTTGTCTAGAGAAACAGAACCCAAAGAGACAGAGAGAGAAAGAGAGAGAGATCTATAAAAGTATATACATATATAATCCCTATGCATGCGTGTGTATGTGTGTGTGTATATATTATTTTTTTAAAGGAATTTCCTCGTGTGATTGGAGTCTGCCAAATCCAAAATCTGTAGGGCAAACCATTAAGCTGGAAATTTTATCAGGATGTCTATGTTACAGTCTTGAGGTAGAATTCCTTCTTCTCTAGGAAACCTTAGTTTTTTGCTCTTAAGGGCTTCTTGGATTGGATGGGGGCCATCCATATTATTGAGTCTAGTCTCCCTTACTTAAAAGTCAATTGGTTATCAATGCTACTCCTACCTACAAAATACCTTTCCAGCAACATCTAGACTGGTGTTTGGCCAAACAACTGGTTGAGAGATAAGTGACCATCACTCCCTGTGAGGAAGGCTGTGGTAGACCGTTAGTGTGGGGAAACTGAAGCTCCAGGACGTTAGATAATCACCCGAGGTGAACCAACACTAGTGCAAAGGGGAGATAGAATGTGACCCTAGATGAGGGCCGCTCTCTCCACTCCAGCATATTATGCTCTGGGGAGACAACTGAACTTGTAAAATAGGCAAACTACAAAAGTGGCCCTAGGAAAAAGACTGCCAGGAAAAAAAGTATGGCTAACCCCAACAACTCACTTATTTCCTAAAGGATATAATATTGGTGGAAAAAAGAGTTTGACCAACTTCACTGTACTGCCTGTGTTCTTTAGAGTCTTGCTACCCAAACTTTAATCTCCAGACCAGTAGCGTCTGCATCACCTGGGAGCTCGTCAGAAATGCAGAATCTCAGGCCTCGTTCAGACCCGCTGAATCAGAAGGATCATTTTAGCAAGAGCCTCAGGTGTATTCATTTTCTCTTTCTACAGAGCAAATTACTATAAATTGAGAGACTGAAAACAAGACTCATGTATTAGCTCCCACTGCTGTAGGTCGGAAGTTGGGGTGGGGTGTGGTACAGAGCCAGGTGATATACTCAGAGTTTATAAGCCCCAAACCAAGGTATTGGCCTGGCCTCTCTTACCTGAGGGGTATCTGCTTCAAAGCCATTCAGATTATTGGCAGGAATCATTTTCTTGTGATTGTAGGACTGAGATCTTCACTTCCTGGCTGGCTGTGAGCTGAGGTCCACTCTCTGCATCTGCATTTCTTTTCACATGGCCTCCCCCACATTCAAAGCAGCAACAGCACACTGGATCCTTCTCACCCTTGGAATCTCTCTGACATCCAGTGTTGCCACCAACCAGCCAGAAGCAGCTCTCTGCTTTTTAAGGCTCATGTGATCAGATGAGGCACACCCAGATAATCTCCCTGTCTTAAGATCAACTGTGCTGTATCATCAAACAGAATCACCAGAGTGGTATCTCCCCATATTTACAGGTTCTGTGGATTAGCCTGTATGATATGTGTTTTTTTCTAGCACCTCAAGTAATTCTCCAATTCTCAGTGAAAACTGACCTGATATTCCACAAATTTAATTCAATTTTGACACTATGTATCTGGAGACAGTCCAGGTTGTCTCATCTGTGCTTCTGATTGACCAGCTACAGGCAGGAGGTTCCCACAACCACTTTCTCCTCAGGATCAATTAATTTTCTAGGGCAGCTCACAGAACTCAGAAAAATATTTTACTTACTACATTACTGTTTATCGTGAAAGGATATAACTCAGGAACAGCCAGATGGAAGAAATGCATAGGACAAGTTATGTGGGAAGGGATACAGAGCTTCTATGCCTGCCCTCTCCATGCGTTCTACCCTCATGCTCACCAACCCAGAAGTTCTCCAAAGCCCTTCCTTTTGGTTTTTACGGAGGCTTCATTACATAACATTGATTGATTAAGTCATTGGCCATTGGAGATTGGAGGTAGGGGTGGCCGGGGCAGAGATGGGGAGACAGAGTTCCAATCCTCCAATCACATGGTTAGGACCCTTGGCCACCAGCCCCCATCCTTAGGTGCTTTCCAAAAATTACCTCACTAACATAATCTCAGGTGAGGTTGAAAGACATTTGTTATGAGTATTAAGATACTTTCATCACTCTCGTCATTTAGTAAATTCCAAGGGTTTTAAGAGCTCTGTGCTAGGAACAGGGACAACAATACAAACTTGTGTTTCTGATTATAAGTCACAATTATTACAAGTGAGACATCTTTAGGAGGCCGGGGGGCGGGGGGGGGGGGTCATCCTTGAACTCTGCCTACCACACCGATGATTTTCATGCACAACATTAACAACTGAGAAGTGTTATTGAGACTTTTTAGAATTGTGATTCACACTGTCAGTTCTTATAATCTGTGGCATGAGACCCTCATGATTTGGTTAACAAATGTAGCTCATTTTAGATCATACTTGCATTATCTCATTTAACTCTTTAAACAGCTTACGTATGGTCATGGGAACTTCCCTTCAGAAGATGAAAAAGACTCAGAGAGCCTCAGTGTTCTGAAAAGGTACAGGACAAGTGCACAGAACAGCTGGTATTTGAACCTGAACTCCTGCTTAAAGTCAAGTGTGATTCCTCCCTGTCTCCTTCCTCCTGATAATACTTCTATACACTTAGAGAGACTAGCTTTTGTAGATCATTGGGAAAGCAACTCTGCTATTAAACTCATTTTTCTGATGGGTGAAAGACTCATAGAATAATTAATTAAATAGTTTAGTATTTAGTGAGCGATTTACTATGGTGCCTGCCTATCACCCCTGACAGCAGAGAGGGCACTCCAGGAGTTAATGGCTCAAGGTAATAGTGAGGGGTTCTAACCTGGTCTAGGAAGCTCAGGAAATCCTTCCAGAATGACTTGCTTCTCAGTCGTTAATGTTGTCAATTCAAAGAGAAGGCACCCAAATAGCATTTTTGAGGAGATATTTTTGGATCAAGGGCCTTTCCTATGAAATCCTTCAAATCACACCCCAGGAGTGATGTGGCCATAAATAGAAGCTGCCTTGGAGAAAAGTTGGGGATCTAGAACTCGGATTCTCAACCAGGCATCAGCAGCTGTCATTGGGAATATCATGGACTACCTCGGAGCCTCAGATTTCGTAAAACCTTGGTTGTTTTTTTAAAAGCCTTGGTTGGTAAATTAACTTTATGATCCTTCTGTTCAAGGATGCTGCCCTAGGGACAGTGGTGAGGTAGGTGAAAGGGGAAGTTCATGAAAGGAGGGGACCGAATACCTGGAAACTGTTTCCTGAAAACTACCGCAGCCCTGGCGGCCCCAGGCCCTGCTCTGAGCCCGCAGGACTGGGTGGACAACTGCCTAGGCAAAGCGAGGAAAGCTGGCAGCATAAAAGGGAGGCAGGAAAAGGTGGCCTGGAGGAACTCTGTTGACAACTTTTACATGGTCCTACCTTGAGCCTGGAGGGCAACTGGGTTTAGCAACGGTGTGGATCTCTTCCAGCTATGGGACTCAAGTCCTGCTGAAAACAAAACCTGATCCTTCAGTGCCCACCGTCAGCCACTTTCTCCTTTGACATTTTAACAGCCCAAATGGAAAACTCTTGGGGACCCAGTTACAAAGTATGGTGAGTCATGTCATCAAGTTAAATGATGCCACCTGCGTACTTTGTTTCATCTGGAAGTCTTCTAAAGTCTGTTTTTTTTAAAAAGGAGTCTGAACAGCTGGCCACCAGATGCCAGTCTCCAACCCTTGAGTTGTGTTGGCAGCTGATAATTTAATGACAAATCCTCGCTTAAGCTGGTGCATAGTTAGTTCCAAGCTGGACTTTTATTATTATGTGGCATTTAAATCCAAGACTAGGGAAGGCATAATGGAAAGAGGACAAAGGTGGGCCAGGAAAACAGTCCCAAAGGTAGGGTAGCTAGGGCCAATAAAAGTTTTAGAAGTTTTAGTTTAGGACCTTGTACCTAGATAAGTAAATGAATGAGAATAAATATATAGATATATATATAATATATATAATATAAAATATATATAAAAATAAGGCTTGCTTACAGGTAACAATTCAAAACAAGTACCAAGTCACAGTACGTTTCAAGACTTTCTAACACTTATCAAACATATATCTTTGATACAATGAACTGAAGACAACACAAGGCACATTTGAATATCAATAGATAATCATAAGGTTTCCTTACTACTGCAGCATTCAATTTTCTAAAGAGGATATACAAGTGGGAAAGAAGAGTCAGAATTCTCAAAAATAACTGCAGAAAATATTATTTTCAATATTTTTTTCTTTTTAAATCTCCTTAATTTAGGTATAATTCACATATAAGAAAATGCAACCAACCATCTTACACATATGATTCAATGAGTTGTGACAAGAGTCTACTATTATAGTCACCACCACAGTCAAGATATAGACCATTCCCATCATTCCCCAAATTTCCCTGCAGTCCTTCTCCGCAGTCCCTTTGCTTTCGGTCTTCAAACCCACCCTGGGTCCAGGCAGCCACTGATCTGTCATGATAGATGGACTTTCCAGCTCTAAAAGTGCTTCTAGATGGAATCATATAGATAGTACATTCTCTTTTGTATTGGTTGCTTGGGTTCAGTATAATGTTTCTGAGATTCACCCATATTGTTTTATATATATATATATATATATATATACACCATCCCTTCATTCTTTTCTTTTTGCTCAGTACGGAGTAATACTCTGCTGTGTGGATTTACTACAGTTGGTTTATTTGTTCACCTGTTGATTGACATTTGAATTCTTTCCAGGTTTATTGCTGAGTAGTATTCAATGATATAAACATACTCTGAATTGTTCATCCACTCACTCACAGATGGAGATTTTGTTTCCAGTTTTTGTTTGTCACAAACTAGGCTGCCATGAATATTCTTGTATTAACTTCCACAGATAGATTTTTCATTTCTCCTGGGCAAATAACCTAGGAATGGAATTGCTGGGTTTTATGCTAGAGGTACAGTTCACTTGATATGAAGGTGCCAACTGGTTCTGTTTGTACTGTTTTACTGCCCTACCAGCACTGTATGAGAGCTCAGTTTTCTACTCGTCCATTCTTGGCACCATCAGTCTTTAACATGTTAGCCACGAAGGGGGTGTATAGTGTTACCTCACTGTTTTTAATTTTTATTTCCCTGGTGACATGAGTTTTAAGACACTTTTTAAAGTAGGAAGAGAGGAAACTTGGATTCAGGCACAGAGATAGAAGGTAATGGGTAGAGTTACCATACTTTCCTGAGTGCCTAGTACAGTCATGGCTTACACCCAGTGTCCTGGTATCATTACCAATAGCAAAGCACCCCTTTCCTAGCTCAATCTGCCATAACAAAATTCCATGGACTGGGTGGATTAAAAAACAGGAATTTATTTCTCACAGTCCTGGAGACTAGGAAATCCAAGATTAATGTGCTGACCAGTTTGGTTCCCCAGTGAAGGCTCTTTTCCTGGCTTGCAGATGGCAGCCTTCTCTCTGTGTTCTTATACGATGGAGAGAGAGAGGAAGCAAGCTCTCTGACGTCTCTTCTTATGAGGACACCCATCCCATCATAAGCTGCCTACCCTCCTGACATCATCTAAACCTGAGTATCTCCTAAAGGTCTCACCTCCAAATACCATCACATTGGGATTAGAGTGTCAGCATATGAATTTGAGAGAGGGGTCCCTCCATAGCAGTTTTGTGATTGGATTAAGTTTTGCTGTTCAATGTGTGATGTAGTCTCCTCTGTCTCTTCACAAAACCTGTAGTAAATGTACATTTTTCACCAATACATTTAAGGTTGTTGTTGTGTTTGTAATTCAAGTGCCAAGAGCAGAAGTTACCCAATGAGACTTCATCACATTCATGCTAGAATAATTATAAACTTTAATAACATTAAAAGGCATATGACACTAGACACATTATATTATTGAACTGTTAGCTTTCCTCTAGGCTAGTATTTTGGTTGGAGAACAAAGCTATAAAGCACACAGCAAGTTTAAAAAACCATGATTATCAATGAAAATATATTATTTCAAGTTCTGGTCATTTCTGAAATAAATCTGCAGACTTACTCTAACATTTAATTTTGACCTTTTGTGAACTGAAAGAATCACACTCCACAATCAGGTACAAGTTTGCCCATGAAAGCAAAATAAAAGTTGAGCCAGGGATTTTGTCCATGCCTGAAACCAAATCCAAGCAAAAATGTTTTCTTGACCTCCTTCCCGTTTTCCTCTTTCATTCTGGCCGTGAACTATCATCAGAATGTAACCATTTCCAAAATGTAGGATAGATAAACAAGATTAAACTGTATAGCACAGGGAAATATATACAAGATCTGGTGGTAGCTCACAGTGAAAAAAATGTGACAATGAATATATGTAGGTTCATGTATAACTGAAAAATTGTGCTCTACAGTGGAATTTGACACAACATTGTAAAATGATTATAACTCAATAAAAAAGTTAAAAAAAAGAATGTAACCATTTCAATTTCACAGTCTCTCCCTTCCCTGTTAGGATTCACAATATGATAACATCCAGCCCCAAGCATTGCACCTGGTAGCACTTCACAACTGTCTGAAAATGGACAAAAGCATACACTCACACCTTAAATCAGCTTCGTACCTCTGTCCACATTTTCACGATGTAACCTTTCCAATGGTTTTACCCTTATGTGGTTTCATTTGGCAGGACTTTTTTTAAGTATGCACATAAATACAAGGTATTACGTGAGGCACCATGGGGATAATAGAAAGTTACAAGGAAGGTAAAGACATAATCCCAGCCTTTGAGAAACTTATACTTCATTATGGGAAAAAAAAAAGCCACTCACATAAAGAACCACGACATTAAGCAGAAAGTGATAAGTATCCTGTGAGTGAGATGAATGACTACAGCTTGAAAGCATTGGGTGTTCTTGCAGGCAGCGCTTTGCCAGGACAAGAGAACTATGCATGTCAGAATTAGTAGCCAAGTGGGGAATAAAGTAATAGCTTTGCAAGTGCCCATTCATACCACACCCTGGCCAAGGAGAAGAAAAGTTGATCTTTTCTCATGCTTAGTCTTGAAGCACAAGGTTTATACTTCGAATTCCAAGTGAGCTTTGCTACTTTCCATCTCCCACCCACAAATCCACACACTTGATACTGTATCCACTTACTTAATCAACTGTATGGGCCAAAAGTCTAACACAGAGTGAAAGAATGGCGGACCCACCTCTGGGCAGATGACTTTTCCTGTTACTACATGGAAACAGAAAATTGAAAACCACACACTCACTGGAGGGCAGAGGAAGTGAAAGGGTAAAACAAAACAATTGCCCAGCCCTGAAGACAGAGGTTGTTCCCTGATCTACCACAGAATCAGATGAGAGCTCAAGCTGTAGAGGCTAGTGAACTATTTTCAGTAAATTTCGGTCTTGGACCAACCATACCAAATCTTGACCCAACTGTTTCTCCACTAGACCAGGAAAGGAAGATTATGGAAAGAGAAAACAGTAGTATTATCTCTTTCTTTCCCATGGGCTGAAGATGAGATGTGAGCAGAGGGGCAGAAATATTTCCTTTCTCCTCATAAGTGTCATTACCTTAAAAGAGCCTCTTCCCAATCCTACCTTGTACAATATTTGTCCCATAATATGTGCCTCAAAAATAAACATTCTTTGAATCAAGTATTTCTTTGGAAAGAAATGGAATATTTTACCCCTTAGTGGAAGATTAATTGCACCCATGATACAAACTTTTGCACATTCTTGTACCCATATCTAATTCGGTAGACTCTAACACTGACCCTGGGCTGGCATATGCCACTTGCTTTGGCCGATGAGTCAATAGCAAACTTGATACAATCAAAAAACTTGAATGAGTTGCATATTTCAACTTCTTCTCTTAGACTAAAATTACCTGAGGATATGTCCAGACTATTCTAGAGAATGAAAGACATGGAATGGAGTCACCTGCCACAGTCAGGGACATCCTAGATCAGCCAACAGCCAGAAAACCACAAGACATAGGAGGGAGTGCCTGCCAAGCCCAGGAGAACTTCCTGGCCAAGCACAGCCAAGATCAATGGAACTGCCTATTAACTCACAGATCATGAGGAATAATAAATGATTGCTATTTTAAAAGTCACTAAAAAGTTGCTTTAAAAGCTGTGTTTTTTCTTACACATGCACCCCAACATTCACAGCAGTACTATTTACAATAGCCAAGACATGGAAGCAAGCTAAATGTCCATCAACAGATGACTGGATAAAGAAGTTGTGAAATATTTATATAATGGAATACTACTCAGCCATAAAAAGTAATGGAATCATTCCATTTGCATTATTTCAAATAATGGACCTAGAGATCATCATACTAAGTGAAGTCAGCCAAAAAGAGAAAAATATCATATGATGTCATTTATATGTGAAATCTAAAAAAAAAAAAAAGGACACAAATGAACTTATTTACAAAACAGAGAAAGATTCACAGACATAGAAAATAAACTTATGGTTATGGGGGTGGGGAAGGATAAATTGGGAATTCCGGATTTGCAGATACTAACTACTATACATAAAATTGATAAACAACAAGGTCTTACTATACAACACAGGGAACTATATTCAATACCTTGTAATAGCCTATAATGAAAAAGAATATGAAAAGGAATATATATATGTATAAATGAATCAGTATGCTGTACACTGGAAATTAACACAACATTGTAAATCGACTCTATATCAATTAAAAAAAAATGAGAGTGAATTAAAACACCCTCAAGTCTTCTTCCAAATCTGTGATCCTGTGATCTACAAATAAGTTGTCTCCTTTCCAAATTTTGACTATTTTCAGTAAGCTGATCTGCCACCTTATGTGACCAAGAAAGCGAGAAGGGGCCTTCAGTTTTTCTCACCGTGACTAAAATCCATGAAAGGTGAGCCAGAGACAGCAAACTCAGAGAAATGGCTTCTGCCCCATCTGTGTCTCTGAGACCCAACAGTGATGATCCCATAGTACACATCCGTGCACCATCTGACCATCTGGAGAAGGTCAGAACCTCCTGTGTGGCTGCACCTTGAAGTTGGGACTGAATTACAGTTGGCCCTTCATATCAACGGGTTCCACATCTGCAGATTCAACCAACCATGGATAGAAATTTTTTTTTTAATTCCAGTAAGTTCCAAAAGCAAAACTTGAATTTGCTGCACACCAGTAACTGCATAGCATTTGCACTGAATTTACAACTATTTACATAGCATTTATATTGTACTGGGTATTATAAGTACTCTAGAGATGATTTAACGTATACAGGGAGGATGTGTGTAGGTTATATGCAAATATTTTGCCATCTGATGTAAGGGACTTGAGCATCCTCAGATTTTGATATCTGCTGGGGCCCTGGGACCAATCCCCATGGGTACTGAGGGGTGCCTGTATTTCCTACCACTCTCCATAAGTAACATTTTACTTGATCTTCAATCTCCAAACTTCAATAACGTCTTCCAAGAGGAAGATGAAGTTTCCCAGCAAGACTCATTTCTCCTTCAGCCTGTTGCTTGATGTCTTCACATGTTTGATAAAATTCAGCAAAGACTTTATTATAAAATCCAGATGAAGCCACCTGGGTTTCAGAATATAATTTGAAACTTGGCTGCTTTATGTATGCAAAGGAGAAGAAATACATTCAACTATAAGAGCATAAAGCTTAATATATGAAAAATGTTCAAACTTTATAAGCACATTCAGATAGGGAAGTGGGTGTTTTCCAAGAATAACAACCTGCTGCCTCTAAGAATTTAGAGTGTCTTTCTGAGGGAATCTGTGCTTATCTCAAAAGCAACGGATGCTAAGGAAAATACATTATGTAAGTATATGCTCTTTATTTGGCATGAAGAATGTGTTTTCACCAGCATTTAAGAGTTCAGGTCTGGGGTCGGGGATATGGCTCAGTGCATGTGCGAGGTCCTAGATTCAGTCCCCAATACCACCATTAAAATAAAAAAAAGAAGAAGAAGAAGAAGAAAAATTCAGGTCTAGAACCAGACAACCTAGGTTCAAATCCCAGCTCTGCTACTTACTGGCTGTGTGACCTATACTTAGTCACCTAACCTCTCTGTGCTTTAGTTTCCCCAACCATAAAATGAGTAAATTGCTAGTGTCTACCTTATAGGATCATTAAAAGGATAAAATGAGTTAATACATTCACAGAACACATAAAACAGTTCCTAGGACATAGTTAGTGCTCAACAAATGTTTGTAATTATTGTTGCTGTTGCTTTAAAATAGTAGAAGGAAAAAAGTCTCTTTTAAAAGAGTTTGTGGAATAAAGGAAGCAACATGTCTATGGGGAATTCTTCAAAATACCTGAGGTAGAAACAAAATATATCAACTAGGGCCTTCTGTACCTCTACTTACAGATGCTCAAAGTCAGTATAAAAAACACATGGCCTGAGTAGAGGGCAATTTTGAGAAAAATGAGCTCTTGACCAGCATTTAGGAGATATTTACCCATCTCTCCTGAGGAGCAGCCTGGAACAGTCGATGTCAGGATAACAGCCTTGCTCTGTACACACAGTAAAACAAATGTTTGAGTATAGTGGAGTTTATACCAGTTAAATGCTAAGGAGAGTACTTAACTTGTAACTTGGAATTTATAACTTTCTTTATCCTCTGCTTTGAAGGTTGCTTGTAAAATCCAACAGTAAGCCATTGGACGATTTTCCTAATAAACGCATATATTTTTAAAGACGGGGAATAAATTTTGTTTTCAACATCTATTCCTGTCACTAATCTTTCCGTGGTTTCCAATTTATTTTGCCCACTAGCACACAATTAGCAACTTATAAACCGTAAATTTATAGAAATGCTCACAAATGGCATTTAGCCAGATTCGTTTTGCAAGAGCAAGGAAGTGGGAAATTATGGATAATATAAAAGAACTCTCGTTTGTCGAGCACTCATTACTGTGTCAGGCCCTGTTCTGCATTCTTCACATCTATTACTCACCTCAGTCTTCCCAGAATCTTTCAAAATCGTGATCTGTATTAGAGTAACTGACACTAGCTAACACTGAGAAATAAACCCCCAAACTCAGTGTGGGAGCGCAGTATAGATTTGTACGCTATTCAGTAACATCTGATGCGGGTCAGGCAGCTCTCCTGGGTAGCAATCTTCTAAGAGATGTCTTGGGATGTAGGGTTCCTTTTATGATGGGGCTCCAACACCTCTGAGTCCTTTGCTTCTTGCTACGTAGACAGGAGAGAGAGAAAGAATGTGGAGCAGGTACATCCGTTTCTAGCTACCTCCGCCCGTAATTAATCCACGCTACTTCTGCTCACATCTCATTGGCCTGAAATCAGCCACGGGGTCAGATGAACTACAAGAGAGTCTGGAAGATGGTAAGGAAAAATGCAGACCGTGGTAGACACAAAGTATCCGCCATAGTTTCCCCTCCGGGCACCAAATATCTATTTCCTTCCCTGTTTCCAAACACAGAACACACCTCCCCAAAGGAAACAACCTTAACTTCCATCTGGTCACTGCAAGCAGCTCAAAATCCAGGACGTGCGGGTTCTGTGAAGTTCTTGTCATAAGTGTACATGTGGCATCTTTTGAACCAGTGTCCTAGGAATTAAAAGGATTGTGATGGACAAGTTCACTCCCTCTCTCTCTCTCTCGCACACACACACGCACACACAAAATACAAATGGTATAACAGCAATAGGGTAACAACAATAAAAATTCCCACCCAAAAAAAGGAAAAACTGGGAGACACAAGCAGCCATTGATACTGCGTGTGACCGGGCAGACACGGTAAAGGCTCTCTGCCTTGTGGGTGGAGAAGGTTCTGGACACAGCCCTGGGTCTGCTCTCTCGGGGAAACCCCTTGTCCGATTTTCTCCATGGCCAGCAGCTCTTCCTTCTGAGAGGGTCCCCGTGTCCATCTCTCTGGTGTATTTCAGGGAGCTGGCTCTCCAGGCAGACAAAAGTCCACCTCCTGCTAGTGGAAGAAGTGATTTTCAGTCTTTCAAGACATTTTTCATATGGGCTTATGGTTGTTTTAGCAATACAAGTCCCTAGAAAAATTAGTGGGTTCCTGCCATTCATCAGATTTATTACTACTTCTCTATTCCCTTTCACTTCTGTCTGTAATTGAGCAATTTTCCCTAGGCTCATCTCATTCATGAAACCCCTTGCCAAATGCAGGCAGTAGTGGCCCACACACACGACTAGTGATTCGCCTGCCACCCTCCTCATCTCCCCCCAAGAGCTACAAGGTTACTTGGCACAAAGGCACCCCAAGTCGTGGCAGGTGTCAGTTTCACCAAATGTTTTCTCACCGTAAAACACGGCATTGCACCTTTCTGGCCTTTAGCATCAGTTTCCTTGCCACCCACCCCCTGACTATGACGCGGATGCCACCATTAGGATTTTGTAAGAGCAGCATCCCAAGTCCATTACCAGTTTTGGCACTGGTCATGGGACATAACGCTGGGTGCTGTGATAAACCATAGTGACTCAGAAACAGGTCTTCCTAAGTACCTTACACATCGTGAGGGGCTTATTAATATGACTGGAAAAGGCAGTACTAAGTGCACTTATGCAATTGGTTGTTTTAACATATTTGTATTTAATCTTTCACAATTAAGGAATCAACACGTAAAGAAATGAATACATCCAAGGTCACACATCTGGGACCCAAGTCTACGACACTTACCTGTGCTTGTACCTCCAGACATCCCCTCAGCAGGAGCCAGAGCAAAAGTGCGCTCCACCGTTTTCTTGTGCTTTTACAGCAAAAGAAATCTGAAACCTGACCGTTTCCCTGTAGTTTCAGATCCTTTCTCTCTTCGCACTTTCAGAAGTATTATTCTCTGTCCAGAGCGTAACAGTTACTTAAGATGACTCAAAAACACAGTGGAAAATAATCCACAGGTTTTGAAATAATGAATGAGGTTTTTGTCTTGAAATCTGTTTGCTTAAGTTTACACAGTGAGCTTACTTAATGGATGGGGCTTGTGTCAACATTTCTATTCTCCACTGAATGGTTTATTTATTTAATGAATGTTTTCTGTATTCATTTAGGGGATTTTTTTTCCATTATAACCATTCTTTAAATCTGGCAGAGGTACGCACTGTTCTATATTTACTCTCTGTACAAGTTCCCTAATGGGAACATACATGCAAACCAAAATTGTCAAAACTGTTGGTTGATCTCAACCTATGCACTACTTTATTCATTCAGTAAATATTTATTAAGCACTTATTATCTATCAGGCACTGAGCAAGACCTGCTTTAAGATAGACCACAAATATTTTTGAAATCACCATTTTCAGTTGACCACACTTTAAGATGGCTGAAATTTTGATTCACAAATGCTTGTGTGTGTGTGTGTGTGTGTGTGTGTGTGTGAGAGAGAGAGAGAGAGAGAGAGAGAGGTTAATGCCATTTGCAGAAGGGTAGTGGAAATAGTAAAAATTGCTAACATTGGTTACAGACTTAATGTCAGAGATTTTATTCAGGTACACGGGTGGACTACAAAAAAAAATATCCTTCCCAGAGGTTATAATTTGCATACAGGATGAAGGTTAAAATAAAACCAATGCAAATAACATCAATTTAGATATTTCCCCTCTTATGAATACATAGCTTACACTAATTTAAATTTTCAAACAGATACATTAGGAAGGAATTGTTTGGAAATAATTGTGTCAGGAAAAGTGATGTTTAAACACAATTTCATTAGCATCATTGTTCCAGAAGCAGGGACTTAAACTTTCCTATGTGATTTTGCTTCCAAGTGAAGTGATACCACTTAGTCTCAAGGCAACACTTTAAAAGGAAAAAACAATTTGAAGTCACACGTTGAGAAGAGCCGTGGATAAAAGAGAGAAATAGAACTGTTTAGGGATTTGAAACCTTTGCTTCTCATTTGCTCAGTCTGGGGTTTGCAGAAGAACGTCACCCACTCCCACTCACTGCTAACGAGAGTATATATTAAGCTCTTTGAAATGTGAGTATTATGGGAATGATCGCAGTTGCTTTAAATTATAGAAGTTGGCAAGTGCCTGGGAGGAGCGGGAGGTTGTTTAAACTGAGAAAGACAGTTGCAAAACCTCGTACAACAGCATGAGCTCCAGGCTTCAAACGCGTTCTCGTGCGCAGACGAGAACTTTATTTTTCATCAAGTCATTTTTTGGGTTGTTTTGAAGCAGCTTTGAATAATAAACACATATTTCTGCTTTAAACTTTTTTAATGGTTTCTAAATCCATGGAACAGCCAAAGCAAGAAAGCCTCATGTTTTGGGGGAAAGTCTGATGACAGCAATGCCTAGAAAAGGTAAGCTTCTATTTTCATTGATTTTTTTTTTCCTATTTTTCCCTCCTATATGGTCTTTGTCAACAATACTTACTGGCAGGATTTAAGACAGCTACTTGCAGAGAAAAAGGGAACTTGCAGAAAGTATGTCAACAAATGAGAAGTCAGAGGTCAGAAAACCTCCGCGGTAACTCTTTCTCCTACTTTTCTACTCTGCTTGTGGCAGGAACCTCTGTGAACGATCTTTGTGTGAAAGATGCCATTTCGCTCAGAAAATGTGTGCGGGTCTTCAAAATCTCCAATCTGACGCGCCTAGCATTCGCCAGCGCAGTGATGGGCTCATTTACTGCCAGGGTCCGAGTATCTATGTTTTCTTATCCCGTTATATGCAGCTCAACTTCTGGAGCCATGATCTTTCTATTAACTCAGAAATCTTCCCCATGGAAGATTTTAACGTCATTCCAGAAATTCTCTGAAGTATGCTTACTCTGACTTATAAACTTGTTTTGCGGCATATTTTTAAAAGTTGAATAAATCGTTTGACTTTTCCTTTGTAATGACACGAGAGAACGTTATAGATGTTCTGTCCTGGGGGAAGAAAAAGTTCAGCTCCAAGTCTGTGAAGTCAGATTGACTGTCAAGGCTATCATCTGAATGGGGTGATGGGGTCCCCTCGATTGTGCCTCGGAAACAGGTAGGGAGCCTAGAAGCTAAGATGTTTTTGGTTTTTCCTATGCATTGGTCATATGAGAAGCATCTTGTGGTTTTCGGTGGAGAGGCACTTAAATGCGAGATGTGTTGTTCCTGTTTCCCTAAGAAAGTCTCTGCTATCAGTGTTCCCATCTCTCCGAGGCAGAATTCCAGGTGCAAAAACACTAGATATCCACAGAAATCTGCAAATTCTTCCTGCAGGCTGCAATTTTTAACAGAGCCCACATCATTCCTCACGCACACATTTGTACTCACGAGCAGAGGTTAAAAAAGCCTATGAGTTTGCTGGAGCCTGAGCGGTTTGGGACACCTTGGCGACCGCAGTCTGTGAAACCCACTGCTGCAGCAACTCTAGCAACAAGCCCTTTAGGCCTGGCTGAGAATGTGGGGTGCTGTGCCGGGGACGTCGTTCTTGGGGCGCAAAGGGCTCTATCTGCTTTGCGGTACCAGCTGTCGATGTTTCTGGAATATTTTTCCTTGTGTGTCAAATTATAGTTATGGCAAGTGGATTACAGCGGCTCCCCTGCCTTTTGTGGTCTGAGTGGGAGGGAAAAGATTAAGATCAGAGGGAAGGACATGACTGTAGAAAACGGGGAAGGTGCGGAGCGAAGCCGTTAGTGCCTTTCTCCATCCGCAGTTGTCGGCGGAGGGGGTGAGGGACGTGCCTGCCGGTTCCCTGTCCCTGTCCTTGCCAGGTCTTGTCTCCTCTCGCTGTCTCCCTCCTCGTCTATCCACGCCAGCCATGCAACCTCGAGAGAGGGAACAGTAGGTTGGACAGACGAGATTATTACCCTCTCCTCCTCCTCGTCCTCTCGGCCATTCCCAGGCCGGTTGGGGTAGCCCCCACCCTATCTGGAGGGGGTCTCCAGGACCCCACCCCATGACCTCATCGCAGGCAGCGGGAGGGCTGGGATGGCCGGGGGTTGCATGGCGCCTGAGTGCACCCTGGGGATGGGTGCGGCCGCGAAATGCGCAGTGTGGCATGACGTGACTGCCGGGGACGGAGCGCGCGCTTCCCGTCACCGGCTCCCACCGAGGCTGGCGGCGTTTCTGGAAGCCAGACCCGCCAGGCCCCACCTCTGGGCCCGAGGAGGCTCCAGAGAGGACAAAAACAAAAAGTCAATTAGAGTTGCTAATGAAGCCCCAAGCCAGCTGACTCATCTGAGGCGCAGCCGCCGGGGTGGGGGGGCTTTGTAATGAAACCTGGACAGCGCGCTGGAAAGGACAGGTCAGGGTTGTCCCAGAAAGGACGCTGATGAGAGGCCCAATGTGACCTAATCGTGCCTCCTCACCTCAGAGAGGCTGGGAGCGAGGCAACATCTGCGAGGGACAGATGGAGGGAGGCGAGCATTAACTAATGAGCTGCCAGGGAGCGGGGAAACCCTGCTGCCTGACCCTGCAAAGAGCTTGAACCGGACTTAGTCCAGGTTGCCAGCTACAGTCTCACACCCCGAGTCTGTGACCCAGGGCTCGAGGAGCCCCAGGCCGGGGAATCAACTCCAGGGGGCCTGGGAAACAGACGCCGTTGTAATTCAGTAAACCTTAACTGCCTGTCCGCTCGGAGTCAGAAACTTTACCAAGGCTCTTTGAACATGGCCCTTGACAGAGAGATGGAAACAGTCTAAGTGCAGAAAGTGTACGGAGAGCACAAAAAGGGGCTTTGCAAAACAGGCCACTGAAATCAAGGCAAGCTTCTAGCTGCACTGGAACTAGACCTTGGAGGAGGAGTAAGAGGTCATGGCAGAGCCTAGAGGGCCAACAGCACCCAGGCAGAGGCCAGCGAGGAAAGGCACAGAGGTGTAAAGGTCACGGCTGCTTCCAGGGGGTGAGGAGGCTCCGTTTCCCCAAGTACATTTCAAGGAATCACAGTTTCATGGGATGTTAACAAGAGGATAACCAGAAGTATTTCCTGGTCAGACAAATCTGGGGAAGTGAAGAGCTGTGCACCACAGAGGACCAGAACTCCAGCTTTAGGGTCACAAACATCTGACTTCAAATCCCAACTCCACCCCTTAACTGCTGTGCGAACTTGGACCCCTTCGACCATCATTTTCTTCTTCTGTTAAGGGAGGCTAATTGTATGCATTCAAATAGGGGCATTTTGAGGATTAAGTCAGAGAATTCATGAAAAGGGCCTTGCAAAGTGTCTGGCATAAAAGAACTCGGTGAACATTAGCTATTCTCAGTAGCTGTTAGATGCTGGTGTCCTTACTGCAGGACTTCTCATATGCTTCAGTTTCTTAATGTGTCCTCTGTCTCTCCATGAATGGGGCATTATAATCTAATGTTGTCTAACTCACTAGAATATGAAACTACTTTTTTTTTTCCCCACAAAGAGTATCACACAAACCATAGAGCTCAGAGTGGCTGCTGGAAAACGGTTGAGTTGGCCCAGTGAGTTAAGGCCACATGGCTTTCAAGCCCATGAAGTTTCCCAAGATTTGGTTGAAATTTACCAGTTTCCACCAGCCCAGCCACGTCGTAAATTGTCTTGCATATTTCTGAGAACAGAAGGCCAACAATTGGGATTCTCATGTCAAAGGAATTTGACTTTGAAAAAACAAACAAACAAAAAAAACCTATTGTTAATTTTCAGAAGGAAGAGAAATGTAACAGCAAAGCCAATGCCTGTCAGTCTTGACTTTCACACCCGGAAGGTCAGCTTCTGCCTATCGTTTGAGGGCCTGTGTGCAGGGGGCAATGAGACAGCACAAGCTCTGATAAAACACGATCTCACCTTCAAAGAGTTATCAACTGGGTGGAGAAAATAAAATGTGTGTTCTCATATTTAAATGCAAAATTAGCTTTATAAGAAAGAACGTAAGAGGGGCTCAGAGTGAATGAGAAAAGACCTCAGGTCCCTGGAACGATCAGAACAGTAGGTAACATTCTTTGACATTTACCACGTACCAGAAACTGTGCTAAATACTTGGCGCTAACCCATGTGTACCGTGTAAGGCTACAAGGTGGGTGTTGCCCACATCATAGATGAACAAACTGAGCCTGAAGTCTTCCAGGAAGTAAGGGGCAAAGTATGGTCTCAAACTCAGGTCCATCTGATGCTCTGTCTCCCTCACCCAGGGAAGACTCCTCAGAGGAGATAACATGACAGTTGGCCCTGAAGGAAGGCTAAGGATTGATGACGGTGGAAAGGGGGGCACATTCCAGATGATGAGAAGAATATTAAAAGCCTGAAAGAGAACAGTGTGAGAAACAGCAGGAAAGCCACCCTGGCAGAGCAAAGCATGTGTCTAGAAAGAAGAGAGAAATGAGCTCAAAAGACTTGGTTGGAGGGGAAAAAAAAAGAAAAAAGAACTTGGTTGTTGGAATCAGATCACAGAAATCCTTGAATGCCAAAACACAAAGTTTGGATTTTTTTAGTGGAGGAATCATTAAAATTTTGTAAACAAAAAAGTAACAAGAAAATAACTCCCTGGCAGTTCATTAGAACAAGAGTTGAAGATGATTGATTAATCAGTCTGTGCAGGAGGGGCAGAGACTAAACTCCAGTTAGGAAGTGATGTTTTGTCCCGGTGGGAGGGAGCGGTAGTTGCTCGCAGGGCACCTAAGGGATGGAGACGCTCGTTGGGTCCAGTCTCCTAAACCTGCTACATCACAGCCTTGACCATCACAGCGGTCTTTCAAAGCAACAGCCTTGAACCCTCACTAAATCCAAATTTAAGTCTGTAAAATGGAAGAGGGTGGGAGTGGAAGAGACAAGAGGGGCTGGTTGACCTCTGAGGACCTTCTCAGCTTTCAAACCCCATGAAGATAAAACTCCAAGCACTTTTATGGAAATATTAAATATATGGTCCTCTGTTTGATCTCGTGTCCAGACTTCTCTTTCATATCAAGCAATCGTATTTCCAAAGAACTTCAGTGTCTGCATAGGTTTTATGAGTTTACAGCTATGGCAATTGTATAATAGTGGTATTGGCAAGCAGTGATTGGGAGAGGGTGTATATTAATGTATCTTTTCAGGGAAAATTTTTATCCATCTTCCTGACTGTCTGCCTTTTGTAAAATTCATCTGTCTACCTCTCATGACTGAGAACTCTTCCTGCAGGGCACAACCACATCAGGGTCTTGCAGTGCTTTGAGTGCTAGTTTTTCATGTAGGGAGTCTTTTGACTTTTCTGCCAGCTCCCACAGAGGGTAAGCTTCAGAGAGTAGGAGTGAATTCATCTTTAAATTTTCCAGTGCCTTACAACCATAGTAGTTCTGACTCAAGCTACAAACCCAGGCTTGCAAGAAATGTCACATGTTTCCATTTTATTTAATGCAACTTAAATCTGATTCCAAGGGTTCATGGCAACAAGAACTTTAGTTTCAGAAATTATCAGGCTCCTACCCCTACATCACCAATACCAGGGGGGTCTTCCTTCCCATCAGCTCTGCCCGACTCTTGTAAATTGCCTGTCCCTTTGATGTCTGTGGATTCTGCTTTCCAGCCCTGCTTGGAAACTGGCAATCACTGCCCAAACCAGGAGCCTAGTGTCTGAGCAACTCTAGACAGCCCTCCTCTGTGAGGTCTGGCCATAGAGAAAGCATTTCCACTTCTCACAGATGCTCTGATCCCCGACTCCCAGTGTCTCCGGGACTGGGGAAATCTCCCATCCAAGGTCCCTAATTCTTCCTTTCCCCAGCATATATGCTTGGGCTTGGACTTTCAGAAAAGAAAGGAAAATGTGTTGTTTTCAAGAAATTTCTTCTTCCTGCTCTGCCTGCACAATCATGAAACAAGGGAGCATCAAGACTCAGGAGACATTCTTGGGATAAGTTGGGAGTGGAGAACACGCACAAATGACTATTTACCTGAATGATTCTGTCACATACCCTGTAGGTATTCAAAAACGGTCAGTGAAATGTATGCTGCAATAATTGATGTACTAGTCTCTCCAGAGTTGCTCAGTTTTCCACCAGAGCTGGATAGAGGCTTTTTATTAAGTACCTTTGAGGTGCCAGTACTTTGCATGTGCTGTCTCCAAGGCTCCATTTTTCAGATGACAGAGGTGAGCTTCTTACCCAGCATCTTACAAGCACTACGGGATGCGGCAGGTATTTAAACTCCAGGTGTGCCTGTCTCTGAAACCCACCCCTTTTCCACACTGCAGCGTGAACTCCTGGAAAGAATTATTATTTTCTAAATAGAATTATTATTTTCTAAATAGCCATCCAGAGCCTTGCACTTGACTAATTCTTCAGTAGTCATTTCCAATTAAATTTGTTTTAAGTCAAGATGTTTTTTTCCACCATGAACAGAGTATGCTTGATATAGTGGTACTTTCATGGCATGGTTTGTTCCCCCATCTCATCACTCATCTGTAAGGCAGCAGGGAGGGAGGGTTAAGCCTATTTGAAAGATGAGAGCAAGGTAAATTACTTGTCCCAGGCCACAGAGCTAGAAGACAGCTCCAACTCCAACACCAATTTATCTGCCTCTGCAGAGTCAAGAGGAGGGGGTTAGTCCTAATTAATCAAAAGCTAATTATAGGGGAAGGGTATAACTTAAGTGGTAGAGCGCGTGCTTAGCATGCACAGGGTTCTGGGTTCAATCCCCAGTTACTCCTCTAAAAGGAAATAAATAATAAATAAATAAGTAAACCTAATTACGTCTGGCACCAAAAAAAAGAAAAGAAGAAAGGAAATATTTTTTAAAAAGTTAATTATAGAGCAATAGTAAATATTTGCACTGTTAGTGCCTTCTCATCTACCAATAACAGGAAGCCATAGTTGATGCAGTTGCCTTAAAATGCATCCTACCAGAGGTGCTCTAAGGGTGTCTGAGAGCTGTCAGAGAACTTTAGTTGGTCTTGTCAATTGCAAAATCCTCAAAACAGCTTACTCTCTTAAATTGGTAAGCGTTTTTTGTTTTGTTTTATTTTTTTTAGTTTCTTTCTTGCACCATTAATTTGTTTAGAAAATACTGCTTATGAAGTAAATGTGACCCCAGTTCACTCTAAAATCTGATTTGACATCAGCAGAATCTTAGTTTAGGGATTATTTGGATTTTCAACCCATTACATCACAGGTGTTCATAGCAGTTCCTCAGATCATTAGCATCTCCTCTTTTCCTTCACAATAAAGACCCTATTCCTTGGCATAGTCATAGGGGAGCTTTCAGAATCTGTCTCTTGCCCCCCTTCCCTGTCCCTTCACCTCTACTGCTCTGCCCCATACATCCATATACCCATGTGCACCAAACACCACAGACCGAGTGGTTTAAACAACAGAAATTTATTTTCTCAGTGTCCCGGAAGCCAGAAGTCCGAGACTAAGGTGCCAGCAGGTTTGGCTCCTCCTGAGGCCTCTCTCCTTGGCTTGCAGATGGCCACCTTCTCTCTGTGTTCTCATTTGGCCTTTCCTCTGTGCAGACACCCCTGCTGCCTCTCTGTGTTCCTAGATTTCCTCTTCTTCTAAGAATTTTTATAATCCAGGCAGATTGAATTAAGGCCCACCCTCAGGGCCTCTTTTTAACTTTAGTACCTCTTTAAAGCCCTCATCTCCAAAAATGTCACACTCCGAAGTACGCCAGCATGTGAATTTTAGGGGCGCACACTTCAATCCAGAACAACTCAAAAGCTACGCATGGTAAACTCTCCACAGTTTCTCTGGCACCCCTTTTCTCCACGTGATACAGGTCTTTCCCCTTGCCGTTGTATGAATTATGTTGAACCCCCGAAAATGGCTGCCCTTCAACCATTCCATTACCTACAGAAAATAGTGACTTTATATAATTCCAATATAATCTGGAGACTTAAAAATTCTCATTTCTTGAAAACAATTTATGTGTTAGGTCCTTAAAATATCATAGAATTGTTGATCATCCTCCTATTTGCCCTTGAGTCTGAGATGAAATGGTTTACAAATAGACTTTGAGAATTTATCCATACTACAGGCCCCACCTTCAGCTCCAACACCAGCAATAACAAAAAACTCACACTTAAGAAGGCAGCCCTGTCCATTAAAATACCACTGTCACCAGGAAGTTCTTTCTTATGCCAGAGTCTGGCCCTTTCTAATGTTTCTCCACTCATCCTTGTTCTGCTTTTAGAAGCAGCAAGAAGTCCACCTCTGTCCTCTGGCTTCTTGAATGCTTGAAGATCACCACCATGTGCCTCCGCCGCACCCCTCTCCAGGGCCTCCCAGCACTTGCAGGGAGGAATTTCCCCTGGACACTGTGTGGGACACTGACTATCACCAAGGGTATTCAAGCCCCTCTTGAAATGGACATCCAGACCCAGACACCGGATTCCGGATCAGTTTCACGTCTTGTGTTAGCTCCACTTGAGCTTCCTGAGATGGGCAGCAGCCACGCGGAGCCCTGAATTGAGCAAGAATCTGAACCCAATCTAGGGTTAGCAGGAAGGAAAGTAGACGTCAATCAGTGCTATCTTAGGGAGAATCCCATACTCCCTAGAGCTGCTCTAACTAACGCTCTGGATACCATGTGACAGCCCAGAGCACAGAGAGCTGTTACGGTCCCTGATTTAAATGATCTATTTTCCTTAATGCTAAATTTGCATCAGATTTGCCAGTCAACCCATGTCATAAAAAGACCAACTATGACACTCAGATTATTTTTTTAAACTTAGTTGCAGCAAACCCTGCTTTCATCTGTGCTGTCAGGGTGCTTTTCTTTTCTTTTCTTTTCTTTTCTTTTTAACATTTTTTATTGATTTATAATCGTTTTACAATGTTGTGTCAAATTCCAGTGTAGAGCACAATTTTTCAGTTATACATGAACATATATATATTCATTGTCACATTTTTTTCTCTGTGAGCTACCATAAGATCTTGTATATATTTCCCTGTGCTGTACAGTATAATCTTGTTTATCTATTCTACAATTTTGAAATCCCAGTTTCTTCCTAGTTAACTAAAAAGAATGAAGAATCGGGAATCGTAACCTCCTTGTATGCCAATTCCAACCCTAACCCTTCCTGGTTGTGTGATTGTGGGCAAGTTATTTGAACTCTCTGAGCTCTCTGCTTTTTTTCATCAGTGAAATTGAGAACACTAGTCCCCTACTTCAGGGGACCCATTGGTAGTGTTCAGTGAGATACTATGTGAGAAAAAGTTTGCAAACCAGTAGGGGAAATACAAATGCTAGTTAATGTTAGAAGCCTGATGTTTTTGGCTGGCCAGCTAGTTTTTTACCTCGGCTTTGTTGTTTTAGGGGATTTCTTCTCACTGGACAAATTGACATCTAATAGGGGACTAAAAACAAAAGTACAAGCGAGAGGAATGAATGTAGGCTAGTGAATACTCAGTGAATGGACTTGCATGTGAATGTAAACTCATCAAGGGAAGGAATTTCAGCTGAGATCAAATTGTTTCCATGACGCTGTCAAAGCAGAGCAACAATTGAAATCCAGAGTGCCTCTCCCTGGTGGCTTGGATTACTCAGAGCCTGGGATGTGTGGTTTGGCATGAGTGAGCTTGCCATTTGCTTACACAAATGGACATCTCTGTCCTAAAGCTTCTGCCTGCATTCCATGCTGTTATCAGCGACTCATTAGAGTAGCTGTACAGCATACACCACGTCAGGGGCTCCGTCCCTAAATCAACAGGACCAGGCTGGAAACATGCGTGAGTAAGTGTGTGGTGGAAACCGCACGCTCCGCCTACAGTGGGCAGTCACCACCCGCCCCAGGGCAGGGTGTCTAGGGGTAGCTTGGCCCGACAGTGCCAGATCTTCAGATCATTCAAGAAAATCTATGTATCTGAATTTTTACATGACACGTTCCTGTTTTAAAAACACTTGCTGACTATACTTCAATTAAAAAAAAAAAAACACTTGCTGTGTTTTCGACCTACAGAAATGACAATTTCTTATGGTTCAACTCACTATAAGCTAGAGACTTCAAAAGAGTTCTAATTTTCTTGCTATGTGAGAAATCTCAAGGGCCCTCACCCTTCAGAAAAATCTCTTAAACAAACACGCACACACACTATTAATAACAATAGCTAACAGGGAGCACTTGCTACACCAGGACGCATGCAGGTGAACCCTCATTTAATGCTCCTGACAAGCCTGTAATGTTGGTACTGTGCTTGTCACTAGCCTACAAATGAAGCCCACAGCCTCACTGTCAGCAGTGACTCATGTGATGCGAGCCGGTGTCCTTTTCTCTCTTGGACTGCAGGAAGAAATTTAAAATCGATGTTACTGCCCCCACGGCCAGAGATGGGCAGGCTGGGGTGAACTGTGGTTCTCCGGCCTCGCCGGCTAACTTCCCATTGCCACACACCTTGTATTAGTCCACTGGGGCTGTCATGACAGGATAATGCCACAGACCAGGGGCTTCAACCACAGGGGTTTATTTTCTCGTGGTTCTGGAGGCTGGAAGTCCAAAGTCAAGGTGCTGGCCGTGTTGACTTCCAGTCAAAACCCTCTTTCTGGCTTGGAGGTGGTCCCTGTCTTGCTGTGTCTTCACATGGCACAGAAATAGAGAAAGAGAGAAAGGGAGAGAGATCGGGAGAGATCTGGTGTGGTGTGTCTTCCTCTTCTAAGGACACAAGCCCTGTTGGATATGGCCCCACCCTCATGACCTCATGTAACCTTTTATTTTATTTTATCTTATTTTCTTTTCTTTTCTTTTGTTTTATTTTTATTTTATTTTATTTTATTTTATTTTATTTTATTTTTTTACTGAAGTACAGTCAATTACACTGTGTCAATCTCTGGCGCACAGCACAATGTCCCAGTCATGCATGTACATACATATATTCATTTTCATTTTTTTCCATTAAAGGTTATTACAAGATATTGAACATAGTTCCCTGTGCTATACAAAAGAAACTTTTTTAAAATCTATTTTTATATACAGTGGCTAACATTTGTAAATCTCAAACTCCCAAATGTATCCCCTCCTACCCCTTTCCCTAGTAACCATAAGATTGTTTACTAAGCCTGCGAGTCCATTTGTGTTTTGTAGATGGGTTCATAGTGTCCTTTTTTTCCTCAGGTAACCTTTTCGTTACCTCCTTAAAGACCTACCTCCCAATACAATCACACTGGGATTAGGGCCTCAGCATATAAATATGGGAGGTGGGGACACCATTAAGTCCTTCATACCCCACCCACTTCCGTGGAAATCAGACTCTCCTGCCTTTTTCTCCTTTTCCACCCTCTCCCTTACCCTTCTTCCCACCCAGCCCACTTCACCGGGCCGTTTCCCTCTCTCCACACCGTTCTTTATGTCCTCCAGTTCTTTACGCAGCCTCTCGTCTTCACTTTCTGTAACCCCCTCTCTTCGTAGCATCTCCCCTTATTTCTCTGTTTCTCTCTTCCTCTCCTTTCTCTGCCTTCCTCTTTCATTGTAACCATCGCCTTCTCCAAAGTCCCCTCCTCTCTCTTTACTTTCTTCCTGTCCTCGTCTCCACAACGACCCCTCAGATCTAAATTCTGTTTCTGGTTTGTTGGCATTTACTCTTTCTCCCGTGTGGTTCCCCGGGTACTCCCCGGGAACGGGAGTGCCGCGCACAGGGCCTGGGACACAGGAGAATCCCCCATAAGTGGGAGCACGCTCCTTCCACCCCGAATTGGAAGCAAGTTAAAAGAAATGTGCAAAGTGAAGCAATTTAAGTAGAACAAACAAAAAAATCAAAGCCATGAGACGAAAGAGAAACAAAATATGTGAACCACAGGACCCAATCTGGTTACTGTGATTGAGCATGAAATTTCACTTCCTGGCAGCCAAACGCAGAGCCCTTTCAGACTTAAACTGACCCGTGTCCTCTGTGGTGTGCTGGCTCGGGGTGAAGGGCTGCAGGAGAGCAAATGAATTCCTTTCCTCTTGCCCTGACCTGGGTCCTGCCTTGGAACAACTGTTTTCACCACCACTCAGCTGCATTTTCAATATTCGATGGACCTCTCCCTGGCTCCCCAGGGCTGTATTGTGTGAAAAGCTCATGCTTTTAGAATGTCGTCTTGGGAGTAAAGAATGCAAGTCTATCATCAAGGCAATTTGTAGTTGAGGTCTTTCCTAGGATGTCGCAAAAGGAAATCCACAATCTGCGGTTAATCAGTAAGTTTACTGAATGCAGGTTCAAGCAACAGCTGTGTGGTTCGTAGGAGAAAAATATCAGATAAAGGAAAGAAGGAAGGTAGGAAGAGAGCAGGGAGGGAGGAACGGTTTCTCTGAATCCTTTTCTATTTTTCCCTAAAGGTACTCAACTTCCTTATCTTCCTTTACCTTGTACTCTTTCCTCTTTTCTGTCACTGTCACCTTCCCTCTGAAGCCTACAGAGAAACCAGCCACTCCCTCCCAGTGAAAACCCAGGTGGCCCCTCATTTCTAACGCTTTCGCCTGAACATAGAAATGTAAGCATCAGCACAGATTTTCCTTTTTGTTATTGACTCAGCTGTTATCCCAGACGCGCGTGACAATGGGGCAGTTTCTAAGACCATCACTGTGATGCTCGACTCTGGACACCAATGTCAAGGGAGACATTGTCAAGCTGAAGGAGACGTGGCTTGGGGGAATCAGAAGATGAGAAACCTTAAAACCAAAACACACAAACAGAGATGGCAGGGTCCTACCCTGGAGAGGGGAAACTGTTGAGACCTGTGAGACTGACTTCAGGGGTTTGAATGTATCTCTCAAGTAGAACTTTGGAAGCAGTTCTCCAAGACTTGTCATCAATTATTTAGAATTCTAGTCCAGAGAGGATCTGACCTGAGTTACAGTCACAATTGTGCCATTTTTCTAGGCTTATGATGTCCTTGGGCAACTAACTCTCCCCATCATCTCCATTTCTTCGACATGAAAATAAGGATAATAGTATCCACGTCCTTGAGGTTGTTGTGAGGCTGTAACATGGTACTCAGTCCATCAGAGCTGAGATTAATATCCTTGGTACTTCTGTTGAAAGTCAATAGAAGAGAAAGGACTGGATATATGAGGTTCTTGTTTGGATCATAAAACATATCTTCTTTCCTTCCTGCCTGCCTTCCTGCCTTCCTGCCTTCCTTTTTTTCTTCTCCTCTCTCTGTCCTCAAAGCCATCTAGCCATACCTTGAATCTGCTTTCTGATTAACCAAGATTGACAGATTTCCTTTAGCAACGCCATAGCAACAGCTCCAACTATACATTGCCCTAATCACAGCACTTGCATCCTTTATTACACAGAACCACACTCTAAGAACAGGATTTGAGTAAGACCCTGAAAGAGATTCCAAAAAAGTGAAACAGAGCTTTGCAGTATTATATAAACAAAGGAGAGAGAGAGAGTCTTAGCTGTGGTTCTTAACTTTAGCTGCACCATAATCATCAACAAGGGAGCTTTGAAAATTCCCAAAGCCCAGGCTGCACCCCAGACCATTACATCAGAATCCCTGGTGCTGGGATCCAGGCACAAATAATTGCTTGAAGCCCTAGAGGTGATTCTCATATGTCACCAAGATTGAGAACTGCTGCTTTGGAGAAAATTGTTAGCCAGTGTGGGGAAAGCTGCAGAGCTGACGAGGCTGGATGAGTATGCATGGCGTGAGCACGTGGATAATTCTCTAGACTCTAGACAGACCTTTCGGGAGAGCTGTGGACATAGAAATCAGACTTGAAAAGAAGTGAGTGGCTAAGAAGAGTCTACAGCAGGTGTAGCTCAATCCTTCAACCAGTGTGGTGGAATCCAGAAGGGAAGAGTGAAAAAGACAACTTGAGGTGTTAGCAAAAGCAAAACAGTTTATTTTTAGATGGGAGACCTAAACATATTTCAGCCAAAGGCAAGTCTACCATATCTTGTATACTTCCATTTAAATTTTGGGAAATAGTGAAAAACTGTTGGAGCTGATACAGTAGATTTCATCTTGATGATTTCAGGTCCATCACAGGCTCTTAACCAGCTACACCCTCTGCTTTCTGCCTTACTACTCCCTTCATTTGAACTGCCACTTGTTAAATTTTCTGCTCTATGTCAGATTTGTCACTCAGTGACCTCTCATAATCCTCACAAAATCCTGTAAAGTGTCAACCTCCCTTTTATAGACAAGGAAACTTTTCAGATAAGGAACTGAGATTCTGAGAGATTCCATGGTTTATCCAGAGTCAGTAAGTGACGAAACCAAGATTGAGACCTGGGTCTCTAAGACCCCAAAGCCAACAGTCTTTTTACACTGCCCCCATGCCTCCAGATGAAGCACAAATTCAGTCCTTGGAGGATTGCATGCTTCCTTCGAAACCTGCAAAATGACAAAAACTATGCCCTGAAAGGTGGTGTTCCAGCACCAGGCCTTTGGAGTGAAACAAATGAAAACATGAAAATGTATCAGAGGCTACAGAAGGGCTTGATCAAGGTACGAAGCCGTTTAGAGAGAGGTGGGCATATGGTCTCTGTCATCACTGATACAGATGCCCAAGGAGGTGATGGAGAAACAGCCAGAATGGGGGTTGCCCACAACTGACCCTAATCAGAGAACATAGTGTCCTGAGCTCCGTGCTCAAGTGCGGTGGGGTGTGGACAGGAATGGCCAATCTCAACACTGTTCCTCTCGGCCACTTGCCTGCACTTTCCTCCTTCCCTGGACACGTCGTCCTTGCTGACTTCTGCCTGCCAAATCACCCAAGGCGTGCCAGTTCACTTGGCCATCTTCTCTTGCTGAAACAAAATCTCTACATCCCTTGATTACCCCTAAAACAAATAATGAGTACTCATTTGTAAGCAATATTTTCCTCCTCACACATCCAGGTATACGGGGTCCAGATAGCTGCTTTGAGTTCTAGGATATTAGCTTCGAGGAGAATAAAATGTAATAAAAAATATAACATTTATTCCAAATAGCTGCGAAATCCGTGTCAAAGATGATTTCCGTTTGGGCTGCCATCCACAGACATCATTATCAGTTATCTCTTGCTCTCAGATGGGGGAATGAGCAAGATTATGGCTTTCCCATCCACTCAGAAGGCCTGGAAATTGCTCATGCAATGTCCACACAGAAGAGCCAGTGACATTCTGTGTTGCCTTTTAAAAAAAAAAAAACTTTACTATTGTATTTTAAAAGAAACTGGCCAGCAAGTTCATTCCAGGACAAGTTTTAGATTCTTTGAGAATCAAATTGGGTAAAACCAGAACAGAGACTGTTTAGTTTGGACAGAAAAATTGCCAACATGCCCATAAAAGGAAGGATCAGCTGAATATTTTCTTTGGGTTATTATTTTCAGAGTTTCTTCAAAAGTTAGTCTAACAAAAATTCAAGAGATGCCCTGCAATGCACCCATGAAATAGAGACACCTCAAACAGAGCTGGGATCTCAGACCAAATCAGTCCAGGGAATTTGTGGTAATTGGGACAAGAGTCCCGTCTATGATGTCCTGGATTGATTACAAAATTCATCAGAAGGGGAGGTGGGGTGTTTGCTGAGTTTCCACTGAGTGTCTGACATGTGTCCTACATCCTAACAGGTATTAGATGAATATTATTTCATTCCATCCTCCCAGTCACCCCTTTGGAACCATAGTAGTCTCATTTACCAAGAAAGAAATAAAGAATAGAAAATATGACAAGTGTATGAGTGAGCTATGAGTGGAAGAATGAGATTGAAACTACTGTTTACCCAGAATGGGTTTGAATCAATGAATGAATGAATCGGAGAAGGTAACAACAACTATATACATATATATTATACATATATTCTCCAGTGGGTCTATAGGCTGTGTGTCCATTTCAACCCTTGGAAATTGGAATCTGTAGTTTCATGTCTAAAGCTTCAGTCTAGGGACGTCCCAGTATGCGTGGACCTCCACGAAGAAGTATGGCCGTCTCTTCCTCCTCCACAGCTGTTCTGTGGTCGGGTGTTTATGTGCATTTAATCCCCATCAAAACCCACTTTCCAACCAGGGAAAATGAGAGTCACAAGTCTCAAACTTCAAAAGAAAGAAGGTTGGACAGGATCTTGAAAGGATATGGACCCATGTGGAGACTGGGAAGAGGGTGAGGGGAGGAAGGTTTGCAGATGGAGGCCTTGGTTTGATCATGTTCTGGAAGGAAAGGAGTGAGATAAAAATCAGATAAGGGTTGAATAAAGGTTCAAACCATGAAGGACTCAGAATACGAGAGGTAATTATGCCTTTGTTTTCGAGGAACTGGGAACCCATCAAAGTCTTCTGAGTGAGGGAGACATGTGGGAAGCAGAGGTTTAGAAGGATTAAGTTGGCCAGGGTTTGGGAGAACGGCTGGAAGTGGGGAGGCCAGCTGGGGGACTTTCTGCAGAAGAATTCGATGACACTCAAGGCCATGGCCGTTCGAAGGCTGTGCATGCCTTTTTGGCTCGGCTGTGTGCTGTTTGGATGAAGCAGACATCTTTAAGCAGTTTGCGCTCTACCGAACAGACTCCCGTGGGATGGTCTCATTCCCGTGGCCTCTGATGTGGAAATGTCACCCTGACAGTGAGTGAATTCCAGGAACCCTTCCAGCAGAGAACACTCACTAAAGAAGGGGGCCCCAGCTACAGGCATGTTGACCTTAGGAAACAGGGAGACGGTGATGAGAAGAAAGCTGCTTGGGCAAAGAGGAAAAAAAAAATGTGCTTGCCTCTTAAAGAGCTGTTCTCAATGCCCTAGGACACGATTTAAATGATGGTCCCAAAGCAAAAGCATCAGAATGTGAAGGGCTCCCTTGAACTTCATACTTAAAGAGCAACTTCCATGGAGACATTGCCTCACCCCTCCCAGGCTCGCACGTTCTTTCTTTTATCAGAGCCATCTCCAGAGACCACTGCATTAGGAACATCCTCACGGGGCCTTGTTTTTGGGGGGGGTAGGAGATCTGTGTATATTACAAGTTGTGAAAATTGAAGGGGACTGTGTGGGAAAAGAGGCTGCAGAACTAGGATTTCATCTCAGCTCGCTCAGCCATCTGATCTCAGGCAAGTTCATTCAGCTGAGAAAAGTCATAGAAACACGAGGATCAGATGAAGTCATACAGATGACAGCATCCTCCTCAAAGTAAGGAGCTGGCCCTGAGGTCCTCAGAATCAGAAATCAAGGCCTCCAGGGCCAGGCAGGAGACGCAAACGAACGCAGTGGGCCGAGCGGGGGAAGACCTGATATCCGGAGCCGCCATGCCCCACCCAGAGAGAGCACCAACCTCTCAGCCCCACTCAACTTATCTCCCAATTTTTAAATAATAGCAGCTCCCTGGGATCATCTACATACCCGAACCAAAGCAGTGGATCCAGCTGGGCTGCCAGCTTGCAGACATGGACTGGCTGCTTGCAGATTCTTCGGCTCAAAGCCCAGCTCTGCCACTTGCTAGTCGTGTGTGTTTGGACAAGGTTCACATTTTCCCTGAAGCTTACTTTTCCCATCAAAGAAATGTGGATAATAAGGGGGCTGCAGAGAGCAGTGCTGGAGATTGACTGAGACCAAGGGTACAGGGCTCAGCAAGCAGAAGGAGGTCGGAGCTGGGGAGGGAAGCCCCCTGCTGCGCCAGACATTAACCCTTCAGTCACTGGTCTGCAAGGGGGTCTAGTGGGCGGGCGACTGGCACAGCAGCTTTCACCAAAGCTCTTCCTCCACTTTTCAGTCTCCTTAATGTTCAGTAAATGACAACAGTTTTTTTTTTTTTTGTCTTTTATTGAAGCATAGGTGGTTTACAATGTTAGTTTCAGGTGAACAGCAAAGCGATTCAGTTATACATATATGCACACATCTTTTTTTTTCTTTTCAGATTCTTTTCCATTATATGTTATTACAAGAAGTTGAATAGTTCCCTGTGCTGTTAAGGCTCCATTAAGGTTCACTGCTGCTTTCCATCCAGAAAGGTTCTATATCACCCAACACTGCGCTCTGTGTTAAGGGGTAAAAAACCTGAGGAAAACACAGACCCTGACTGTTACAGGCATGTAATAGTGTCATTACTGACCTGGGATATTTAAATGACTCATGAAAAGGGCAATGCCACTAGACTTGGGCTGTCCCTGACCCCTGACATGCTTGGGCTTGGCCTCCTCCACCAAGGTCTGGCAGGAGTAATAGGATGGTCTGGCCACTGAAAGGCTTTGGGGTCTCCACATGGAGAGAGCCAGCCATCCTCTGAATAATCAGGGCTTTGGGATGGCAGTGGGAGACCAGTCATGTGAGAGTTGGGTTCTACAAGCAAAGGGAATCACCCATCTTTTAATACCACATATAATCAATTCTTGCTGCTCACAATAGTGCTGTTCTATTTCAAGTCATTTCAAAGACCAAATTAGCAAATTCATTGCTCCTAGGGGGAACACAAAGTTAGGTGCCTGCAAGCCTCTGGTCACAGCGTTTTCAAGAACTGACCTACACAGACCCTTGTTTCACACGTGTTTCTGTTTAAAGACGCTTTATTCAGTACATATTGTTGATTCATTAGCGTTGAATACATGTCATCAGAACTGTAATTCATGCCTAAAGGATGCTTATCTAATGCACATATTTTCTCCATAAGGCACATCGTGGCTTTCTTAGGAACATGCACTCAGGAACACCAGCTTTTCTCTGCTTGGGGGCCACTGTAAACAGCAAAATCACCAACAAAAACCAAAAAGTGCAAAAAATGTGGCACAACACAGATTACAAAACAGATACCCGTTGACAGCGTGGGAGCTGAAAGAAGAAAGCAGAGCACAGCCTTGGTCGCCCTCAGCTGGGAACATGCGTGTCACGTGACTCGAATATTTTGCAGTTCTGTGCATATCCGCCAACAACCAGGAAAGCCTTGAGTGCTGATTTCCGGGTTGCAAATGCATTTCAGTAAGTAGGAGAATTTGCCAATACAGAATCCACAGATTAACTATATCTAAAAGTTACTCACACACTTAACATTTGCATTTAAACTCAGCCTCAGCTTGATTTATTCTAAGACTGATAAGCATTAACTAGCCCAGAGGACATTATGGATGTCAAAAAAATTAAAACATTCCATTATAGAATTGTTTTTTTTTTCCCTTGAAAGGACATAGACACTAAATGGAATTATCCCTGAGACATCCTACCAAGATACTGCATCAGCCACTCACATATTCTAGCATCAAATGGACAGAAAATCTTCCTATTAAGGCAGACTCTCTTTGTGGAATTTCTACTAACTGATCTTAGTTCTGTCCTTGGAAACTACACAGTACAGGGTCAAACCTCCTTCCTCATGGTGGTATCTCAAATATTTGAAGACATTACCAGTTCCCTCTTTCAAGACAGCAGTTCCGCACATTTGACATCCCCATTTCTCTCATTGACCCCAATTTTACCATCCTTATTGCTTTCCTGGAACAACATTCTAAATCTGTCAGAAATTAACTGCCATGTCCTGCTTAGGCTCTGGAATGAAATGAGTAGCCTCAAAGTCTGCAGGGTAATTTGCACAGCTTTACTGAGGAGTGCCTTGGCAATATATGTGAAACTCTTTAAAATAAGCATAACCTTCCATGTCTTAAAGCTTATACTAAAGAAAAATTATGGAAATGTGCTAAAACTTAGTATGGAGATGTTCATTACAGGTGTCTTTATTATTCCAACACGTGGAGACACCCAAGAATAGAACAATATTAAAGAAATTATGGTCTGTCCATACAGCCATTTAATACTATGTAGTCATTCAAATGACCATGTAAACAAATCTACATTGACTTACATAGGTATTTATATAATCATAATAGAAAAGATTATAAATGAGTAGTTAGAATCTGATTACATCTTGTTAAAGCCCCCATCTGTGAGGAGGGAAAACATTCCCAAGAGGTTAACAAAAGCTCTCAAATTTGATTTAATTGAGAGCATTTCCCTTTTTCTTTGTCTATTTTTTTCTACCATAAGCTATTATGTTCATAATAAGGAAAACCAATTCTGTTCAGTGTTTTAAAAGATTCCAATTAAAACCACCCTTTGGTAGCTCCCTGTTGCTTTCAGGAAGGAGTCCAAATACCTGGCCAGAGACACAAGCCTGCTTACGATCTTACCTCCGAAGCTCCATCACCGAAACATCCTCGCCAGTACTTTCCACTTTGCCCATAATGAACCATCTAAAGTATCCCCAATTTTTATGCCTGCTTTCCATCTTCTACTTTCTGCCTGAAATATCCTCTAGGTTTAGAAACTGATTCAGTGAGATTATCCAAAATTACGTAACTGGCAAAACCAGTCCAGGCGGCCTGGATCTGAAGCCGGGGCTGCCTCTCCAGGATCAGAATGAAAAACTCGGACAGTCAATGTGGTATTTTTCTAATTACCTTGGTGCCAAATTTAATCTCAGCCAAGGCAAGTTAATCACTTACGCCATTTACAACATTATCTGGAGGAGAAAGAAAACCCTAAAATATAGCCCTTTTCATTGTCAAGATGATTTCAAAAATGTGTTTTTTCCCTTTAAAGAGCAGTGGTCCAGGGTATTTGGAGCAATATTTTAGCCAGACATTAAAGCCTACTTCGCATATACATGCCCTGTGTGTCAAATTTCACTAACCTGGTCCACTCTGACTTCTTTCTTTGTCTCTTTTATTATAAGAAGTTAATATTGAATTTCAAAACCCAAATGGCATAAATAAATTCCAGATGTCTCCCCAAATCCTGAAATCTCACATTAGACTAAGGGGAAACATTGCTCTATATGAGTAGAGGGTTACATTTTAATTCACTGAAAAGCCAAAAGGATCTCTGGGCAATTCTTCCACCTTTATTTCACCAAGAAAACGCATGAATACTTTTGAGTTTCTTATGAGCTGAGTCCTCAAGATTCACAGCCCAGCTGTCTGACATATGTTCCACATTATTTCTCCCCGTTAAGAGATAAAATAACATCTCCATGAAATGTGGGGTCCCAGAGCCAGGCTGCCTCAATTTCAGTCCAACCAGGTGACTTTGGGCAAGTCCCTTAACCTCTCTAGTCCTCAGTTTTTCCATCCGTCAAGTGGGGATAATCATAGGACTCCACAGTGTTGTTGTGGAGATAAGCGAGTTAATAATTAAAAGTGTTTAGTACAGAGTCTGCCACACAGCAAAATGTTTACACTCATTATTACCTAAGAGGTAAGCATGACAAGCTGATGTAGGAGGTCTTAATGGCTAGAAATTCTCTTTCCTTCCTTCCCTCCACATAAGCAGGGCTGAGACTCCTTAAGCTTGGATTAAGGAGACTCTCATCCTTCCGTGAGTGACTGAGGAGCTAACTTCAGATCCCAGACCTTTCCCCTAGTCTGATCCAGACCCAGACTTCCCTACCTGAGTCAGCACTCCTGATCCTCTTGCCTGAGCCATGCCATCCCACCAACTTTGCGGCCAGGGTAACTCCACGTACGTAAATATAAAAGCTCGGCCCTCAGAGAATTTGTGGACGCAGCTTCGCGCCTCCGGTTAATTACAGGAGATCATATACGTAAAACACCGAAGTGCCGTAATCAGTGCTCAAAAACCAGTTTTCTTCCTTTTTCCCCCACCCGCCCTAATGACCGAGGCCTGTGTTTGCAAGAAATATTTCATTATAGCCACAAAGAGACCTTTGTTGCTCACCTTCAACAGAGAATTTACAGTCCATATATCCTTCAACATCTCAGTTTCGCACCTTGAGACCCTGAATTCCCTGCCAGAGGCAACCAGACCAAACTTGGCGCTGTTTCGCACTTGACAGAGCTTTTCACCTCTCAAAAGCAATGAAAGCTTGGGTAATATTTTAGTGCTTACAGACGGGGGTCTTACTTTTATATCAACTCTTTAAGAAGGTGTTATTGTGGTTGCTGTTTTTGTTGTTATCATCGTAATTTTGCAGCGTGGAAGACTAAAGCTTAAACAGATGAAAAGGTTTGCCTCAAATCATACAGATGGCAAGTGACTCCATGGAGATTTGAACATGGATTCTCTATTTTGAAATTCTTTTCTTCTTTTTCTACCAAACCTCACTGTGAAAGTTAGAACATTAACGAGTGCAAGCCTTCAAAGAAGCCTCGTTAATTCTTTGCTTGCATCACTTCCGTTGGAGGTCCTTTTATTCACTTTAAGCTCTGATTTTTCTGTTTTGCCCTGGTTGGCAAGACTGAGCTCAGCACAGCCATTCAGCCAGGTGGAAGCCATTTCTACAGGCCATCATGATTGTGTACTGGATTTTTTTTTTTTTAAAAGAAGACATGTTTAATTGGTGTTTTCTTTTGAGCAGAATTTTGTTATACTGCAGCCAAATAATGCCTCATCTAGAAAGAAAAATGAACTATTCCAGACAGTTTGTTCAAAACGAAGCCAAATCTTTTGCAACAGTGAAGTATTGTACACAAATCTGAAAGTATTCCATGTTGAGAACAGGGTAAGTATGTCAATAAGGAACGTTCCACTGCATGTAAACAGAGGTTTCTGTTTCTCACCTAAATAGCAGTGAGTTTGGAGATATGCAGTCAAGGGTCGATACAATGGCTTCACAAGGTCATCGGAGACCCAGGTTCCTTCTGCCTTTCTGCTCGTCCATCTTGGTATGTGGCTTTCTTGATCATGATCACAAGTTGTCTGGTCTACGTCAGTGTCACGACCGCCTTCTGCATGAAGGCAAAATACAAAAAAACAAAATCTGAGCAGGTGACACCAGCTGTCCTTCCCCTTGAGGAAGTTTCCCAGCAACCTCTTCCATCAACCTCTGCTGGCATATCATTATCCCTACTGGGGTTGTGGGAGGAGGGGGGTCACACAACCTTCCCTGGCCACAGGGAGTCTGGAGAAATGGGTATTTACATGGTCGCATTACCCCCCACCCCAAACAGACAAGATCTCCGTTAATCAGAAAGAAAAGAAAAATCAACGTTGGGAAGCAATTGGCAGAGTCTGCTAAAAGGACTGCTTTTGGCCTTGGAAGCCTGCAATGTGTTAGACACAAAGTAAGACAATGCTAAGAAAGAAAGAACACTATGCTTACATTAGACCTAAAGAAAATGGTGTCTGGGGAGATGTAACATGTGAAATGACATGTACTTTTCTTAGAAGATCATCATGTGAATTCTTCTCACATAACAATGCCTGGCACAGAAGAGACACTCAAAAATGGTTTCAAATATTTCCCTTCTCTTCACCCTCTCGTGCAAATGAAATTAGAGACACAACCCCAGCTTCCACTTGGACTGCTTTTATATTTGCATTGTCTAATTAATCTTGTTATGACCTGACAGTGGCTACCGTTCTGGCCAGTGTATCCGTATCCCCAGCCCCTAGCAAACATAGCACTGCTGCCTTTATTAGATAATGTCAGATCTTTCCTCCTGGATGTAGTCTCTCTTTTTGATTTTCTCTCCAGAGCTGTGATGGTATCATTTTCACTTGTAATTTCATCAGCTGAGACATAAATAGCCTTTGGTTTAGTTTGGTTTGGTTTTTATCAGCCTCTTCTTTTGCTTGGCACTTAGTAGGTGTTCAATGATATCTGTTTCACCATTTACCAGCTGTGTGATCTTGGGCACATTCCAAGCCTGCCATGACAAGAGAAAATAAATGTTTGTTTTGGAGTTATGCTGCAGCATTACAGCTGCAATAGCCAGTGACTATGGCCTGCCACCGTGGCGGGGTGGGGATTCATAGAAAGGAGATGCTCAGCAGATAATGCCAAAGACATTTACTAAAGAATAGCATCCATGCTGTAACCAGACTCGTTTCTCTAGTCCTTGTTACAATTAACAGACAGTCCTGAATTGTAATAACCTCATGTAGAATAAATGCTAAAAAATGACAGAAGAACTTCTCCAAATCCTACTCTGAGGTTTTTAGAGTATGTAGAAAACCACCGTGGAAAAGAGATGCTTTCTAGGCAAGCATAATTCTGCTGCACCAGTGAGGAAGCACATGGGACGTGGATGATAAAAGAAGATACCCAGAATGCTTATCTCACTGACACAGCTGCTTTCGGTTTGAGGTATGGGAGGCAATTACACGGTCTCTGTACAGAGAGTAGATGGGTGAAGAATGTCTCCTTGTCAAAAATTACATCTGTTGATTGTCAGTGAAAACCAAAGCTGGAGTAAATTTGGAAATCTAATATATGGTCGCCTGGAGCTTTATCTGTTCCAAAATGTAAATTCACACTAGTGTAGAACGGTGTTTCCAGCTTGCTGGACACATTTACGTATCTGATCTCTTTTCACAAAACGTCCAGTGAAACAGGAATTTTAGACATAACAAGCAGGTGTTTGGCACAATATGTAACTTCATACATAGGATGAGTCACAACCTAGTGTCTTTTGAAGGCATTTGTAAGCTAAAAAACAGTAGCTTTCAAGAGATTTTTTTTTCAGGCAGCGTAAACAGTCAGAACTGTATTTGTGTACCTTAGAATCAAACAGACCTGGATTTGATTCCAGGTCTGCTGTCTAATAAATGTGCAACTCTGGGCACACTGCTTATCACCACTGAGTATTTTCCCTCATCTGTAAAATGAAAATAATGCTTAAGTTGAACCAAGTGAACTTGCCATATTCGAAGCCAAGAGAAGTCAAATGTTGGCGATTTCATATGGTTCCGCCTACACCTGTTTCGCAGGACCGAGTCTCGGAGACTAAGTCCACGTATGTCTACCAGTCACAACTCTACTGTTGCACATGAGACACACCCAACTCAGACTAGCTTTAGAAAAAGGGAATATCTATCAAATCACCACAATGTACACTTCAAATATCTTTCAATTTTATTTGTCAGTTGTACCTCAATAAAGCTGAAATTTAAAAAAAATGGGGAGAACGCACTAGCTCACGCAATTGGGCAATTTAGGAATGGTGTTAGCTTCATGTTAGCAAGGTCCAGGGGCTCAAATGCTGCCCTGTATCCTCTCCTTCTCTGCTGCCCCGCTTCCTTCTGCGTCTGTTGACTTTGTCGTACGTGCTGGATGGGATGACCAGCGATAATCTAGTCTTCACTAGAAGCAAAAGGGACTGCTCTCTCCCACGGGCCGTCTCTCTTGCGTTACACGCTCAGCCCTCAGCCAGTCACTGTTTCCATTGTGTCATGTGGTCTTTTACTAGGCTTGGTCCAACCCGGTTGACTTTCTCACCTCCAGGGAGATGCCAGGAGCGAAGGTAACTGTACATGAGAGCCCGGTTAGAACCACAGAAGATAGGGGAGCAGTGCTCAGAGAATACTGGGGTGCTAGGAAGGCAGAAAAAAATGTCCACTGCAGTACGTACAACACTTAGCACAGATCCTGACACACAGAATATGTGCTAAAACGAGCTGAAGATGTTTCTGCACTATACTCAAATGGCGTAGGATAAAGTGACCAACTTTTCTCAATTTGCCCAGGACTTTCTTGGTGTTAGCACTGTAAGTCTCATGCCCTGGAAAACTCCTCAGTCCCAGGCAGACCATCTTGGTTTATCTGGACCATCTATATTTTAAAACTGCAGGTCCCATATCTGGGGAATCCCTGCAGTCCCAGGCAAACCAGGATAACTGGTCACCCAGCTGAAAGCTGGCACTTGCAAGTGTAAGTCGTAGCTGTAGTTGAGGTCTTGTTAGGTTAGCTTATTAGTTGCTGCATCAGTAGATGAATGATGTGCTGTGGTACACCAGAAATCATGGAAATGGGAGATAGATAGTCTCCTGGGAAAATGCACAGGCTGTGTCCTTCATTTACTTACAAGACGTGCCCCTTTGCTTTGCCTTCCCCTTCTGCTCTGTTTTTCTTTCAGTGCTTTTCTTTCTCCCTTTTCCTCTGTCCTTTCTTTTTTTCCTTGCTTCCTATCTTCCTTCTGATCGCCCTTCCTTCTCTCTCTTATTTTCTTCTTTTCCTTTTACTTTCTTACTTGGCAACATATGTACATTTCAAATAACATGTGATTTAGATTTTTTGTGATCTTCAAAGGAGCTGTTATGTGTTGTTTGACTGAAACAAGCCAGCTTCAGTAAATACATTTATTCTGAATAATCTACCAAGTAAGTAGAAACTTCACTGTTGATTAAGACAAAAAATGTATGCACAATTACTGTGGGCATGGTCACGAGGCTGAGCGTGAAAAGTGAAAAAACTGGGGGGGAAAAAACAAGCAAAAAAGATAGTGATAGTTGTGAAATGAGGAGATTGGAGGTTGGAAGGGCTAGAGATTGAATTCTTTCAAGGGACATTTTGGTTTCACTGTTTGCACAGGGGCTGCCTCTACTACTGATGGAAATTGCTGGGATTTGGGAACTCTTTCTTCTTTTAAATCAATATTATCATTAATTAAGCAATGTAAACCAGGATATCCTTCTTGGTTACAAACTATGCTTTGAAGCCAGGCCTGCATCTGAATGTCTTCAATCAAAATCTTAAAATAAAATGAGAAAGAAAGCGATTCCTAGTCTTTGAAGAAGAGCTATCGCGGAGAACGGAGCCTTCTGAACTAAACTCTGGAGAGGGATGAGGACTTTGTTGCCTTTATCACAGTGCTGAAGTTATGAAGAATCGATCTTTGGAGGCAAATCCAAACGCTCCCTCCCTCATGACAAGGGTTCCATCCACAAGTCTGGGTCATAGAGTTGGAACTTCCATTACATTTGAGTTTTCCAAATATCAGCGTTCACATCACTTTCACAATTTTTGTCATTACATAGTATCACTTGTGCCATTCATTTACCTAATAGTTTCCTACAAGTGTACTTATTAAGTGAGGCTAAGATGATACAGCCAATGAGGTTCATTAGGGCTCATGCAGAGCACTGTCCAGAAAGCCCAGGCTGACTCTCGGACCCTGATGTGTTTTAAACCTTTCTGGGAAGGAAAGTATTGTCACCCACAAGCAAAGTGGTACACTGTGGTGCTATTGAAAAGGCTTGGAGCCTCACCACCTAGTTCTTATCTTGGTTCTACTTTTTGGTAGCCTCGAGATTTTGGAAAAGTGGTTTCAATTTTCTATCTGCGTGATTGTGAGGATTAATTAAGATGATGCCTAGAAATAATTGATGAACAGTGCTGGCACTTAGCAGATGTTAGTCAGGATTTCTTCTTAGTCCATTAGTAGAGAGAACAAAGGTTTGCATAGTCCCTAGGGAAGACTGCTTATTTATTCTGGGAAAGCCAACTAAATGGGAAATGTAATGCAAAGAGCATGTTCTGAAATGTGTGGTTTCAAGTCATTACAATGCCTTAGGGGAAATTTTTTTTTCAATTAAGTAGAAGCCAGGGGCATCTCTGCACACTAGGGCACTTTAGGAGGAAATGTGTTTAGCCCCGTAGGAACAATGGGTGTGTCATCGTGTTTTCTGAACTGGCTTCCCCAGACCAGATTTGTATCACCTGTAGTTACTGAGTCAGAGGTAAGAACCAGAAGGGGAAAAAAATATGTCTTACCAAAATTTTGTGAGTACTTTGCACAAGTTGAGCTGATTATGGGCCCAATGAGAAAAAACAGCCAAGACTTAGGGGGAGGCTGGTCCCCCCTTTCTCTGCTGAGAAGGCAGCATCATTTTGCTATCACAAGAATTTCCAATAATTTTTTAAACATTCTATTCACTATCTGATTATTTGAGAATGTAGTAAAGCTATTTTTACTGTTTTTATTTTTTTATCTGGCAACCATATTGAAGGTACATTATTTCTAATAGCCTTTTTAAAGTGCTTGCACTGTTTAGGTATACAATTTTATTATCTGTTGTACATGTTTGCTTCCTCCAATCCAATTTCTATATCCCTTATTTTTTGTTTCCTGTCTCATCACATGTAAATTATTTTACCATAATTTACATACGATTGAAATAGTATTGCATTTTTGATCCACTATGATACGGATGACTTTGAGAATGTAGCAATGAAAAGCCCAAGAAATAGCTAAAAATCTGTTGCAATAAATTATAGGTAGCGAGACAGTGCCCTGGCAAAGACAATGGGTAAAAAAGCAGTTGGAAGAAATTACCAATGAGCAATATTTTAATTGAATAAATGAATGATTGGAATGGAATGTAAGAAACAAAACTTGACCACAAGTCTTTAAATATGAGATGACACCAGGAAATGATCAGTCATACCAATCAAGATTCAGTTAGAAAAAAATCACTCTAGGTAGGGATTTTAAGATGAGAAATCAAAGCCTTAAGCAAACATTGAAAGAACTATACAGAATCTACACGTAGGATTCAATTGCATCGAACTACACAACACACAAATGAATCCATGCAAAAACTGCTAAAATCTGAGTAAGTTCTGTATTTAGTTAATACTATTTCTCTGATGCCAATTTCTAGTTTTGATATCCTATTACAGTGAGGGAGGCTAGTTTTTATTTGGTTTTATGCAATTTTTGCAGCTTCCTGTGAATTATAATTGTATATAATGATACATTAATTATCAATAACTAATAGTATTGATGATCATATATGTTAGTATATTACATATACTAATTAACTCACGTAAAATCATTTCCAAATAAAACAGTTTTTTAAAAAGGGGGCTATGGAACCAACAATTGGAGAAAAACCATGCTCTTTTGAGGGAAACCCAGAAGTGCAGGATTGCTAGGAAGCCACACTAATGTGTGATTCCAGGAGCTCATCATCAGTTGACTGTCCTCACTCTGCCTGCAACTGCCGCCAAAGAATATCCTCTCAGTCCTTTCTGCCCTCCACATCCCTGTGAGCGCCCTGGTTGGCTGGCTGGGATCCAGGACCCTGACTGCAAGGGATTCTGAGAAACATCGTTCCAGGCTTCCACTCCCTGGGCTGTGAGAGAGAGAGTACAAAGGTCCAGGGTTGGACGATACTGAGCTGAAAACATCTCCCAGCTCACTGATATTGAACAGATATTGTGAATTTATAATTTAGCCCTTGAAAAGGAGATTAGAAAAAGGAAATTAGACAAAACTGGCAATTTATAAATAAAAGAAATTCATAAATAACTCAATTTCCAAGCATAATTCCTTGGTATCTCTTCAAAACTATTTTCATCCAAAAGAATTTATAACAACTAAATTTTAATAGGATTTTTCAAATTGATAAACAATTCCACATGAACTGTCTCACTGGCCCACCAAACAATGCTGAGAAACAGATAATAATGAAAACATAGAATACTCACTTAGCACTTTTATTTATATCATCACATTTCCTTGCAACTCACCAACAAAAGACTGCTCCTTGTAGTTCTCCAAAGCAGAAACAGTGTCTTCAGATCTTCACACATGTGGTTTCTTTTTCTTTTTTTTTAATTGAAGTATAGTCAGTTTACAATGTCATGTCAATTTCTGGTGTACAGTATAATAATTCAGTCATACACATGCATACATATATTCATCTTCATATTTTTTCATTATAGGCTATTACAAGGTATTGAACATAGTTCCCTGTGCTGTACAGTAGGACCTTATTGTTTATCCATTTTATATATAGTAATGTGTATCGAACTTCCAATTTATCCCTTCCTACTCCCTTCCCCCATTGGTAACCATAAGTTTGTTTTCTCTGTCTGTAAATCTGTTTCTGTTTTGTAAATAAGTTCATTTGTTTTTTGGTTTTTGTTTTTGTTTTTTTTTAGACTCTACATATAAGTGATATCCTATGGTATTTTTCTTTCTTCTTTTGGCTTACTTCGCTTAGAAAGACAATCTCGTCTTATCCATGTTGCTGCAAATGGCATTATTTTATTAATTTTTATGGCTGGATAGTATTCCATTGTATAAATATACCACAACTTTATCCACTGACCATTTACTTTTGATGTCACTAGTCATTTGTTTAACTTCATGATTTATTGATTTATTTATTAAGGTATAGTCAGTTACAGTGTGTCAATTTCTGAGCATAATGTCCCAGTTATACATACACATACATATATTCATTTTCATATTCTTTTTTATTATAGGTTATTGTAAGATATTGAACATAGCTCCCTGTGCTATACAGAAGAAATTTGGTTTTTTAATCTATTTTTATATAGTAGTTAATATTTGCAATTCTCAAACTCCCAGTTTATCCCTTCTTGCCCTCTTTCCCCCCAGTAACCATGGGTTTGTTTACCATGTCTGTGAATCTCTTTCTGTTTTATAGATAAGTTCATTAGTGTCTTTTTTTTGTTGTCCTTTTTTTTTCTTTAGATTCCACATATGAATGATATCATATGGTATTTTTCTTTCTCTTTCTGGACTACTTCACTTAGAATGATTATCTCCAGGCCCATCCATGTTGCTGCAAATGGCATTATTTTATTCTTTTTTATGGCTGAGTAGTATTCCATTGTATAAATATAACACAACTTCTTTATCCAGTCATCTGTCAGTGGACATTTAGTTGAGAATGTCTTTCCCTGGTACAAATTCCTCCTGGCAGGCCCTACACCTCTTCACACCCTGTTCCACCAAGGTCTTGCTCCCTCTCTTTCCTGAAAGAGACTGAGTCTGATAGGATATGAACAGGCATCCCCATCATGCAGAGGGCCAGGCTGTGCTACCCTTACAGGAGTCCAGGGGTTGACCATCAGGCCAGAACATGTGACCCAAGATCTGTTCCTCTGCAATGACCTCTCCTTACTCCAAGAACCTCATCCTTGATCAGCCAGATCTCACACCCCCATGCAAAATAACAAGAAGAATAGAGTTGGTGGTACACAGAGGACTTAATAAAGGTCCCCATTAGACCGTGCTCTCAGGCATATATTTGCCAACCACACGACTGAAAATGAGTCTTGTAGCTTTTTCTAGCACTTATTTCCCTTGGTCCATCTTTCCCTCTCCTCCCCTCCTCTGCAGGTTCTCGAGTTAGCAGTCTGTTGACTGCAGATGCTTTAGTGTGCAAAACAGCTCATGCTATTTCCCCCAGCAAGAAAAACCAGACACCGCTCAACCTGAATTTTACACTTTTCAAGCAAATATCGTCTAGACTCTGCACTGTTTCCGAAGTCTGGTTCAGGGAGAGAGCCCACAGATAGAGGAGGAGATTTATTTTTGGTTGTGAGGGTGACCAACCCTTCTTCCAGGCTTGATGGAACAGTTGGGAGGTGTGTGTAGGCCCCGGCATCTATGCACCACGTGGCCTGGCGGCTCCCTCTCCCCCCTGCCACCGCTCGAAGCCTGGGAGGATGCTTTTGAAACGAATCAGGAAATTACTTATCAATCTGAAGCCCCAAAGAGCTCTGAGTGCTCCTCACTGCCAAGGGAAGGGGATTTCAAGTGAAATCTCCACATCTGTGTGCAGTAGAGTTCAAAGACGCCAGCTGTTGGAAGGTCTTGCGAGCGATGTAAGTAAAAAGCCCTCCCTCCCGACTGAAACGAGCCTCTCCAGGCTTTGTTTCTCCCAGAGACGAGTCTTTTGGCTCACGCTGGTGTTACTCTTTCTCTGTTCCTCTGCGAGGTTTGAGGATGTTTACTGACCGGGGCTTAGTCAATGAAACATCTCCTCTGGGGGAAGCTTCCCCTCAACAGAAGAGAGAAAGTGAAAGTTGTCAGAATCGGCTTTGCTGGGGTAGTTTTGAAAACAGCCCTCGACTTGGCAGTTGCGCTCCCTAATGACTAGAGACCTTGGTGTACCCTCGCGGGAGCAAACAGAGGGGACTTCGTAGCCTCCCCACGAGAAACAGAATTGCCATCCGGTCTGCGGTTACATAATTCAAGTTTAAGGTGTGCCTTCACTTTGTAGGATTTTAATAGAGGAAAAAAATACATTAAAGCTAATATTCTGTGGCGATTTCCTTGTCGCAGAATAAATCTTGTGCTTAATTCATGCTTGGTTAAGGGTGCTGATTTATTTACTGTTTGTTTTATTAAACAAATGTGTCCGACATTCCACATGGCTCGGGGAGGCCAGGGAGCAGAGAACGCATTCTTTGCGATCTGTGAATGTAAATATCTAGACAGAGTTGGTAAAACTATGGGTGTGTATTAATAGTAATTATATGAATGGATTGCATAGTTTCATAAATAATGCATTGTACTAGAGTGTGTGTCTTTTACGAATATCTTAAATCAGACGGTGGTTAAGGGCAGGGAAGCAATTGCTGGAATACAGCTCACGTAAAAGAAATAGTTTTGTTTCTAGTTTGATTTCTACTTGATTCTGTATGAATCGGCCTTTGTTCCGTGAGTCCCTGAAGCTTCCCTGGGAACTCCAGTGTCCTTTTCCAGGGTCCCTCATCAAGAACTCTATGGCTGCAGGGAGCATGCGTGGGGCAGTGAATCATCAGACGGAGGGGGTGCGTGTTTGGAATGTGACAGGAAATTATTCAAATACTGGGAAACATTTGCTGAGCATTTGCCATGTGTTTGGCCCTCGACTTCTACTTCCTGTGTCATGTGGTCTTAGGAGCAGGTGCTCCCTGGTAAAAAGTAGTGACCTTGCAAGCAGAGAACCCAGGGACCTGTCCGTGCAACCCAGGGTTGGTTACTTAACTCCTCTGTGCTTCGGTTTTCTTTCTGTGAAATAAAGGTGATACAGGTGGGCTTCATGTGAAGCTTGAGAGTTAATGTAAGTAAAGTATTGTTTTTGTCTCTTATATATGAGAAATTGAAGCTAGCGATAACAAAGTAACTTGCCCGTGGCCACACGGGGATGGTGGCTGGAGGGCTGGGTTTGGGAGTAAATGATCAGGCTTTATCATCATGGAGGAAGTCCATTTTCTAACCATCACCTCCTTCCCTCATGTGTGCATCCTCTATTCTGCTCTCACAATGGCCTTCTGCGTAAGTATTGTCAACCACTGACCATGAGGATTTAAGACAAAGAAATGGAGGCTCAAACACTCACCCAAAGTAACTCACCCAAAGTCCTATACTTAGAAATTAGCAGCGCTGGGGGCTAAGCCCAGGGGTTTGAAGTCCTGGGCTCTTGTCATGACCTCATGCTCTGCAACGGGCTGGGCCCACACTGCCCCCTGCAGGGAAGAGTGAGCTAGAGAAGGGCATGTTTATCACCAAGGAGGCCCTCACTCTGTGCCTGGCCCAGCGCCCCAAATCCAGCAGGTCCCTGGGCCCCTGTGTTAATCATTCTCTAGAAGACTCAGATGCACATCAGAGTTTGACAGTCGCTCTCCTCGGGGCTTTTTGTAAGCTGGGAAAAATCAGACTGTATGGCCTTCCCATCTGACCTTCACCTGAAGAAGGTGAAAAGTTCTGTTAAGGACGAGAGACTGAGCACTTTGCCCCATTCAAAGCTTTGGATTACTCTGAGGTCAGAACCATTCTTTCAGAGTTATTTACTGTCTTGTTTATATCCCAGTGCTTTCCTCATCTTTTGGCACGTGTCACCTTCTGAGCCCTGCGAAAGTTTTCTCATCAACCCCTTTGATTGCATCAGGCTTCAATGATCAGCAGATGTGTAGATTCCTTTCCCTTTGAAGGGTTTTTATTATAAGTCAGTACAACTCAGTGGAATTCATCACCATATTAGAATATCTGTATTCTATAATATAAGAAAGTTACTCAATAAACTTCACGCAGAGAAACCAGCAACATGGAGTATTTCCTGTGCTGACTGTGATCAGATTGATTTCTCTGGAGACCAGGGCAACACAGAGAGGTGCCAACAGGGAGATGTCAGCCAACAGGGAGATGTCAGCCAGCAGGGAGATGTCAAAACACACACTAGCAACACTAGATGCCTCAAAAAGAGGTCACAGAAGGCGTGGCAGGGCAGGAACCATTGAACATTGGAAATAATTTTTTTGTGGTGGTAAATGTCAGGATTTGAAGTGAAATAACCCTGCCTTTGAATTCTGCCTTTACCACTTTCTAACTGCAAAACCCCAAGTATGCCACTTACCTCTCAAGTGTGTGTAGCAGACATAAACAACTCAGCATGGCGCCCAACCAACAGGACTTCCTTTTCTCCCAGCTCTAGTCCATTCAATCCACAAATATTTATTGAGCACCTACTATGTGCCAAGGATTATTTTCGATATAGCAGTGAAGAGCCAAAGCCTCTGCCTTCACACTTTTAGAGGAGAAAACAAGAGAATCATAAATCAGAATGTCACTTGGGAGACTGATGCGTGCTCTGAAGAAAATAAAATATGATCACTAGACAGAGGGACTAGCAGGTGCGGGGATGGGGGTGCCTCTTTCGCTAAGGTGATCAGGGATTGCCTCATCGAGGAAGTGGTAGTCTGCAGTCTTGAATCGTAAGAAAAACACAAAAGCCGTGGTTAAGCCTCTAACCACGTGACACTAGACAAGTCGCTGAAACTCATTAGACCCCGGTTTCATCACCTGCACCCTGCAGAGCTGGAGTATATTTACAGGACTTCTGTTGGCCTGTTTTGTCGCTTTCTTTCCCTGTCTTAGGATCCTATGCCATGAGTAATTGTACAAAAAGAAGGGGAAAAAAATGTCTGAACCAAACTATACTATAGTTATTTCATTCTTTCATTCTACTTTCTAGGTTTTTGCAACTGGTTTTTCCTCAACAAAGATAAATTAGTAGTTCCTAAGTGAATGACGATTAATTAATGATTCTTTTTTAAAAGCTCAAATCATCACGATTCCTAGGGATTACATTGCTGGAAAAGACAAGAACCACTGTATGGCAGATGTTTAGGGACGAACTGTGTAGCTTTGCAATGACTTCATGTGTGGCTTTGAGTCTGAAATTGTACATATGTCACTGGAGCCAAGACACGAAGCTGCCAGAAGTTGGCTGATCCAACCCTCTGTTAGCCAGGAGTCATGTGCATGGCTTTAAAACACAATCCATGGTCTGAAACGTTTCCTTTCTTAAAATGGTGCAGCAGACCTCACTTGGGGCCGAGACAGCATCCATCCAAAGTAAGAGTCACAGTGCAGATAACTCGTACCAGAGAAGCCTTTGTCTCCCAATGGACCAAATATTTGTGGCCAGAGTATTTTTGGCTGTAACAACCCAGATAATTGTCTAATCACTACATTTTGCCATTACTCCCATGCTATAAACCCCAATTATGAATCTACAATTGAGAATGAGAATTCTGTGTCCCCAGCAACAAAAAATGTACAGGTTAAGGTTTTCGATTTTCAGATACTGATATTGTGTGCTTAATTTATAAAAACATGATCTCTCCAAATTGAAAACACATTTTTAAAATTGTTTTGAAAACAAGGTCCAATGCTAGACTCCAAGGATTGAAAAAATAAGAGCAAAGAGGATGAGATTTAGGACGTTGGAGTTAATTAACTGGTAATAGAGAGAGCTGTGGGCAATTCAGTGATGCTCCTAGACACCCTGAAGCGATTTTAAGCAGTGAGCTGCTGTCCAGTAGGGAGAGTAAGGTTTGAGGGGTGGGGGAACTACTATTGTGCACTTACTTTTAAGGCAAATAATACTCCAGCATTGTATGTGCATCAGCTCCTTGCCACGATCCTAGTGCCGTGTGGCTACTACTCCACTTATTTTACAGATGAGAAACTGAGGCTCAGGGTAGGTGAACAAGGTGAACAAGGAAGTTCACCAGCGAAGAAGTGGCAGGACCACAATGTGAATCAGGACTGCCTTACTCCACGACCAACCAACATTCCATTCTACTACTCTGCCTTAGAAAGAGAAAGGACTTTTTTTTTTTTGTTTTTCCACATGCCATACACATTCTAGTTAAGTAAAAAGAGAATTTACTATGTGTTTTTGACTGTTGAAACAGCCTCCTGAGGGGAGAGGCTGAGGAATTGTCTCCCCAAGTTTCCTTCTCCTTTTTCCAACCAAAGACCAAGTCTACAGCCATGCAAGGCAAGATGGCGGTGACAAGTAAAGTTCAGCCATTTTGCTCTCTCATTCCTCCTCTGTTCTGATTGCTTTGGCAGAAGAGATGTCCAGACTTTTTGGAAGAACCACAGTCACTCAACTCACAGACTTTGCTGGCCATTGTCCCACAACTAGGGAGAGGACTCAACTCTGTTCCAGTTTAGGAACACCATTCCAATCAATCTATTATCTAATTTGAGCCTGTATGTCCAATGTTTCAGAACTATAAATCAGGACCAAAATCCCATAAGAAATGGAACACTATTAGAAAGTAGGAATGGCTTTTATAATTCTGGCTATTAAGTGTATCAATTAGAATTGCATTCATCAATGAGTATCTGAAAGCCTCATTCTTTTCACATATAAGGGGTTTATTTTTCTCATGTAACAGGGATCCCAGAGGTAGGTGAGCAAAAGATGGTGTAGCTGTTCAGAAGTCACCAGGAAACCAGCCTCCTGTATTCCTACTTCACCAGCATCAGAGTGTGGCTTTTGTCCTTATGATGACAAGACAGCTGCCACATCTCCAGGTATTGATAGCATATTCCAGACAGGAAGGAAAAGTCTTCTTGTCAAACTTTGCCTTTTTATTTGGGAAGGGAGGCCCTCTTCTAGGACTCTTTGTGTATCTTATTGGCCAAACTGTGTCCAATGGCAACCCCTAGCTGCAAGGGAGTCTGGAAGTTTGCGTTTCTGTTTCTAGGCTTCAGTATAGAAAAAGGCAAGGGAAATGTGGATTGGGATGAGTTATAAGCGAGCCAACCTACAGTACTTGTCAAAATGCTATAAATTCCTATTTCTGAAAGCAATAAATTTGGAATTTGGTACATAAGTAGGATGACATTACATAAACATTTCTCAGCTGCATCTATTTGCATACTTACTTGTGAGCATGAAAATATTTCTAAAACAAGTCATAAGAAGTAGGTGATGGAAAGACGTAGAGCTGGATGTCAGCTCAGTGTCTGAATTCCAGCTCTCTACCCAGTTAGGTGTGCAGTGTCTCTGGACCTCAATTTCTTTTTATTCAAAATAAGAGTAATAATAGCTACCCATCGAATTGCTTTAGAATTAAATTAAATACTATAAAATGAGTATGACAGGTAGAGATTTAAGAAATAGTAGCTCCCTTCTCTTTTGTTTTGTGCCTTTTTTTCAGCAAGTGCAAAAACCTTCATAAAACGCAACACAGCCAAGAGCTGACAGCTGAGGAATCAGCTCTTTGATTGCAAGAAATTAGAACAAAGCTGCTGAACGGTGTGTAGCCTTTCTCCATCAGCAACAGCCAAGATTCTTTCATTTTGGGCTTCATCACATTATCTTAGCAAACCAGACAAAAATGTCTAAGCGATTTTGTTTTTCAAACTGCATCAGTGTTTCAAAGTGCCATCTGCTTGTGACATGTTACAAAACAGAATCAACAGAGCCATTTGGTGACATTTTAAAAAGTGACTTCAGTGTTTGTTACCAAGGGATATAATTCCTAGAATTTGTGCAATTTGTTCTGTGTTATTGAGATGTGAACTAAAGCCTTCACAGAGATGTTCAGCTGTTTCAATACACGATCTTCATCTTAACTCAGGAAGCCAGGTTTTAAACTGAGTTTCTTTCCATTTTAATTATCTCCCCATGTCGCTCCAAACTTTCCAGTCAAAGATGGATGTTTCAAGCTTATCACTTTAGAGTCAGGATGGCAAAATTAGAAAGAAGAAGTGAAATGAACCAAAAAGAATTCACAGATTTGCAGAGTTGAAATCTAACCATCAGCCAAAATCTCATTTCTATCCTCTGGTAAAATGGGAAGAAATGGTAGAATGCAGTTCAGGGCCATGGGTTCCTGTTCACGTACTAATTCTGTGACCTTTAGTAAGCTATTTAACCTTATTCTTTGGATCCTTACCTGGAAAAAGGAATGAACATACCTGCCCATCCCATCTCACCTGGTTGAGAAAATGTGCTAGACCTGCCAGTCCATATAATGCCTGAGCTACTCAAGCCTCTTTTGTGATTTCCCATCTACTGTGGTAGAGTTTGTACCATATTGTAGCATGTGATGGACCCCATGGCCTCCTCAGGCTTCCGTCTGAATCCTCATCTTATTTTTACAGCCAAATTTTCTTAACCAGAGGCCATCGCTCCTGCCTCCCCCTCTCTTCCATACCCTTAATCTGAGCTTAGCCCACATCAAGCGTCAACCACCCAATGTCAGGCCCTCTCCTCTCACTGAGCAACTTTCCTCAAGTGTTTCCACGCTGTGCTCATGAATTTCCATAGCACAGTCATTATGCAAATCATGGTCCAAATCACAGTCCACTATGCAAATCACGCACCTTACTGGTGTCCATTTTGAGAATGAGAACTTTCATATGAAGAATGCAGTCTTCCGTCTTCTCTGAAACTGATCATCTCCATGCAGCCAGAGTGCTACTAAGTTCTGGGCAGAGATGGAGAGAGAGCCCCCTCCCCATGTTGAGTCACCTGGCCCCAGAGGAGTTGTGCTTGTACCCAAAGACTCAAGTCTTTACTGGAAATGTCTGCCTGAAAAGTTCTCCTGGGAACATTCCTTTAACAACTCTCTCCCTAAAGCCTCAAAACTAGAACAGAAATGATTTATACCCTCCACTGTCCTTATGTAGCCCCCTCCCGTAAGCCTCTCACCCTTCATGGTCAGTCTCTCATTTCTAGTTGGTCTTAGCTAGAACACTCTAGAAATGAATGAAATCTGAGAAATGTGTCACAAGTTTGGAACCCTTCAATTGGTGTAGTTAGGAAATAGTCACTCCCACTTCCTTCCAAGCACAGGATGGCGGGGCACACAGGAATGATTTCAGGGAGCAGCTTCTGAAGATAATATGCTTTCTTCACCCCTTTTTGATCCAACAAGATGCTAATAACCTACAAGTTTTATTTGCTGTGGAAGAACAGAGATGTGTGGCGGTTAGAGGTGGGTCAAGGGAGTCAGGTCAAAGTTATTTCAAGATGGAAGAGACTTGAACATTTGTCCAGGCTGAGGGCAACCAGTCGGTGGTCGAAGTTGAAAATACCAGAGAATGAAAGAAGGTCATCTGGGAAGGGCAAGAGGTGGGGCAAAACCACCGCCCAGGGCGAAGGCTTGGTCTTGAACAAGCGTGGGTCCTGACTCACACCTGTGTCCACCGAGACAGCAAGCAAGCATGCATGAGAATGTGAACACATCAGGGATGGTGGGGAAACTGTGGGACTCATGACAATGCTCTGTTTTTCTCTAGGAGATTGGAACTCGGATGATTGCTTAAGATAAGCACAGTGAGCTGGCTGAGTGTTTGCTTCAAGCACCCAGACAAGTTCTTGTCATAGAGTAAGCAAGAAAGAAAGAAAGAAAGAGGGGAAGGAAGGAAGGAAGAAAAGGAAGGAAGGAAGGAAGGAAGGAAGGAAGGAAGGAAGGAAGAAGAAAGAAAGAAAGAAAGAAAGAAAGAAAGAAAGAAAGAAAGAAAGAAAGAAAGAAAGAAAGAAAGAAAGAAAGAAAGAAAGAAAGAAAACAAAAAATTATACTCCCTTCTTTCCTCTTGACAGACTGAAATTTATAGCAAATGGTTACCTCCAAAGGCCTCGTATAAAAATAGCCACCATGACATCACTTATATATTTTGCATTTTAAGTGAAACACATGAGCCTTCCTGAAACTTTTATTTTAAACCTCGAACTATAATAACCTCCCTAAACGCATCACGGTTTGGAAGATAACTTGGCCCAAGAGCAGGCTGTCAAAACGGCCCTCTAACCACACATACTCACTCTCTCTGACCTACAGGAATGTTCTGGGACCTCTCTGGCAAAGAGGTGAGTGCAGGAGGGAAACGCAACTCTGGGAGATTTTGATTTCCATGTTGTAAAAATTGTTGCCGGCCTGACAAATGAGACGGGGATAATCTAAAACATGGACCGTTTGCATGTTTGGCCTTTGAAGATGTTAATGAGTATCAGCTTTCCTGGGCCAAACCAGGTTCTTAGCTCCCAAATGTTTCAGATTTAGACTGTCTTCGTTTGAACATTTAAAAGCGTAAGGGTCATTTTGGGGAGGTTTCGTGCTGAGACTTGAGGGCAGCTGGCAGGCAGACCAGAGCAGGCGGTGCCTGCTTTCTTCCCCACCCAGCCACCGCTGGCCCAGAGCAGGATGGGAGGAACACGGATGCCACAGGCAGGTCTAGACTTGGCCAGTGTTTCAGGGCTCCCAAGAGGAGGATTCTCTGGTGAGAACTAGGGTTAGGAGTTTGGGATTTCTTGAACCCTGATTTTCTCTCTCTTTCTCATCTTTCTGTCTTTCCCTTGCTCTCATCTCTTGTAAACAAGTAAGTCTGGTCTCTTTGGCTTGTCTTTTAGGACCTCTGGTCATTCACAAGACCAGTACGGCCCTAGAGAGGCAGGAGGAAGTCTCCACAAAATGCCTGGCACTATCCTGGGCACTTGGGACAGAGCTGTACTCAAAACAAACTCCCTCACGCCAGACCCTTTGGCCAGTGGAGGGATAGACAGACAAACAAAGAACACGCCGAGATGTGTGTATGTCAGAGGTGATGGGGACCATAAAGGAGGAAGAGGGGTAAGAGACGGCAGGTGTGCTGCGTCAGACAGGTGGGTCGGAGAAGGCGGGGGCTGTGGAGAGCCAACATTGGAGCAGAGACTTGACGGCGGAGAGGATGAGCCACACCAGCAGCTGGAGAAGAGCGCTCTGGGCTGCGGAGTAACAGGCAGGGGAGAAGGCAGGATTGAGGACTTTGACTTGGTGCAGGAACAGGAGGATACCAGGTGGCCGGAAAGAAGCACAGGAGGTAGACATGTGAGGTCAGGAGGGAGTGGGGACCGAGAGCATCTAAGGCCTCTTCCAAGGCTTTGAGCTTCATCCTGAGGGATGCTCGAAGTGATTTGAGCAAGAGAGTGACACGTTCTGCCTTAAATTCTGTAAGACCCCTCTGATGGCTGTTTGGAAAATGGGCTGTTGGATAGCAAGTCTAGATAGATTACATCACCCCAGCTCCGGCGCTCAGTAGGCGTGCTGGGACCATCGTGGTTTCAACAAGAGCAGACTCCCTTGAGAAAGCATTCACAGGCCGCAGTATATGGACATGCACTTAAAAGTCTGATGATATTCACCTTGCAGATGGCATGTTACATTACACGGCTCTGCTGAAGGACAGACAAACCACATCCTAGCCCAGTGATAAAATGCAGTGAACTTGACCTTCTATTTGTGGCATGTTATTTCACCAGCCAGAAAGCTCAAATACCAGACTGTTATGTTCCAAACCAGACCTAGAAGCCAAAAGAAAAAACTGTCTGTCTTTGTTTTCCCTGGACCTGCCTCTCCTGGCAATCGGAGAGCTATCCCCAGAGAGCATGAAGGATGTCTCCATCCCAGTCCAGCCCACCAGGGGTCTGGGGTCCTTCTCAGGCATTTGTGACCAAAGCACCAGCTGTAACAAGATGTTCCTTTGCTTGGCTTGTCTCTTGTGCATGAGACTCTTTGAAGGGCCATGTGGAGGGAGGCTGACCACAGAAACCAGCTAATTGAAGACTTAGATATAAGAAGTCATGAGTCCCAATTAAATATTGTTTATCAGCATTGTTAGCTTTCTTTAATTATTTCATCAACAAATACGTGTCCCTAACACTCACCAAACACTGTTCTAGACGGTTAGTACTTGGCAACCAAAAGCACAAATGAAAATACCTGGCCTCGTGCATCTTACGTTTTATGGGAGAAGAGAGATGGTATAGAATAAGTAAAGTACACAGTGCCAATTTTTTTTTTAAAAAGCACAACATAAGAGTTGCAAGTTATGTTTTATTCAGGGAAATTACTGAGGACTAGAACCCAGGAGACAGATTCTCAGATTGCTCTGAGGAACTGTTCCAAAGAGGTAAGGGAGGAGCCACAATATATAGGAGTTTTGCTTAAAAAACAAACAACAACAAAACATGTAATCAAACGTCAAAAGATTTAGTGCTAATCACAAAAAACAGACATCTCAAGTTAATGATTTCAGTACTTTTCTACGTGTGGGAAGTTGCAAGTGTCTTGGCTCAGAGAAATTGCTCCTTTGATGTGCATCTAACCATCCAGGGCCAGTGCTCTGTTTTTCTCCATCCTCAACTCCCCTCCGGGTGCACATCTTGGGTGGCTGCAGCAGCTGATGGCTTAATGGCCACAATATCCTGTGTTTCCCGGAACGGCAGGCAACCTTCTTTGTTTACTAAAGTGGCAGGCAACATATTTTTTTTTTATCCACAATATTATGTTAGATAATGATACATGTAATGGAGAAAACAAAGTTAAAAGGGGATTTGGAATGGTTGCATTTGCAATTTGAAGAAGAGTGGTCAGGAGAGGCCTCACTGGCAAAGTGAAATTTGAGTGCAAACCTAAAACAAGTGATAGAACAAAATGATGAGATAGGTACAGATACAGGCACAGATGTAGGTGTAGGTGTAAGTGGGTATAGATGATAGAAAGAATGTAAGAAAATGAAACAGAAACCTCAATTAAAGAAAATTAGGACGCCAAAAGGGGGCGCTCTTATGCGCTGTGATGATCAGTCCAACAAGAGAAGAGGCCCCTCTTCTTTCCTGGCAAGGACTCGGCCAATAATAAGCCATGGACTCTTAGTTTACCAGACCCCTCCAAACTTTCTTTTCTCCTCTGTTAAAGAAAGATCTCCTTCCCCTGCCATATGAAGACTTGTCCATGGCTCCCTGTGGTTGTGCAGACCACAAACTGCAGTTCTCTGCTGATCCTGAATAAATCCTTTTTTAAAATATATTTGCTGGAGAAATAACTGGCTGACTGACTGTTTTAGGTCAACAAAAGATGACAGAGCTATTGGTAGAGACAGACAGAGGTGTAGGTGTTGATATAGGAAGACGGAGGTGCAGGTGGAGGGTGGATAACATAGACACAGGTGTAGATGATCACAATTCTGACGCCATTTACAGTGTGTGAAGATTTTCCCCCAAGGAAGTTCTCTGTGACACCAGTTGTGATTCTGCTCCACTGGGAGTCCTACAGTTCAACTCCACTCTGACGTTATCTACCCAGACCCACAAGTTACAGGCTGTCTCACAAGGCCACCCCCCAACTTTAGATGCCAACTGCAAGTCTGGATTGGCACCTGGGCTTCTCACAGACCAGCTGTAGATTAGAGGTTCCAATGAGCACCTCCTTGGGTTCCATTAAATTGCTAAAGAAGCTCTCAGAACTCAGAGAAACATTTTACTCACTTGATTACCAGTTTATTATAAAAGGAATATAACTCAGGAACTGCCAGATGGAAGAGCCACAGAGGGCAGGAGATATGGGGGGGGGGGGGGACAAAGCTCCCGTACTCCCCAAGGGCACTGCTGTCCCTAAGTCTCCTTGTGCTCGCCAATCCAAAAGCTCTCGGAATCCCCTCCTGTAGGTTTTTGTGGAGGCTTCATTACATAGGTATGATTAAATTATTAGCCATCAGATTGAAGTCAATCGCTAGCCCTTCTCCCTTCTCCTGAGGTGGGGATAAGGGGTGGGGGGCAGAGGGTGGGGTGTGGGGCTGAAAGTTCCAACCTTCTAATCCAAGGGTTTGGCTCCACTGGCAACTAGACCCTACCCTTAGGAGCTTTCCAAAAATGAACCTAATTAACATAGCAGAAGACTACTTTAGCACTCTCCTCACTTAACAAATTGCAAGAGTGTTAGAAAGTCTGTGCCAGAGCCCAACAGACCAAATAGATACTTCTTATTATATATGTATATCACATATCACATATATATATATCACAATATCACAATAAGATACATAGGCATATGTACAGATACAGATCTAGACACACATCTGAGAAAAAAGCTTCCCAGGCAGGAAGAAGAGTGTGTGCAAATACCCTGTGGCAGGAATCTGCTTAAGGAGCAGCACAGAAACAGTATGCTTGGAGCCAAATGAATGAAGGAGAGAGGAGTATGAGGTAACATAGTGGGAAGGGAAGGCCCGTGGCTCATTCTAAGCCTTTAATTTTCACACTAAGAAGGGTCATGTGGACAGGGAGTCACAACTGTATTGCTCAGTTGAGTGGCTTCCACAAGGGCAGGAGCAAGGAGACCAGGTGGACGTGGTTACAATAATCCCGGCAGGAGATAACATGGAGAGGGACAACGGTGACGGCAGTGAGACGGTGAGAAATGGTGAGATATAAGGCTGAAGGAGAGCCCAAAGGATGCTAATGTGGGATTCCTGGGAGAGAAGAGCATCAAATAGCTTTGTGATGGGCCTCAGGCAAGTGATTTGGGCTGAGTCTCTGAAAGAATTTGCTACCCATTAGTGAGATGGGGAGAGTGAGGGCAGCAGGTGGGGAGGGAGACACACGGGGCTGTGGAGGAAGGACCCTGACAAGGATTTTGGTGGAGCAGTGGGACAGAAGCCTGATGGAGTAGGTCTGAGAGAGAATGGGAGGAAGGAAACTAGATAGTGATTCAAGAACACTGATTCAAGGAGTTTGCTATAAAGGGACACTGAGACATGAGTCAGTGACCGGAAATGGAAGTGTCTGGAAAAGGTAACATATTGTAATGTATCTAGTATCTGTCATATATATCACTACATATATGGAATTTGCTTTATATACTTCTAGACATTATTATATTATACTCTGTGCATATGCATTGCTACATAGACAATTTCTATAGAATATATGTAATGTATATGTTATATATGTGTGTGTGTGTATATATGTATATATTGTATATGTATATGTATATGTATATGTATATAATTATACTACCACAGGAGCTGTGAGGCCAGGATAGGTGATGAGTTTTCTAAGTAGATATTGCAGTAGCTGAGGATTATGATAGTGATGTTGGAGAGAGTGACAGGGGCCATGATCTGACATCTCCAAAAACGAGGGACTTGCTATAGATTAGTAGATGACTAGTGGGTGGCATGGACTAATGACAGGAGATTCAGTGCTGGAGGGATAGAAGAAGGTGGAATAATGAATGGTCTGGAAACAGTAGGGAGGAGCAAGGAGGTGACCAACTTCCCCTCCAGGCCCAGCGGAATGAGGAGTGAGGGTAGGAAACAGCCACCACTTGAGTGGGCGGCAGGGACAGAGGTGTCCTCAAGGGAGACCCAGGCTTCAGGCAGAACAAGAAAGTGAAAGACATTCAGAACGGAGGATGAGGATACAGCGGACTTGGCTGATGAGTGGAAGCTGAGTTCCAAGGGACACCAGGGAAGGACTTCTGGAGTCAGGAAGGAGTGAGGGACGGGCTAGGAAAGGAACCATAGGATTGAGAGTCCATGGAATGAGTGATGCCATGGGAGCCTGAAGGACATGCACTGGCATAAAGGGTGTGGTGAGGCTCCCCTGATGGTCTCCAGGCAGAGTGGTGGTGAGTGAGACTGTAAGGGGGAAGGAGGAGCGAGGTGGGGTCTCCAGGAAACATGTCAGGTCCATGGAGGCTTGGAGCTGGGATAGTGAGAAGCCTTATCTGGAGCACCCAGAAAGCTCTCGGGTGCCTTCCTTGCTCTCCCAATAGATTTTCATTAACTCTGGAGAAGACCAAGTACATTGGTAATCCTGGGTGATAAAATGTGAGAAGGCTGGGGAGCCAGGAAGTGAGGCTAATGGTGGTCAACAGCGGCAAGTCATGGAGAGCTTAGCATCGTGTTAGACTTCAGCCCTTATCCCACAGACTTCGTCTTTGGGCTATGACAGGGGCTCTTATGAAGATCCCGGTCTTACTCCTACCCCCCCATCACCCTACATATCCATTGTACCCAGAGCTTTGGGGAGCTGGGGACTTACCAGTTGTGTATGTCAGTGTTCAACCAGAGAAACAGAGCCAGTAGGAGGTAATATATTTTAGGAGATGGACTGTGAGGAATTGAATTATGCAGATGTAAAGATGGTCTAGAGAGTTTGAAATCTGTGGGGGGGACCTCCAGGAAGGGCAGACTAGAACCATCAGGGATGGGCTAGTGCTGAAATCCATATGTATGTGGAATTTTTTCTTTATCGTGGAAGCCTCAACTCTGTGCTTACGATCTTTTAACTGAATCATGCCCACCCAGATTATCTAGGAAAATCTCCCTTACTTAAAGCCAACCGATTATGGATTTTAATCACATCCACAAAATACTTTCTCCACAAAACCTAGGTGAATGTTTGGAGGAAAACTGGGGACTGAAGTCTAGCCAAGCTGGTCATCAAACTAAGTATGACACCAGTGTCGCCCCTAAAATCTGTAGATCCACGGTGAGAGTTCCTTCTGTGAGTAAGGATTCGTCCATGGAGGATGAGAGGGAGAGGGTTAAGATGGTCCACCTTGCACTTCAGAAAAATCAGATCATTGGGCTTAAGTGGCAAAAATTCTTAGGAAGGAATTTGAGCAAACAGTACTAAAAATAAAATATGACTTTCTCCAGTGCAAATCCATGTGAATTACAGTTGATCTCAGTGGGAAATAAAGCAAGTTGGAAGGAACCCCAAAGAAAAGTTATTCCAAATTTCCCTGGATATTCCAAGAAAGGACATATTTGTCCAGTGCACAAGGATTTTTAACTAATAGTTCAAAATTCCCAGCAGCTATGGCACCACTGAATTCACGATTAATGAATTGACAAATATTCATGGGCACTTAATAAGTGCTCAGCATTCTAATGAAAATAGGGAAGTAGCGACAGTTCCTGCCCCCTCCCCAAGAGGCAGCTTCCCCAGGGAGGCCATCGGCACTCTTCCAATTGAAAGTGAGAGGACACCCACCTCAAGATGCTTTAGCTGAAAAACAGATTCGGGGAAGAGTTCATCAAAGTCTGGGCTATATCTCTGGCTTCAGGTTCTGCTGGATCCAGGTACTCTAAGAACATAGTTAGAACTCTGTCTTTGCACATCTCTTACTTCTGCTTTTCTCTGAGGTAACTTCACGTTTGGTCAGGTCACTCCCAGCAATGGCAGAAAGGGTCAACAAAACCTCCAGGCTTACATGCTAGAGCAGTAATCCCAGCAGAAAAGTCCCAGGGCTGAGTTTCACTGGACTCACGTAAGTCACGAGCCCTCTCTTGAATGAATCGTTGTAACCAGAGCAGTGTAATAACCTGAAGAGGCTGGAGCGTAAGTGAGAGAGAGAAAGGTCCCCAACAGAAAATCAAGAGGCTATTCCAGAAGCAGGAACAGACATTGGGTAGACAATAAAAGGCAGGCCCTGCTACAAGAACTTTACAACTGAAGGTCCAGAAACCAGTGCCAGTCAGAATAGAGCTGGGAATCCCACTGGGTGTCCTGCCCCAACTTCCAGGCTATTTCCTCATCCCTAAAGGGGTGAGGGGGACTAATAACAACACTCACTATGTCTCACTGCTACAAGTATTATCAAAAAATCAAATGCAGTATATATAAATATGCCTTATAAATAATAAATCATATGCAAATAAGACATGATAAGCACTTTATCCATGAGGTGAGGGTTGAGTTTGTGCTGCAAAGGGGAAGCAGGAAGGTAGAAAGCCAGCAGGAAGAAGTATCACTCTGTGGGCAAAGTCACCCACAGGTGAAGAGAGGCTTGTTCTGTCCTAATGTAATGCAATGATCCTTTGTATTCAGAATTTCCATCTGTGAGAATGAATTGAAATAATAATAGGGAAGATTACAAGTTTGTTCCTTACTAGCTGTATGACTTTGGGCAAATTTTGTCATCTCTCACTCTGTTTCCTCATCTGCAAAGTGGGATAATGATAGTACTTGCCTCACAGGATAATTGCGAGGATTGAATGTGTTAACACAGGTAAAGCACCAGATATGTACTAAGTGTTCTACAAATACTAACTATTGTCATTGGTCCTCAAAATCATCTGGATTAGTAGGAATTCTTATTCCTCTTTTTTTTTTTTTTTTTTGGATGAAAAAACTGATGCATAAAAGAATTCAGTGAGTAAAGTAAGATTTGAACCCAGATCTGACAAAATTCATCAGGACCTGACAGATACAGGCAGGTGGGGAGGGAGGAGGGGAGCCAGGGAAGAAAGAAGGGAGGGGGATTTACCTGGATTTATTTTAAGCAGGAGTAAACCAGGTATTCTAGAATATTCCTTTAGCCTTTGAGGGAGTGATAGTAATTTGAATGGCTTGGTTGGAGAAAGTTTGAGCCAGCATCAGAAAAGAAAACTAAAAATTTTAGGAACATGCCATAGATAACACGTTGAATTTAAGTGCTCTTCTATGGAATCCTGAAACCCTCCACTCCAGACATGGAGAAACCAGACTCCATTATTTGCCAGGAGATGGAGGTTGCACATTCATGCCATCATGGTCCACACCTGTGTGTATCTAGAGGCAATTACCTTATATCATCTAATTTGCTCCTCACCAAGATGGCCCCAGAGTGGATACAACCTTCCTCTCAGCCCCACGGTATGGATAAGAACAGAGGGACAGAGCCCATGTGTGAACCAAACCTCACCCAAATCCAGAGTTCTCCAGCTCCATCACAGGCATCCGTCCAGGAGAGCAGCCCAGCCCAAGGGTGCTAGCCCTGCATTCCACACTCCATGAACCCCGAGGTACACCCCTGTCTATCCCACACTCTGCACAGCCTCTCCAGGATGCTGAGTGGCATCTCCCTTCTCAGAGTATGGGCTGGGGCCGTGAGGCTCCGGGAGAGTAGAGGATGAAATGGGAGAGGTGTTTGAGCCAGGAATTCCTTGTGAGTCTGCTTTGCCTGTCTACAAATCTATTTCCTTTCTCCATCTCCTAGCAAGAAACTGCAGTAATTAGTTTTTTTTTTTTTAAAGCCTCATAGAGAGTTTTCAAGAGGGATTTCAGTGAAAGTGTAGGGGTGAGAGGAACCAGGAAAACAGGTGAATTCCAAAGACTGGGAGTTTGCTATCCTTCAACAAGGAAGCAATCATGACAATTGCAGTAAAAGCCCAGAAATAGACTATGAGCTTGGCTGGGGACACGGTCTCCCTCACTGAACACTGACTGGTCCCCCAGGACCATTCTGCAGAGCTCTCCCACAGTGCCTGAGAGAGGTGGGGAGGGAACGGACCTTCTGGGAAAGCTAAAGCACATTCTAGGTCAGTGGTTCCCAAGCCGGGCCTTTCTCAGAATCACCTGGGAGCTTGTTAAGAGGTAGACTCCCAAAGATTCTGACTCTGAACATGTAGGGCAGGGCCAGGACATCTGCTGTCTTAAGAGGGTCCCTGGAAATTCCGAGGACGAGATGGGTCCTAGAACCATCACTCCAGGTAGCTTCCTTGCTGTGTGACCTGGGGCAAGGGAGGCCACCTCTCTGAGCCTGTAGCATAGAGAGAGCTTGCGAGAAATCCTTGACTAGACAAAGCTAGGCAGCCTGATGCATGTCGGTAGGGGAAAGCCCAGGTGAGTCAGAGCCCGCCCAGACCTCAGAACCCCAGCCCTGGGCAGAGAGCCCACCCAGACCTCAGAACCCCAACCCTGGGCAGAGCTGCGCACTCACCGAGCGCTGCTGAGTGAAACAGCATGTTGGAGAAAACAGATGTGTATGGACCCACTTTTTAAACTAAATTATCTCAGTATGTGTACATGTTTGTGCAGAGTGAAAAATGTGTGGAAGAATGTGCATGCAGGTCTGTTAATGGGAATCTTTGAGGACTAGAATTCAAAGGAAGAGATTTGTGCAAAGGGACTCACATTTTTTTCTTTATATACTTCTGTATGGTTTTGATTTTTTACAACAAATATGTTTATAGCTTTCCACCAAAACGAATATATATATATATATGTATATATATATATATATAACTGAATCTCTCTGCTGTACATATGAAACTAACACAGCATTGTAAATCAGCTATACTTCAATTTAAAAAAACAGAATAGGTGTTTGATCCCAACTGAATTGGAATCTGCTGTTCACACTTGGAGACTATGGGTGAGATGGAGAGGAGTCTCACAGGTCGAAAGCCCTAAGCCCTGACTCTAGCACTTTCTTACCTCGAGCACCGGAAGTGGCCTGGGTGAGAAGCCTGCAGCCAAGGGGATGCTAAGCATTGATAACAATGTGAACACTCCATCTGTTTCCCAAAAGTAGACTGTCTCATAATGGATCCTTGGGATTTTAATTTATGGAGGTGCTTGACCAATGACATGGAAAGGCCAGGACACCCAGGGCCACCTGGTAAAGCACCTGGCTGGACAGGAGGCAGAGGGAGAGAGAGAAAACTCCAGACCAGAACATTTATTGTGTCTTCCGTGGGAAGGGTGAGGCAGGACTCGGTAAATAGGATTGGCTAGTTTCAAATATTCCGGCCAGGGGTGGAGGTATAGCTCAAGTGGTAGACTGCATGCTTAGCATGCACAAGGTCCTGGGTTCAATCCCCAGTACCTCCTCTAAAAATAAATAAATAACCCTAATTACCTCCCATTACCTTCACCCTCCCCCCAAAAAATTAGTTAATTTTTAAAAAATAAAAAAAAGAACATTAAAAAAAAATTCCAGCCAACTTTGGGGCACAGGGACTCTCCCTAGCTGTCTGGCACCTGTCTCTGGGGTGATTTAGGGCAGGGGGAGTATTGGCTTGGTGTGTGAGAGCTGGATAAAGGAGCTGTTTGGGGGTCTGGACTCTGGATTGGACTTTGGATATGAAAGGCACACTCCCAGACGAGCCCTTTGCTATGTCTCCAAGTTGGTGAGGCCTGGGAGGGGCAGTCTCTCCCAGGGTAGTGAGGCCATAGATGCTGGGGCATCAGGAATATAGAAAATAAGAAAATATGGTGACAACAGTCAGCTCTGTGATGAATGAATGTCAAATAGACAGATTCAGAATCTAAGAAAACATAGTTAGAACAATGACCCAATTAAGAGGCCAGTATCCTGGGTCATCACTCAGATGTCCTCTGCAGAGGGCGAGATGGGTAAAGTAGAAGGAGGCAGGGCCAAGACCAGGGGACCAAGAGAAGGGCCAATAATCTAGATGACACTGGACAGAACAGCAGAAGTCATCAGGCCTACTGTGTGCTGAGCCAAAACCAAGCACCCTAAATATATTATCTCTAACAAACCTTTGAAACAGTATTACTATCACCATTTGACAGATGAGAAAACCGAGGCTCAGAGGGGATAAGTGCTTTACGCAAATTCACCCAGCCTGTAAATGGTGGAGACAGGATTTCATCTCTGTCAGGATGATTCCAAATTTAAAGCCTGATTCCTCATAAATGTGGGCTTGAACCTGGGCAGATGCTGCTCTCCAAGGAGACTGATTCTGCTGAGCTAAGGGGAAGGCAGAGGGTTTTATACAATGATGGTTCCCTGTCAGGATGTTGCCACATGACAGTTCCAAGCACAGCAGCTGAACAAGTAACTTAGTGCAGCTGAGACTCTCATAAAGCTCTAATCAAGGCAGGTGGCACTCCAGTGGCTGGGCAGCAGGACTAGAGGAAGGCTGCAGCCAGAGAGCACCCAGCTGTGAGCACTCAGCACTTATACTGCACCCTGGGCCCCTCAGTCCAGATCCCCACCAAAGAGGGACAGAGCCAGCCTCAGTCAGGTTCGGAGACAAGGCTGGACCCAGAGGGGCCAGCAGTGGACAGGAGGGAGCAGTGCTTCTAAACGGGAGGTCCAGGGGCAGACAGGGACTTACAGAGTTCCTATCCAGAGGTCAAGTGAATTAACACAACCGTGCACTAACTCTTCTGTGAGCTTCCAGTGTTAACTTTGGTTTGAGGGGAATTTGAGGAGCCCCAAAGTCTGCTAATCACACGACAGGGCTGACTTCAGGCATCTCTTTCTCCTAAAGGCCTTTTGCAACCATCCAACCTTGGGTGAAAGTCTGATCTATGAGATCACCAGAGCTCACAGTCGTGGTTAGGCACACACGCTCCACGTCACACTGGGCGTGAAGACCATAAGTCATGGCTCTTCCTTCAAGGGACTCACAGTCATCAGAATGAGACCATCTCAGCACCCTCTAGGCTGTGAACACTCCCAGAGTCTCTAAGGCTTCACTTAGAAACATGCTTTCTGAGAAATGAAAACAAGCAACACTTGTTTGGAATCAGCTTCACTCTAGATCCTAAATTAGGACACATAACAGCCCACCTGAAAAAGCCCCACTCACAGCCAAGGAGTTGCATTAACAAACCCCATGAAAATCCCCCACCCAATGCCGGCAACTATGTAGTTCTACCTCCAAAACTCCCCAAATCATCCAAACTGCATTTGAAGTTACCAGGGCATACAGTGAGATAAAGTCCCACCCCCGCCCCCCCTCCCAGCCCTACGCAGAGCCCATCCTCAACCAGACCACCACTCGAGCATTGCAACAAATCTGGTCTTGCTGTTCTCCTCCATCTTGGCTACAACCCTTAATCACTCATGCACTCATTCAGCCAACAGTTTCCTGAGGACCAGTCATGGGTCAGAGGCTGTATTTGTTTCCAGCAACACAAACAGGCATGAGATATGGTCCTAAGTGAAAATGAGATTTTAGGCCCTCAAAACAATAGTGACTTTATTTTTCCACACCCTGCTGGGAATTTTGAAACACATGGGGTTGGTTACCAAGAGTTCTAATGAACCCCAGCTAGGATCCATTTACCAAACACGAAGCACAAGCCCAATCATATTAGACTCATGCTTAACCATCATTGGTCTCTCATCAGTGTGCAAGCGCCTTTATTTGACATCTTGACAGATTCCTGCCTACTATTCATGCCTTCTCCTCCAACGTTAACCTGCAAAGGCTCTGTGCTTTCAAAATTTCTGTTCCATGACCATCTTTGCCCACGCTCAGGTCTCCTCTGAATAGGCACCTCCTACTCAAACTTCAGAGCTCAGTTCAGACACCCATTCGTGACCATCCATCCTGAGGCAGCAGTCCACTTCAGCATCCCTGGGTGTCTCTGTAAGCACTCTAGATAGTGGTTGAGCACATGCATTCTTTGTCACACTGCCTGCACTGCCCATTCTGCTACTCTGTGACCCTGGCAGAGTTCCTTCATATCCCTAAGCCTCAGTTTCCTTTTACCTAGAATGAGTTGTACGGATTAAATGAGATGGTAAGCACTGGTAAAGACGTAGCCCAGTGCTTGAGCACGTAGTAAGCACTAAAGTGTTAGCTGCTGGAATCTCAGAATATTTATAACATTGACTTTAATCGTTACCTCAATTTAACTATCACTTCCTCATGCATGGCTTGCATGACTCTAAATAACTATATGGGTGTTAAGGACATGAATGAATGAATTGATAGGCCACTTGCAAAATTTGCAAAGTGCTTTTCAAGTAATTTGTCCTGAGTGCCCACTTGGGGCCGGACACTGCTCCAGGGGCTTTCCCAGATATCAGCTCATCTGCTCTTCCCAATATTCCTAGGGGATTAAAAAAATCCGCTGCTATGATTACATTTCTCAGATGAGAAAAATAAGCCCAGAAAGTTTATGCAATTTTTCCAGGGCTTTGCCATTAAAGAATGGTAAGACAGGGTTTAAGCCCAGATTGCCTGGTTCCAGGGAAGAGCTGTTACTGTGATCCAACATGCACCCTGGATTTTAGGGAAACAAGACTGAAGCTAAGATCATTGTCTCTGGGCCAATAATAATTCCAAGATGTAATGCTTCATTCTTAGAGAATGTCTAGGATCATACATACATTTTTTAATTATAGAGAGAAGAAATAACTGAAAAAAGAAGAAAGCATTTACGGACTGTAAATTGCAGGAAAACCTAAAGGCAGCAGCTCCCATGACTCTGATAGGATTAGATGATCTGTGTAATCCATCAGAAATCAGCCAAGTCTGTTCAGGTAGTAAATGATGCTGTCAACAGCACTAAATTTGGTGCACAAGAAGATATATGAAAGGAAGTGGAAAGAAACAGAAAAGGGTTAGGTTCTAGTGTTTTGTTTCCCAGTGAACACAAGAAATCTGAAACCCTCTGCAACAAAGAAGATTACTTTGGGGATTCTACAAAATTTCCCCTTCAAAACTCAGGGAAACCATGTCCACGATGGGTGATGGATGGTCTGCTCTGATTCACACCCTCCTGCCAGCCCTTCCAACCTCCTCCATGTCCAGACTTCCTAACATCTGATACAGAAATTGCTGGCTTTTCTTGCCCTATATTAGTCAGAGGCTGCATTACACAGGAGTAACAAACACATCCCAAATCTCAGCGTTTTAAGACTGCAAAGATGTATGTATTTTTATTGCTGTTATCGTTATTGCTACATTTTGTTGTTGCTACAATATTGTTAATAGCTGCGTGCTCAACGTGGGGCAACAGAGGAGGCGTTCAGGGACCGGGCCAGCTCCGCCGTCTGCCTGTACCACCATCATGGCTCGAGGCTTCATAGTTCACTGTGGAAAGGGAGGAAAGCATGGAGGTGGTTCTTGTCCCTTACACTCACATTATGCCGCCCAAGCAATTCACCTGGTCACAACTAGCTTTGAAGGTGGAGGAAAGGGGACATTACGGAGAGGACAGAACTGGAAATGCTGGTGGGCACCAGTGCTGTGTACCTCACATAGGAGAAGTCAGAATGCCCCTATAAAAGTCTGTTTCCACATTGCAGATAGTCAGTGAGGAGGGAGTGGTAAATAAATGAACTGGAACCAGGAAGACACGCCATATTGGTTTTTTAGGAAGTCTCTCGTTAGGAGAGCCTGGCTGGTGTGAAAACGGATGAGTAGTGCTGGAAAGAGAGAACCTTGGAGTCATAGCTTTATCATGAGCTACACTGATCCTCTGGAGACCAAAGGCTGCATAGGAGGGCAGAAACCACAATCAAATTTGGAGCCCAGTTACCTGTGGCCCCCATCCCCTCTCTGCACTACTGTTGGTCAAACAGCTGGATGTACCTACTTATGTCTGAGTAACACCCAGAAAGAAACCAGGTGGCCAGGGCCCCTGCATGGGGGATGTGAGAGGGAGAAGACAGGGAGGAAAAACAAATACAGAAGGCAGATTAAACTATATATGACATGAATGATCTATCCCAGAGAACAAGGAGATTATTTCTTTTCAGTTTTAAACAAACTGACAATGTGGGTTTAAAGAAAAAGCAGGTTCAAAGAAGAAACAGAAGTGATCAAAAGAGAAATAAAAAGAAAACCAGTTGAAAAGCAAGCTGGAAGATAAAAATAAAGCAATTATAGAGATGAAAGTCAATTTAGAAGCAACAGAAAAGAGATAAGAGCTGTTGAAAGCACAAGCCAAGCGTAAGATAGCACACGCAATGAAACAGAAAGGGAGAATGAAATAAAAATGATTACAGAGCAGACAACACAAACTGAGAGAAAAGGGAGGCTGACAAACACACACTGATATTCTGAACAAGACAAAGGGGAACAGGGGAAAAAGCTGGAAGAAAATTTTAAAAAGGCTCTTGAAGTAAAGAAAGCTAGATATCTCTAGATTTAAAGGACACACCCACCGTATTCTAGCAGGGGAAGCAGAATTGGCAACATGAGGATGTGTACTGTGAAGATACTGAAATTCAGGGGGAAATGTTCCATCTGCGTCGTGCGGAGAACGCAGACCACAAGATTCCTCTCCGTCCCGCTATGACCCTCGGCACGAGAAAACAACAGGACATCTACCACGTTCTTAGGGGAAAAGGGCGACCCAAGAGTTTTCTGCTCAGGCAAATTATGCTGCAACTGTAAAAGAAACAGGCACACGTTCTTAAACATGCAGGAATTCAAGGACCACAGTAACAAAGCGCTTCTTGAAAAATATTTGATGATGAAATCCAGCATCCAGGACAAGGCATGAATCAAAATTAAACACCCAGGCATGGAGAAAAAGGACAACAGTACACACTAGATTCGTTTAATCATAGCACTGAAGCTGGGAATGTGTTGGCAGCACAGAATATAAACATGATAATTCCAGGCAGTCCAAAAATAATAATGTAACTAATAAGAATCAGGAGAATCAGGGTGGAAGGAAGCAGGAAGGGCATAAAATCAGCCTCTTTCACGGCACAAAGTAAATGCGTATTGTATTAAGTGGAAACATACAGAGTTTTTTAAAAACAAAATAATGCCAAACTCTTAATATTTTTTCATAATTGTCTTCTATCCTTAGAAACATCTTTTAGGGGCTAATATCAGTTGTTATGAATAAATATTTTTCTGAGGTTTTACAATTCCTTCTGTTTGATTCTAGTTTGTTTTTCTTCCGGGAAACTCAAGCAGACTTAGGTTTCGCTTGGAGAGCGCAGACCCTCGCGCACAACACTCAGGCTTCCCAAATTGGGCTCAGTAATCATTTCAATTTAATGTACATTGAGTTATTTGGAATTTTAATGATTTGCATATTATTCCGTGGAGTTACTAATGGAGTCAGCGCCCACTTTTCCTTGGTGATAAACGTGTCAGTTAGGGACACTTTGGCTGCAATCAACAGAATATCCAAGTAACAGCAGCTTAAACTAGGAAGGGTTTTTATTTCTTCACATAACAAAAAATCAGAGGGTCGCTGGCATCGGTTCAACAGCTCATTAAAGCCACTGAGATCCAGGCTGCTTCTCTCTTCCCACTATTTCATTCTTAACATGTTATCTTTCATACTCATGCTTGTCATCAAGATGGCTCTGAGCTTGAGACAGAGCTTCTGTGCTCATCACAGGCGGAAGAGAAGGCAGGGAGGTACCCATTGTGTCTGGTCTTTGCAATGGGAAAGCAAACCTTTCCAGAACTCTCCATTTGATGTATTTTCGTACCCGATTGACTAGAATCATGTCACCAGCCTCCCAAGGCCACCTGCAAATGAGGCTACGCAGTGGGCATACATTGCCATCTTACGAAATCGGAATTCTGGTAGCAATAGTAGAGGAGAAATGGATATTGATTTATTCCCAGTATCTGCCACAAAAAGAAACCCAGAAAGCTCAGGAAACTAAAATTTAGCAACCCTGTTCCTTCCTCCTAGTCCATCTCTGTTGAGGAGTTATCACTTCCCCTACTGAGTGTTTTGTCATATGGATAATTTTGGTTTAGGATAAAATCTGAACAGAGTGATCTTTCTAAGATGAAAACCAGATCACGTTCCTCTCCCACTTCCTTCAAGATCTTCCCGATGAACTTGAAATACAATTTAAGCTCCTCCCCATGGCCTCCAAGACCCAGCAGGATGTAGCCCAGCACAATCTAGCTCATCTTCAGTAAATACCCTTGCCCTGGCTCTCTCCCAGCCATCTCATGCCCTCCCTGCTCTCCTGGGAACAGGCTGGATTATTCCTACTTCAGTGTCCTGACAAGGGCTACCCCTCTGCAGGGACCTCTCATCCCCCCAGATTCATGGGTCACAACTTTGCCTCATTTACATCTCTACTCTAATGTTGCCTCCTCTAGAGACCTCCTCTGATCTCCTCCCCAAGACTCACCGTCCTCTTAAGTCCTTTCTAGACATCCCAGCACTTCCTGCTCCTTGAGATTATCACTGCATTTGTTTCCTCGGTTGACATCTGCCTGCCACTCTACAGCACCACTCCCTGAGGGCAGGACTATTTTCTGTCTTATTTGCCCTGTTTCCCCAGTGCCTGGATTCGTGCTTTGCACATCTTAGGTTCTCAACTGATCTCTGTTGAGTGAGCAAGGGGATGGACCAGAGTTAAAAACCCAGAGATCAATATCCAAGCAGAACCAGCAGGGACATGAGTTCAGGGTAGCAGACTGAGGGTAGGAACCCATGGAGAGCCCCTAATGGTGCGGTGTATCAGAGAGGAGAGTAAGAAGACAAATAACACGTGCTCACTGCCCTCAGAGGAGCTCACTGCCCTCAAAGGAGCGCACTGCTCACCACGCATAGAACAGTTCACACAGGGGACTCTGTAAAGGGAAAGAAGAGGAAAGGAGGGTGTGGGCGAGTATGACAGCCACTAGCTTCACATTTCCAAACTGGAGAACGGTGCACAGAGATTCCACTAGAGGGATGCATATTGCAATATTATTGGCAAAAGCAAAAGTTAAAAACAATCAAACCATCCGCAATAGGGAATTAGTTGAGACAACTTCAGCATATACACATAATAAAACATTTAAATTGCATTGCAGAATTAGATTTTATTATACAGAAATATGAGTAAATATAGAGTAAATGACAAGGGATTCCCCCCAAAAGTAATGCAGAGAATCGTGTAATTTAAAAAAGAGAGAGAGAAAGAGAGAGACTGTGAATCTTTCCAGATGTAGATCCCAAAATGATAAGGTTATTTCTGGGTGGTCTGATCACAGCTGATTTTGATTTTCTTTTCTGTTGTTGTTTACCCATCTAACCTCATTTTCCCATGATTAATATGTATTAATTGTGTGATCTTCTACTTTGGAGTAACTGAGTCAGAATGCACATTTCAAATCCCCTCTCAACAGTATGAAAAAGCACTAGACATCAGAGGCTCTTTCCTCGGAGCAGGAGAGCAGCCTGCTATTAAATATTATTTTAGGCACATGCAAATATTTAGAAGTCTCAGCTGGGCATGTGGGCAAGCATGTCAGGAGGGCAGCACCAACAGCACAGCCAGGAGGTGACCTAGGTGGCCCTAAACTTGAGGGTCAGTAGCACCGTGTGGACTTGGGAAGCAGCCACCAGGGCCAAAATGCCACGTTAAGTTGCAGCTTGTGCCAGACTCACTCCATCTTCAGCATGTGCAAATTAGGTGTCACTCTCCCATTTTACAGATGAGAATCCTGAAGTTCAGGGAGACTCTCAATTGTCCAATATACTCTGAGAGTAAAAATGAGACCAGCTCTGCCTAACTCCAAAGTTTCCCTGCATCCATTAATCTTCATACATGTCAGCCTCAAGCCCAAGCAAGCAGAAGACACCGAGTGAGCAGTTAACCCAGTGGCTGTCAAACATTTCTTGTTGTTCTGGAACTACTGGTCTGAATAAAATCTTAATCAGAGGCAAAATCAAATAGAACACTGACTACAATGCAGTATCCAATCTGGGTCCTGGAAAAGACAAAGAGCATCAGTGGGAAAGCTGTTGAAATCTGACAGTCTGGAGTTTAATAGTAAAAAGAGACAGGAAGGTAGGTAGGTAGGTATATAGATAGATGAGGGTAAGGAGGGGGCTAGTCTGCTAAAGTAGAAACCTGTCTACTCCATCACCACCACCTCCTTCTATCTGAGCTCCAAAGAGAGTTCCAGACCCCCCGAGGGACCACTTTGGATATCCTTGAGCTGGCCCAATCAGCTCACTTATAGATGAGGAAATCAAAGCCCAAAAATGGAAGTAACTTGCCCAAGACCATTCAGCTAGACGTTGGCAGAGTGGACTGGAAGCCCAGTGTTATGGACTGAATGTTTATGTTCCTTCAAAATCCCTATGCTGAAGCCTTAGCCCTCAGTGTGATGGTATTTGGAGATTGGAGTCTTTGGGAGGTAATTAAGTAGCTGAATTTATGAGGGTGGGACCCCTTTAGTGGGATTAGTGTGTCTATAAGAAGAGGGAGAGAGACCAGAGCTCTCTCTCTTCACCATGTGAGGATACAATCAGAAGGCGGCTGTCTGTATGCCAGGAAGATGGCTCCACCAGAAACCACATTGGCTGGCACCTTGATCTTGGACTTCCCCACCTCAAGAACTGTGAGAAATAAATGTCTGGTGTTTAAGCCACCCAGTCCGTGGTATTTTGGTGTAGCAGTTTGAGCTGACTGAGACACCCAGACTCCCCTAGGCCAGTGCTTCTTCCAGTACACCAGCTGGGGTCCAAGGACACGTGGAATTCTGAGGTCAATTTTCAGTTCCATCTCTGCTCAGAAACAGTTCTAACTAAAATGTACCACTCTCTAAAATTGTTGGATTTTGCAAAGGTGAATTCATTTTATCAAACATCTGTGTTGCTGAAAGGCTAGACACAAGTGAAATATTGTTGATGTAAATAACATGAATTTGCTCTTTTTTTTTTTTTCACTTCTTACGCACCAGTGTATGACTGAAGCGAAGGTCCTCGGCCCTAAGCCCTGCGCCCAAATTATCTAGGAAGCTTATTAAAAATCCAGGCTGCTGGGCAAACCTAGATTTTTTTTAAATCATTAAAACTTGAGTATGGGTCCCTGATACCTATATGTAGAGCTCCCATTTTTCTCAGCAAAGACGAACTAGAGAATGAAGGATGAGGGACGAATGTGGAAGGAAGACTTATTTCCACTCAATATGCCTTTTTATTATGTGAATTTTTCAAATACCACTGTGTGCTGCCTATTTAAAACTAAATAAACTTTAAAATTCCCCATGCACAGCCATAGTAGGGAATTACAGACCTGGTGAGACACTGTTGGATCTCTTAAAAATAGAGGATTGTACAGTCAGCTTTAAGGGCAGCCTAGCTGGGTGGAGCTCCTGGTTGAGATAGTGGACTGTGGCTGCGTCCGACAGCCCAAGGTCTGAACCAGCCTCTGCCCTAAATTGTGTTCACTCTTCTGAGCATCTTGTCCGTTAAATCCATATAATGGGACCCACCTACCAGACCTGAGAGGATGGATGAAGACAATAAATACAAAACACTCAGCACAGAACTTGGCACATAGCCAGCCCCCAATAAATAATAGACATACTTCCTCTTTCTTTGCTCCGGAGCCCCTGCGCTGGAATGGAGATTACTGATATGATTAGAACTGAATTATTTTGGAAAGCAAAACTCTTCTTTGTTTCATGAAACCAAATCAGTAGACTTTAAGCAAAGAAAGTGTATGTGCCAGAAAGTTCTCCACATGCCCTGCTAAGTGCTAATGGCCAAGATTTCTCGCCCCAGTTTTCTAGCCATCATCACTGACCTAGGAAATTAGAGCCCCTTGGGTGTTTTCATTTAGATAAATGTGTGTATTCATAGTTTTCTTGGCCATCTTCCACACTATTTTGAAGATTTGGCTTACTGCTTTGTTTTTCTAAACTAATTTTTCCTTAGATATGTAAATAACTACATTACAAACTATTTGGAAAACAGAGAGAAGTGAAAAAACAGCCCAAAATTTCACAACCTTAACACAATGGATGGCAGTATTTTGGTGTACTTCCTGCTAGACTGTTAATATGTGAGTTATAATCATAAAAAGTATTCTATTCACACAGAGTAAATTTCATCTTCTGATTTTTCTCTTACCTGTCTATTGCAAGTATTTTCCTCGTTATGGCAAAGTCATTATAACCACACCTTCAACTAGCTGCATAATATTCCACAGAATGACTCTTGCACAATATATTTAACAGTTCTCCTATTGTCTAGTATTTCAGTTTATTTCTATTTTTTGGTTGTTTTTAATGCTACAATGAACATCTTCATATGCAGATTTTTTATTGAATTAGGAACTATTTTCCTAGGCTAAATTCACATAAATAGAGTCATCTGTTTTTCAAATATAAAATTACATTAGAAAAGAGTATTACCCTAACTAGATAAACCGAAAAATTCAACCACTTCACGTGAACGTGCTTTCTCCCTGGTTTTCAGAATTATGAGGGAGGTAATTTTTTGCAAAGTAGAGACAAGGCAGCCCGTGATCTACCAGAGACAAACGAAATTGCAAAAAGTTCAAAGGGCACCATTTTATTTGCCTGTTAGAGCTTCACCATCAATTTTGAATTACGACCTAGAGACAAAACAGAGTTTTCAGAAGCATCAGTGTTTGTCATCCAATAGCATCCCCTTAATACATGTGAACAGGAAGGGAAAGACACTGCCATTGGCCCCATGGAGAGAGACTCTTTAAGGAAATGAACATGTATATGAACGAAAATCATCTTTCACGCCATTTAAACTATCTGGTGAGTTTCTATCAGCGTCTTGACAGCAACAATTCACTCATCTTCCACTCTTCCAGGGAGACAGTAATTCATTTCAGCAGGAACTCGTTTGTAGTCGTCACAGTTTGTGTTTATTGAGCACATATGTGCCAATGTCTTAATAAATTTTCTAAACATATACTAACTTTCGCCCAGTTTTATAGACGGCACACTGAAGCACAGAGAGACTGTCATTTCCTCAAAGTTGCACAGCTAGCAGGTGGTAGAGCTGGGCTTCAAACCACGGCTTGGAGCTTCAGAAATCATTATGTTAAGAAGCCCAGCCCCCCAGAGACCCCAACTTTCACTGTTGCCTGGGGCTCGAGCAGCATCTCCAGGCAGGTTTCGCCTGTGTTCATGTTCTATTACTGTTATAACAAATTACTACAAACTCAGTGACTTAAAACAACACGGTTAGTATCTACAGCTTTGGAGGTCAGAAGCCTAAAATGGGTTCACAAGGCTGTGTTCCTTTTGGAGGCTCTAGAGGAGATGCTGTTTCCTTGTCTTTTCTATTTTCTCAAGGCTGCCTACAAAAATTTCTCATCTCATGACGCCCTCCTCCAACCTCAGACCCGTGATATGGCACCTTTTCTCTCTGATTCTGTTTCCCTCTGCCTCTGTCCTCACACCAACTTCTCTCTATAACTCTGGCCTGCCTGCTTCCCTCGTATAAGGACCCTTGTGATTGCATCAGTGGCCAAAGCAGTTAATCCAGGGTATTCCTCCCTCTCTCAAGACTCTGAACTTCATCGCCTCTGCAAAGCCTCTTTGCTATATTCACATGTGCTGAGACTTAGGAAGTGGACACCAGTGAGTGGCCATTATTCCACTTACCACAAGTAAGGACAGCTACGTGACAACTGGAAAAGTCACAAGTGTACTTGCAGAGTTATTTTTCAAGAGATGACACAGGGAAAAAGCCCTTAGAGGTAGGATTCCAGCATCTCAACAGAACCAGTAAGAAGAGATGGAGATAGCATAAGAAGACCTCATATCTCAGTTTTTGAGCCCCGAATATGATCCACCTACTTCACTTACCTTAACAGCATTTCATTGTCACAACCACTGATGGGGAGTATCTTTGTCCCCAAAACAGAGACGAGAAAATTGAGGCTCAGATTAGTTTTGAAACTCTCCTGAGATCACACAGCTAGGAACACTGATGGGCACCAGGCCTGTGATAAGGACTCAGGTGACTCTGGAGTTGTCCAGAGCCCAAAGCCCAGGAGTTGTCCACCCTGCCCAGACTACTGACACCAAAGTTGATCGAAATGAACAGCACCAGCAATGGGGATCCAGCACTGCACACAACCCCTCCACGCCACCCCCTTCACGGTGTTTTGGCCCCCATTTCCTTATTTATTTGTCTGTCTATGTGTCTATTATCTGTCTCTCCACAAAGGTAAGGATCTTGTCTGTTTCTGATTGCTGTCCCCCCAGCTCTGAGACAGGCCAGGAACATAGCAGACCCTAAACAAAATATTTCTGCAATAAATGAATAACAGTCCTTTGACCCAGAGATAACCAATGTGAGCAAACTCAACCACTTACAACAAGGGTGGGATACTAAAAATTAACAAACACCCCCAAAAAGACTTCTCAACAGCCAAAATAAACAACTCTAAGTCCAAGTTTATGCTCTATCTCTTTGGAAAACTCCCGGAGACCTAATCCAGAGCCTGTGTTCTCTTTCTGAACAGTGATTTTGAACCCAGTTTGTTGAGCTCTTTATCACTCTGCTTCTTGCTAAAAAAGACATGCTTCAACTATAGTCAAAACTTCAACGGAAGTTTATCCACCTAAAACACAGGATCCAAGGAAGCGAGGTAATAGACATCAACGTTATAATATTCAAGGGATGCATCAGTAAAGCTATGGCCTCTGTAGATGGAGATAAGGATTCAGAGAGATTGGTTCATTACATTACTGAAATTAATGAGTTGCAAAGCCCCACCCCCAGCATTTGTGTGTGCCCCACTTGGCCCCCTGCAGAATGCAGCACTTCGGTCTGCAGGCCCTACCCTCTTAAACACACATAACTAGACAGAACAACCCAGGCTCGAAAAGATGAGATTCTTTCATGCACATGGGACGTTGTCTGATGGTCAAGTCATGTACACTTAATTATTTTTAAATTTTGACTCTGTGCATAAGCTTAATGTTCACTGCTTTTTTTAACATTTTTTATTGATTTATAATCATTTTACAATGTTGTGTCAAATTCCAGTGTAGAGCACAATTTTTCAATTATACATGAACATATATATATTCATTGTCACATTTTTTCCTCTGTGAGCTACAATAAGATCGTGTATATATTTCCCTGTGCTATACAGTATAATCTTGTTTATCTATTCTACAATTTCGAACTCCCAGTCTATCTCTTTCCACCCCCCCACCCCCTTGGCAACCACAAGTTTGTATTCTATGTCTATGAGTCTATTTCTGTTTTGTATTTATGCTTTTGTTTGTTTGTTTGTTTGTTTGTTTGTTTAGATTCCACATATGAGCGATCTCCTATGGTATTTTTCTTTCTCTTTCTGGCTTACTTCACTTAGAATGACATTCTCCAGGATCATCCATGTTGCTGCAAATGGCGTTATGTTGTCGGTTTTTATGGCTGGGTAGTATTCCATTGTATAAATATACCACTTCTTTATCCAGTCATCTGTTGATGGACATTTAGGCTGTTTCCATGTCTTGGCTATTGTAAATAGTGCTGCTGTGAACATTGGGATGCAGGTGTCATCCTGAAGTAGGATTCCTTCTGGATATATGCCCAGGAGTGGGATTCCTGGGTCATTTGGTAAGTCTACTCCTAGTCTTTTGAGGAATCTCCATCCTGCTTTCCACAGTGGCTGCACCAAACTGCATTCCCACCAGCAGTGAAGGAGGATTCCCTTTTCTCCACAGCCTCTCCAGCATTTGTCATTTGTGGATTTTTGAATGATGGCCATTCTGACTGGTGTGAGGTGATACCTCATTGTAGTTTTGATTTGCGTTTCTCTGATAATTAGTGATATTGAACATTTTTTCACGTGCCTTTTGATCATTGATGACTGTAGCTCTATAGTATTGTCTGAAGTCTGGGAGAGTTATTCCTCCAGCCTCTTTCTTTCTCTTCAGTAATGCTTTGGCAATTCTAGGTCTTTGATGGTTCCATATAAATTTTATTATGATTTGTTCTAGTCCTGTGAAATATGTCCTGGGTAATTTGACAGGGATTGCATTAAATCTGTAGATTGCTTTGGGCAGTGTGACCATTTTAACAATATTGATTCTTCCAATCCAAGAGCATGGGATATCTTTACATTTTTTTAAAGTCTTCTTTAATTTCCTTCATCAATGGTTTATAGTTTTCTGTGTATAATTCTTTCACCTCCTTGGTTAGATTTATTCCTAGGTATTTTATTACTTTGGGTGCGTTCACTGGTTTTTTGATTCACACTTTGACCTCAAATATACCTCCCTCTTAGCAACTATCCACTTCTTATCTGTCTCTTTCTCCTAGGGTGCTCTTCATGGCAGATAAGTGGTCTAATCATCTTTGATTTTCTAACCTTAGTGATTGGCCCTTGTCTGTTGGATAAGTGAATGAGTCTTTGATTATAAAAATAATGTCTGATCATTATAAATTTCAGAAAATAGGGAAAGGTAGAGGGCAACAAACATAGTTCCATGATTATTCAAAAAAAAAAAAACCAAAAAAGAAACATTGACTTATAATTCTTTTTGACTTTTTTTTTTAATGTAGAGAGTTTTTTCTTTCTTTTCATTTTCTCTTCACAAAATCCTATGCATGTATTTCTATGTTGGGGTCTTTTTTACTAACAATTATAATTTAAGCATTGCCCCACGCCATCTCATAGCTCTGAAGTTTGATAAATAATGTTCTAACATGGCTCCTGAGGGCATGAATTAATTTTATGCCATTAGGCACATTGTTGCCTTCAACTCTGGTGTGTCCAAAGAGGATTCCACCTGCAACCCAACTATCATAAATCAAGCTTCAGTTCCTCAACTCTGCTAGAAAATCCCTTTGCTTTTCCTCCTTTACCTTTTATTTATTTTTTTTAACTGATGTGTAGTTGATTTACAATGTTGTGTTAGTTTCAGGTGTACAGCAAAGTGACTCAGTTATACATATATACATGTATACATATGTATATTCTTTTTCAGATTCTTCTCCATTATAAATTATTACAAGATATTGAATATAGTCCCCTATGCTATACAGTGGAACCTTGTTGTTTATCTATTTTTTTATACGGTAATTTGCATCTGTTAATCCTAAACTCCTAATTTATCCTTCCCCTCCCTTTCCCTTTGGTAACCATAGTTTGTTTTGTATATCTATGAGTCTGTTTCTGTCTTATAAATAAGTTCATTTGTACCATTTTTTTGATTCCACATATAAGTGATATTATATATTTGGCTTTCTCTGACTTATTTCACTTAGTATAATAATCTCTAGGTCCATCCAGGTTGCTGAAAATGGCAATATTTCACACTTTTCATGGCTGAGTAATATTCCATTGTATATATCCATGTGTGTTTGTGTGTGTGTGTATGTGAGTATCTCACATCTTCTTTATTCATTCATCTGTTGATGGGCATTTAGGTTGCTTCCATGTCTTGGGCATTGTAAATAGTGCTGCTGTGAACATTGGGGTGCATGTGTCTTTTCAAATTAGAGTTTTCATCTTTTCCAGATATATGCCCAGGAGTGGATCATATGGTAACCCTATTTTAAGTTTTTAAGGAACCTCCATACTGTGCTCCATAGTGGCTGCACTAATTTACATTCCCACCAACAGTGTCCTCCTTTACCTTTTAGAATCTATGACCTAAATGAAGATGCATCCATTTCTTCTCAGTGTATGAAGCAGCAACAGCCATCTAAATCCATCCCTAAAACCCTCCAGCAGGAGTTTTTTGGTAAAACACCATGTCTGGTTCTAGTGCTATTTGATTTTTTTTTCCTGTTTAAACAAATGTTTTCACGAACTCACAAAATGTGTTAGTCATAACCACCACAAAGTTCCAACTGATGATTAAAAAACAAACCTAGGTTTGGGAGAAAATTCAAGATGCCTTCCATACTCCAAACCCATTCCTAGTAAACAGAGAACAGGGGCCAATGCCTTGAAACCAAACACATTTTTATGAAACCAAACACCATAGAACATGACTGAGCATACCCTTACATCACTCAGGCCACTAAGATTAATAAACACGTTGAAAGCATTTGCTTCACACTTGCTCATCTGAACAAATACATCTTTTCACAAAACAAATCCATCTTTTCACAAAACAAATCCAAAATCATGGACATTCCCAGATGTCTAAAATCCAAGACTCTTTACTGTCAAATTCATCAATGAGAAAGCATAGAAGAAGAGAATTTGGGGCTTTAATCAAATGTTTAAATCTGGCACTAGAAAGAGAAGGCGATAAAATTATATATTAAAGGACCAAAAAAAAGGAGAAGAAGAGGAAGAGAAAATACACTGAGTTAAATATCCACGAATAATCATTTATATTATCAATGTTTTATTTCTTTGAGAAAAATAGTATTCTTTTCATCTCCATGGGATATTGTCCACTGGTTGGGTGGAGTGAGTTTATTTTGTTTTTATGTAGTGTTTATTGACTTTTTAAAACCAAAAGGAATATGCTTATTGCCCCTCAAGGAAAACTTAGAACACAATAGAAATGAAAGCCAAAAATATAAATCCCATCACCCTCCTCATGGCAATATACTCACATTAATATTTTGGCTTGAAGCGTCTCATTTTTTGATACATATACTACTTTTTAAGGCAAAATGAATGTTCCAACACTTGAGACAACATTTGGTAGCCTACTTTTTTCCTTCAAGTAATATATTAAACCTTTGCCTTTGTCAGCAAATGTTCTTACAGGACATAGATTTTAACGGCTGCAAAAGAGTCTTTTTGATGATGTGCCATTGACTTAACCAATCCATAACTGCAGCACAAATAATTTACATTTTTCAATTTATATATTTAATTTAATAATTTTATAATTAATAAATTAATGACCAAAAAAAAGATATATCATGCTGTGATCATCACCACTGTACATATAGCTTTGCCTGTATCTTTTTTTATTTTCTTCAAATTAAATCCTAAGAGTAAAAGTGATGAGACAAAGAGTTGCACAATTTCCAGACTTTTCATGTATACTTGTTGATATAAAAGTGGCACTTGTACCAATAAATGATTGTACCACCTAATATTTGCACAGCCTCTGAGCATGCCTGCCCCCTAGTGGGTTTGGATTCTTTGCATCTTTACCAAACTACTAAACCTTTGAAAAATTATCTTATGTTGCTACCATTCACTAACGAACATGAACAAGTGCTGACCCGGCACCGTCTGTGTGCCAGGGTCTGTTCTCGGGCAGGAGGCACTGCAGGGAACACAGGCAGAAGGGGCACCGGGCAGCCGGGGTTGGAATCCCAGCCCTGTCTTGTTCCCCTGTGACCGCCTCACCCGAGCCTCTGTTTTCTCAGCTACAAAACAGCAGCAATGCAACCCATCTAAAAGGTGGTTCTGAAAGTTTGCCAGGTGACATGTGCACAGTGGTGGGGCCCCGGCGAGGTCCAGGGACCTCTCAGGAAGGGTTGGTGGCTGAGCTACCCTTCTCTACAGGCCTGAGCTGCACCAGCTCTTTCCACTGGGGAGACTCCGCCCTCCACTCTGATGTGTCCGGTCAATTCCTCTTCCATCTGAGGGAAGGGAGACTGATTCTGGGAAGCTGATCTCTATGCTCTGTTACATCTCACCTTGACACTGCATTCATTTCATAGTGAGAACTGTGGCCACAAACATCACATCTGAACCTCATGACTTTGAAGTCCCTCCTTTAACATGAAAGTCAGAGGCTTTGGTGGAAAGGGAATTAGGCTGAAATTTGGCCAACTCTGCCTCTTGCTTAGCTATTGCACACTTTGCACTCTGGTTTTTTTTTTTAATTTAATTTAATTTTATTTTTTATTGAAGTGTAGTTGACTTACAGTCTTTGTTTCAGGTATACAGCAAAGTGATTCATATATATATATATACATATTTTTTTATTTTCAGATTCTTTTCCATTATATGTCACCACAAGAAATTGTGCTATACAGTAGGTCCTTGTTGTTCATCTATTTTATATATAGTAACATACGTCTGTTAGTCCTCAAATATATAATTTATCCCTCCCTGTCCTTCCCCCTTTGGTAACCATAGTTTGTTTTCTATGTCTATGAGTCTGTTTGGGGTTTGTAAATAGAATTAGCATCATCCATTTGCAGCAACATGGATGGACCTAGAGATTATCATATTAAGTGATGTAAGTCAGACAGAGAAAGACAAATATCATATGATATCACTTACATGTGGAATCCATTGCACTACGTTTTGTCTTAGATCCATTTCTGGATACGAAAGAATTTCCAGCAACAACTCATGCATGTAACAGTAGTTTGTTTTTTTTTTTTCTGCTACAGATCTTTTACAAAGAAATAAAAAATTACAGGTTTCGCTGAAGCCCCATTTTGATCCTTTTCTTGCTCCTCCATTAACTACTAGCCTGAAGCTAGTACATTTCATTCCCGTGCGTTATTTTTTATTGAGGTGAAATGTCCGGAACATGAAATTCACCATCTTAAATAGTTCAGTGGCACCTCGTCTACTCACAATGTTGTGTAGTCACCACCTCTGTCAAGTGCCACAACATTTTCGTCACCCCAAAAGCAAACCCTGTGCCCATCAAGCAGTCACTCCCCGTTCCTCACTCCCAACTCCAACACCTGGTAGCTACCAATCTGCTTTCTGTCTCTGTGGGTTTACCTATTCTGGCTATTTCATACAGACGGACTTGCACATTACGTGGTCCTTTGTGTCCAGCTTCTTTCAATCAGAACAATGTTTTCAAGGCTCAGCCGGGTTGTACCATGTATCAGTAATCCATTCTTTTGGGTGGATATTCCACTGCATGTTGATACTGTCTAATTCAGTTTGGGTGAGTTCCACGCACAACCGCTTGCTGCCTCCTGAACTGAACCAGGACATCTAATGAGGTGACAATCCAAGCAAGGACCCTGCTCCCCTGATGGGCAGGCCTGGGGGAGATGCAGGCAGGAAGCACAGCTGGGTGACCCACACCTGGTCTTTGTCACCAGCAGACCTGGATTCCAGCCATAGCTCTAGCATTTCATAGTTACATGGGTGTGAAAAAGGCAATTGGCCCTTTATGCCTTTGTTTCCTCATTTATAAAATGGGGATGAAATAGTGACCACCTCATACGGGATTGCTGAGCATTGGACACAAGATGATGTACATAAAACTTTGCTCAGTGAACGGCACACAGTAAATGACCCAACAACAAATTTGCAAAACATGTATCAAGCCCCTACCACGTGGCAGGCACTGTTCTGGAGGTGGGGATACAGTGACCAGCACAGGGATCAATCACAGACAGCTCTCAGTCCAGGGAGGACGTGGAGGAGATACAGCAGAGATCATCGCCTCTGTGACAAGGGGATGAGAGGAGGGTGAGGTCCCCTGGCAGCAGAGAAGATGCTGGAGCTAGCTGGTGTTGACTAGTGCGAAGGGGCTTCCCACAGGACCCTGTGTCTGATCCCTCAGCAGTCAAACAAAAATATATTTAAAATCTCTCCCTGTCTCTCTTTCTCTCCTGCCACTGCAGTGAGGATCTCTTGCCCACTTGGCTTTATCAACCTCCCGATGGGTCAGCAATCACTGCTGCCCGGCCCTCTCCAACCCATCCCCCACACAGCAGCCAGGGCATCATTTTAAGCATAACAGAGATCATGGTTTCCCCTGCTGGATGGCTCCCATTGCTCTGAAGAGAAAAGCCAAACTTTTCAAGCTCTGAAGTGACGTGATCTTGCCAAGTTCTCTGACCTCCTCTCTTATAAGCCACCTTGTCCTCTAGGCTCCAACCCACTGTCCTTTCATTTTCCAAGGTTCCCAATGCCCTCTCCTGCCACAGGACCTTTACACATGCTGTTCTCCATTTTTGGAAGGCTCTTCTCCTGCCTTTTCCTAGCTGAGTCAACCTCAGGAATCCCCTTAAAAGTCCCTTCCTTGGAAGGGCATTCCTTGACCCCTCCATCTGAAGTAGGTTTCCCCTTTTAAATCTCTTTCACCAACCCGTCTTTATTTTTTCTTTGTTGCAATTGCTGTCTTTAGTGTATGAGGTTACTGAAAAGGGGCAGTAAAATACAGTGGTTAAGAGTCTAAGATTGTGTGGCCTCAGACAGCAGAATTCTCTCTTGTGCTTCAGTTTCTCCATGTATAAAATAATGGTAATAGTCACTAGCTTCTAAGGCTGTAAGAAGAGGAAGCAACTGGATCTGTGATACTCTGAGCCCAGTGTCTCGGAGAGGGTCCTGCTTGCTCTCCAGCTTCCTGACTCTGCAGCCCAGACCTGAGAGTCTGCTCAGCAGTGGTGGCCGATGCCTGGGCACGTAGCCGAATAGTAATGAAGATGTTTTCAACAAGTGTGGGATTGAAGCAGACAGAGAAACAGAGAGAACAGTCTTGCGGGTTGAAAGAGAGGAACAACATGCAAAGTCATAGAGCAACAAGAGAGTGAAGTGACGGACCAGGGAAGGTCAGACTGAAAGCCACGACCAAGACAAAAGTCACCAGTAGGTCCGAGTCAGGGTGGTACTTTGAGGGGAAGGCCAGGAGGACCGGACACATTAGGGGCAGAAGAGCTAGAAATGGGTTCTACCTCCCTGGTCACATGACTCTTCCCGGCTCGTGTGACTCTGTGAGCAAGGATCCCTAGAAGGCTTTCTAAGAGTGTCCCGCACTTCAAAGACCCCATAGAAGAAGGGCCTTGGGGACTGAGGGCCTCTGGTGCCCTGGAGCTCCATCCATAACATGGGACAACAGTTCTGTCCCAACACAGAGCTGCCCCTGGTGTCCTACCAGAGCTGTCTACCCAGGGGCACAATGAAACGGCGTCAATCTGAGCAGTAGGTCTCATCACCTGTATCCCATCTGCCAAGGTAGGCTGAGCACACGCTACGTGCCCAGCGTGGTACTAGTTCTGTGAAATTACAAGTGAGCAGGGCTTAGCCCCTGGCTGAGGTTGTGTGGAGAATTTAGGCCAAGAGAGGGTACCATCATCAACACCGCTGTCCTCTCCATCAAACACATCTCTGTGATCGAGCATCAGTGGAGATCAGCTTCACTGACCCGTAAACTGACTTCCAAATTGGAGATTCTTGGTTCTGTCTGTGTTCCGGGGACTAGCAGTGCCTGACTATTAAGGGGCTTACATTCCCCTGCATTTGTTTTCATAACGGGATGGGGCAGTATAAATTCACACAGCCTTTTGGAAAGCAGTTTGGCAGCATGTACCAAGAGAGATATAAAACATCCAAATCTTTTGACCCAGTAATTCCATTTCTGGGAATCTATCCTAAGGAAATAATCCTAAATAAAGATGAATGCTGATATACAAAAATGTTCAATATAATCTCATTTATAATAGGAAAAAATGGAAACAGCTTAATTGGGGAGAAGGAGATTCAATAAATTATGGTGCAGCTTCTTGGTGGATATTGTTTGGCCATTAATGGTTCCAAAGAACAGAGGAGAAATGCTTGTGATATAATAACACGTTAAAGAAAAAGCAAGCAGATGATGCAACAATCCCACTTCCGGGTATTTATCCAAAGGAAATGAAAACAGAATCTCAAAGAGATCTCTGCACCCCCGTGTTCATTGCAGCATTGTCCACAATAGCCAAGGTATGGACACAACCTAAGTGCCCATCAATGGCCGGACAGGTCAAGATATATATAGATATACACATATACTGTGTATATAATAAAATATTATTCAGCCATGAAAAAGAAAACCCTGCCATTTGAGACAACATGCATGGAACTTGAAGGCATGATGCTAAGTGAGATAAGTCAGACAAAGAAAAACAAATGCTGTGTGATAGCACTTATATGTAGGAACTAAAAAAGCTGAATCATAAAAACAGAGTAAAACCGTGATTACCAGGGGCTGGGGGTTGAGGGGACAGGAGAGATGTTGCTTAAAGGTACAAGCCTGCAACCAGTGGACAAATAAGTCCTGAAACCCTAATGCACAGTATGGTGAATAGAGACGACAATATTGTAACATAATCAGCAAACTTGCTAAGAGAACAGATGTTAATTACTCCTGCCACAAAAAAAAGAAATGACTTATGTAACATAACAGAGTGGCAAGCATATTACAATATATAAATATATCAAATCAACATGTTACACACCTTAAATTTACCCATGTTATGTGTCAAATATATTTCAATTTGAGAAAAGAAAGAAAGAAAAAGCAAACAGCAACAGTATATGGGCAATATTACAAATCTCTGAATAAAAAATCTATATACACACACATAAAAACCAAACAAAAAAAAATAGAAAGAAAAAATAAACCAAGCAGTAATAGTAGTTACCTAAGAGAAAGAAATGCAACTTTTTTCTTTTGTTTTTCTACCTTTTCCTTCTCGACAAATTTTCTTTCATAAAATAAAATATAAATAATTCCATATGACAATTACAGTCAGCATATAGAGCATCAAAATAAAATTTTAGGTTAAAAAATAGTACATGTATTTTGATGAAAAAAGTTGTAAACTATGAATAGGAAAAAAATACCAGATACAAACTACTATACATAAAACAGATAAACACCAAGGTCCTACTGTACAGCACAAGGAACTACATTCAATATCTTGTAATAACCTATAATGAAAAAGAATCTGAAAAGGAATATATACACATAACTGAATCAGTGTGCTGTAAGCCAGAAATTAACACAACATCGTAAATCAACTATACTTCAATAAAAAAATTAAATATAAAAAGGAAGGAAATCACACACACACACACACACACACACACACACACACACACACACACACACACAGCCAAACAAAAAGCAAACAAAACAAACCTGTTACTGGTTCTGACAGAATGGTTGTCGGTGCTTGGGTGGCTTTCTGATCTCTCCTCCCCAAGGATGCTCTCTGCCACGGCCCTTCAGGCTTGCCCTCCTCCAGTCCTCCTGACATGGAAACCCAAGAGAGCTTTTTAAAGTGTACATGTGGTTTGTCATTCCCAGTCTTACCCTTCACCTGCTTCTTGCTGCCCTTCAGATTAAGTCCAAGATCACAGCCGACTTTCAACTTCCCTCTAATCAGCCTCTGCCCGCAGCCCTCGCCCTCATCTCTCAGCCTCCCTCCTCACATTCTTCCGCCCCGGCCTCCTCATCGGCCTTCTGTCCCTTTCCCCCAGGTATCCTGTTCTCCCTCAACGCCGGGCTTGTACTCAGACCATTAGCTCTGCCTGGAAAACCTACTGTACCCCACCCTCACGCCTGTCTTCCAGGATACCTCTCAGTCCCCCTTCACGTCTCAAGAAATTGCTTACAAGTCATTTCAGGGAGAGTTTCTCTATCTAGAGCCCAAAAGGAGTGTCACCAAGACATGCATTTTCTAGCTCAGCAAGAAGGTAAATTCTAAACATTATTTGAAAAAAAAAGAAAAAACAAAAAAAGGAACGTCCCTGACTTAGAGTTGCTTCTCCAACCACCAAGAGAAACCAGTATTTCTCGAGTAGCACAAATGTTGGCCCATGAGAAGCATTACTTCATGAATCTTTCTTAGTCTGAGCATCGTTAAACTTTCAATTCACAGAAGAGAAAACTGAGGGTCAGAGAGGTTGTGCAAATTGCCCAAGGTCACATGGCAGGGCAATGAAGACCCTGACCTTCAAAGCCAGTGACCGTCCTCTGCCCACTGCCACCAGGCAATGTCAGTGGGAAGGAGAAGATGTGGAGACCCCTGCTAATTTGGACTTTGGTAACATTTCACTGCTTTTGTCTTTTTTTTTTTTTTTTTTTTGCCAAAACCACTGTGCTCAGCTTTATTCCCAAGCACACAATGCATCACTGTTGGATTTCTAGTTCTCTCTCTACAGGGATGGAGTCGGTGAGAACACCATTCTGGCTGGAAGCGGATGTGTGCAGGGGGCACCACCTGCTGCTAAACCTTTGCCTTTGTTGGGTCTGTTGTAGCCCTTGACTCGGACCCTGGCTCACGTCCACCATTCCTGCTCCCAGAATGCCTCTCATGTTTGCAGCAAGAAGCAGAGAACAAGATGTTAAATATAGTTCCCTGTGCTATACAGAAGAAATTTGTTTTTAATCTATTTTTATATATACTGGCTATCATTTGCAAATCTCAAACTCCTAAATGTATCCCTTCCCATCCTCTTTCTCCAGTAACCATAAGATTGTTTACTATGTCTGTGCGTCTTAAATATTCATTTAGCAAATGCTCATTGTCTGGGCTCACTTTAACAGTAGACTAGTGGTTGGACTTGAAGGCAAAAAGCTATGAGGGAGGGGAGGGCAGTTAAGAGGCTGTTACAAGAGGTCATGTGAGACATCGAGTCCCAAGTGCAGGTGGTGCTGTAGGAAACACACCCATCATGGTTGCTGTTGATACACACCCGTTGTGGTTGCGTCCAGAACCCAGTCAGCACTGAAGCTACTTTTCTTGCTCTTATCTTGGCATCTGGTTAGAATTAGTCAGTAAATCAACCAGCATATATTGAGCACTTCTGGGTTTTAGGCCTTGGCTCTATATGGGCGGCACAAAGATGAGTAAGACAGGGTTCGTGCCCCAGAGGCGCACATTGTGAGGTGCACGTCCTTGCCCCTGAGTTCATATCGAGTGTAACTTGGGTCAGAAGCCTGGCTTAAAGGCAGGAGTTGACTTTCCCACATTTGTTGGGGATCTTAATAAACAGTACCTCTGTTCCCTACCAGAGGTGTATGCAAACTGAGAAATAGAACAAAGCACTGTTGGCATCCACATTGTGGCAATAAATGGACACCAACTGACTGGGAACAAGAAAAGGCTACTGATTCAGAGCTTGCTATGCAAGGGGGTCAGCCACCAACACCTGCCTCTCGGCAGAGATTCAGAGACAGGCGGAGGAGTGGGAAAGCTTCGTAGTGGGAAACGCAGGAGGCTTCAGGTTCGCCCTGATTGGAAGGAATTGTCGTAAGGAAGCTGTAGGTGGGCTGACTAGAGGGGGGCACCGTAGGTGACTGGTTGGGGGGCATATTTGGTTCTCTCTGCTTGACCTTAAGTGGAGACAAAAACTAGGGAAGCTGTCCATGATTCATCAAGTCCTGGCTCTTTGGGGTTATTTTTTGGCTTCCTGAATTGTTACTAGAGACAACAGCCTGACTCCCCGCACATCCAGCTTATAACGGGCTGGCTTCCTTGGCTGTCATGGTAGGTACGAGAGCTGATTTCCTGGGCAGGCTGCTTCAGGTGATGGGTCAAAGCCTACCGTAAATATGGCCTGGCCGTTGTCTTTATACTCAATCTCACAATAGGCAAAGAAATAAAACTCGACCCTTACCTCACTCCATATAAAAAAAAAATTAAAAGAGGTCATACGCCTAAAAGTAAAATCTAAAACTATAAAATGTCTAGGGGAAAATACCTGTGACCTTGAGTTTGGCAAAGTTGTCTTAAATAGGATGTAAAACCACTAACTATAAAAGAAAGAGTTAATAAATTGTACTTCATCAAAATTAAATGCTCCTCTTCAAAAGATGTAGTTAATAAAATAAAAAGTCAAGTCACAAACTGGAGAAACTATTTGTAAAACACACATCTCATTTATATCTAGATGATATAAATTCTTAAGACCAATAATAAGCAGATAAACAGCCAGAAATGAACGAGTATTTGAACTGATTCTTCAACAAGGAAGATATACAGGTGGCAAGTAAGTACATGAAGAGATGCTCGACATCATTAGGGAGATGCAAGTCAAAACCACAGTTCAACGCTACCACACCCCGAGGAGAACGGCTGACGTGTGAAAGCAAACCCAGTCATACCAAGCCCTGGCAAGGATGGGGAGCAACTAGAACTTCCGTCCGTTGCTGCTAAAAATGCAAAACGGAAGTTAACATATTCACCAATAATCTGTCTCCTAGGTGTTCTCCCAAGAGAAACGGAAACATATGTCCACATAAAGACCTGTGCATGAATGTTGATGACAGCTTGAATTCAGAATTGCCAAACACTGGGAATAAGCCTGATGTCTGTCCGCTGGTACCTGGACAAGCAAACCGTGGTACACCTACACACAGTGGAAGGCTGCTCAACAGGGAGAGAAACATGAGTGACTCTCAAAACTTATGCTCAGTGAAAGAAGACTAGCTCAAAGCCCACATGTTGTATGAGTCCATTTATATGATATTCTGGAAAAGGCAAAATTATAGTGACAGAAATAAGCTCAGTGGCTGATAGTGGCTGCAATGGGGAGAATTTTTACGATGAAGGGGCATGTGGAAACATTTTGGAAGGAATGGAGATGCTCTGTCTCAATTCTGTGATGGGTACACAACTGTGTATGTTGGTCAAACTCAGTAGACAGTACACATAAAAGGACTGAATTTTACTCTTTGTAAAATACACCTTTTTCAAAAAAGAATATTGCTTTGGTGTTATGGTAGAGGAGTTTCTTAATCCAGATATCCTGAAATTGGGCAGATTTTCATCCCTGGTTAGCTGAGCAGAACACTCCTATTTGCTCTTCACAAATGTTCCAAATTCATCCATCCCACCTTCCCTGGGGTAGAATAAATAAAGAGGTGGGATGCTTCGGGAAAATCTCTCCTCCTGAAGACCAGAGGAGCAGAGAAAAGGCACTCTCATCATTCCCTGTCCCTTCAGTGCTCAACTTTGAGGTAACACATTTCAATTGACACACCCCATTCTCATCGCTAATGAGTGTTTGAATGTCGTGAAGATGGACTCGTAAGCCAAAATTTGAAATAGTCTTTGGATTTTATGCACATGGATAAGCTGATCACTTGTGAAGGTGAGGATCTTGGAGTCTAGCTCTGCCCATCTGTCCCTAACCTCAGCCACCTCACTTGTCATGCAGAAATCATAGCAGCTACCTCATGTGCTCTTGGCAAAGAATAAACAAGAAATGCATAGAAAGCACTTAGGACAGTGCCTTGCCATCCATCATACACATTTAATAATTGGTAACTAATTTTTATTTTCTATTATCCAAAGATATACTGTCTCAGAAACAATCAAGTGTCCATCAGTGGGTGAATGGATAAAGAAAATATGGTGCATATATACATATATACAGTGAAGTATTACTTGGCCATAAAAAAGCCAAAGGAAATCCTACCATTTACAGTAACACGGATGGACCTTGAGCGTGTTATGCTAAATGAAAATCAGACAAAGAAAGACAAATACTACATGATCTCACTTTTATATGGAATGGAAAACAAACTCATAGATACAGAGATCAGATTGATGGTTGCCAGAGGCAGGGATGGGAGGTGGGTGAAATGGATAAAAGCGGTCAGAAAGCACAAACTTCCAGCTGTGTGATTAGTAAGTCCCAGGATGTAAGGTATAGCATGGCGACTCTAGTTAATAACACCGTATTGTATATTTGAAACGTTGCTAAGAGGATAAATCTTAAAAGTTGTTATTACAAGGAAAAAACCCAATCTGCAACTGTGTAAGGTACTAAGTGTTAACTAGACTCATCGTGGTGACCATTTTTCAATATACGCATATGTGGAACCACTGTTTTGTACACCTGGAACTAACAGAATGTTCTATGTGAATTATACATCAAGTAAGAAAAGGAACAGACACACCAAAAATTAAAAACCAAAAAAGCAAAATCTCTCATAGGCTAACCACTTCTCAGGAAAACGTGCAAATTGAAGTCAGCGCTACAGGAAGCAGAGAGGAGGTGGAGCAAAGAGGCGGACGTCTGGGCCTGGTGTCTGCGTTGCAGGTTAGGTTTTCCTGCTGCCTCTCTGTTCCTCTGCACCGCAGTGGGGAAGGAGGCTGAGGCGCCCAGCCTCGCTGAGATCCGCCCCAGGGCAGACTGCCTCCACTTGGTACCTGCTAACCCTTAAGGTCCCAAGACAACTCAGATCACCCTACAAACTTTCTCACCCCAAGATTCCAGGATTACCTGACATTTTAAAGAGGATGCCAGTTCTGTCATGTTTCCTAAATGATCTTAGGACAGCATGACAGGTTCTGTTAGCAAAACCCCAAAACCAAAGCCCAGTCAGCAGCATCACTCATCCTCCATGTGTGGCGGGACTGAGGGCCGATTCTCTCCCGGAACACATGGGCCCACAGACAGGCCTTTAACGAGCCTCAGGGTTTCTTGGAATTTCTGTAACAAGCCATTGGAGAGCATCCCAAGAACTCCGAAAAACTCACTGAGAAAGCTTGACAACCGCATAAAATTACGTTTCGGAACTCTGAGCGCACAGTATAGCAGTTGGTGAGCAAAGTGCTTTTAAGACATTTTTGACTTCTCTAAAGGACGCCCATTTGGGGTTTTAAAAGTCCCAAGGGCCACTGAAGCTGCGTGGTGTCAGTCACTGTGCTGTTTAGTATCCAGGGTGATAAAAAGTCCTAGGTTTTCCTGAAATAGTTATGTAATAGATGATATGATGTGTGGAATTAGCTTTAAAACCTACCGACTGCAGGGGCCGGGGAAAGTGAGGATATGCGAGCAGGGGTGTTGTTGAAACAGTGTTCCGCTCGGGTAACTGTGGAGCAGCTCATTGTCCATTTGACCTCTCCTGTTGTGTATGTTTAAAGTTTAAAGTTTTCCTGTAATTTTTAAGAACTTTCTTAAAATATAAGAATGGATGTTCAGGGCAGAAAGGCGAGAATCAAGGACTATGATACGGGATAATACAATCATATTAATTCTTAGTTATCCACAATAATGGAGATTTATGTTCATAAAAAAAAATACTGCAGTGTCTTCCCCACATGAAGTCAAGAATCAGGTCATGGTGACAGGCGATGCTACACAGAGGAGATAATCTTGGAAATGATCTGGGGAACCCGAGTCCTACTTCTGGTCTTACATATAAACAAGACATTTGGAAGTGTCACTTTTCACTGAACCCGTTTTCTCAGCTATAAAATGGGAAAGTCAGGCAGGTGCCCTCAGAGACCCCTTCCTTCCCTAAAGACACGAAATTCCCTCTAGAACATGAGCTCCACGTGCCTTAGACCCCTGCCTTCCTCTTTCAACTCCCTCTCTCCTGGTCCTGGGGCAGCACCCAGCGCACGGTAGGGGTCAGTGACACTTCATTCAGTGCGTGCGTGAACCACCTTTTCTGAAATATGCAAAAGACTTTTCTCACAAGAACTTACATCTTTCTCAACAATGAAAGCAGATTCAGTTCATAAACCAAACGGATTCTGTATAGCTTGTTGACGTCACCTTGAAAAGCCAGGAAAGTGGCAACAAGCATCACCTCTACTTGTATCAACTTGATTATTGCAATCAACTGGGCTCAAGGGAGAGTTGACAGCCTAACTCATAAAACTCTGCCCACATCCCTTCATGATGAAGCCCAGAAACTTCCATGGCCAGCAGCACCCTGTCTGTTCCAGGCACATCCTCCTTCTAGGCTTATGCTCTCCTTTGTGCCTGAATTTCAATGACCTTCTTTCAAAATCATCCTCTTCTACCTCGGGGCCTTTGCACATTTCACTCCCTCAGCCTCAAAGTGTTTTCCAATTTTTCTTCTTGGTTAATTCTTCTCCCCTTTTATATTTCAGGTCAGATGCCATTTCTTCAGACAGCCCTAAGTCTCAATGAGGTGGCTCTGCTAAACTCTCCCATAATACCCTTTACTTTCCCTTCAGAACACTCTCCAGCATTTACCAAATTTATCAAATGATCTTCTCTGTCCTTAGTATGATACAGATTAGAAACCATTTCATTCTCCTCCCACCACTTCTTCCAGTCACATTCTGTTGGATCTTTCCCCTGCCCTTTTGTGACAACTCAGGCAAATTCCTCAGCTTCTTGTCACTTTCGTTTACATGAACAATCTCATTAATCAACTGTGACTCATTTTCAGATATTAAAAAGACAAATCTAAATCAACACTTCAATATCATACCCAATCCAAAGCTTGTCCTTCCCAAGTCTTCGGCTCAGAGTAGGTTATTATGCTCTCTCATCTTCCCCCGTGTCCTAGCTCTTCTGCCACTTTGGGCATGTCTCAAGTCAGATCAGAAGATAGGAAAATTAGAAAAAGGTGAGTCAAGTACTTTTCCTTAATCGGTGCTACTTGTGCGGTTCTTTCCTGGCTGCCAATACTTGCTGTACGTCCTAGGTATTCAAACGCTGGCTCTTTCTGGTAGAACGCATTCCTGGGGCCATTAGAGGCTTTCTGAGGGACTTCCACACTATACAGGTTCTTGATATGGGTGATAAACTCCTTGAGTGATACCATGCATGGCCCCTACACCAGCCTCAGCTTCTGTACTCAGTGACATATTCAGTGGCTTCTGACTGGCTTTCTCACCCTAGGAGACTCTCCTGGCTGAAGAGGTCCCACTTAAATGGCCGAGTCCCAGCTGCCACCCTCAGTACCATCTGCCTCTTGGGAAATTCATACATCCTTGCCTCTCCAACTGCCACTTCTACACTGCTCTCTCTTCTCCTGACAGCCTCCTGCCTTCAGAATTCCCTAGTTTCTATGATCACATAAGACATCAAACTTTAGGGATGAGTCAAGCGCCCCCGCATTTCTCTGATCCCAAGAGAGCTGCAAGGCTCTCAGTTTCATGACTCAGTTAACATCCAACTGGAGAGCAAGATGGTTTCTTTCTTGCAGGAACCTCTTGCTACTATCAGTGATCTCTCAAGGTCCTCGCCACCAGGCTGGGGGCAGGTTGTAGGAGAGAGGGGCGAGGTCCTCAGCACTCCTTCATCAGCTAATTGCTCTCTACCTTGATGGCTTTCTCCAATCATTAATCCTTTTTGAACTTCTTATTTTCTCTTATATGGATAAAAGTGGACAATGGCCAGTATCAGAACCAGCTGGTTTTTAGCAAGTCTTAAATGGATGTGTGGGCACTGATTGCCCATTAGTCTGTGCTCTGAGTCCTCAATTGAAACTGCAAGCTGATGGAAAGTCCCAATTAACATTCTGTTAAACATAGTTTTGTGATCATTTGATGAGTGTGTCTTCCCCACTAGACTTTCTCTCTCTAAGGACTCCGTATTTGCTCTCCATTGAATCACGCATTCAGTATCTGGCACATAGCAGGAGCTCAACACGTATGTGATGAGATGATGACTAAAAGAACAGGAGGAAAGAGTGAGAAGACCAGATCAGATTTCTATCACTGAAACTCCCTGGTTTGGAAGGACTAACCGAGGAGGCATCATCTGAGCAAAAGCAGACGTGGCAAAGATCCCCAGTGCCTGGCTGCCTATCAGAACTACCAATAGAGCTTTTGAAAAATATAAACATGTAGAGCTAACCCGCTGGCATGCTGATTCAATAGACCTAGTTAAGAATGCATGAGCTAAGGTGCATAAGAGAGATCCCATAACGTGCTGGGAGGGGTCGTGGGACGGCAAGGCTGTACCTGCTGAGTGTCAGGGAGACTTCCTGGAGAAAGCGACGCATTAGGAGGACAAAAGTGAGCAGATGAAGAAAGGGGCACGGGAAAGACACGGCTGGCTTGGACCTGCAGGCCAGAGGAGATGATAAAAGCAGAGCACTGAGGCTAGGGAGAAATTAGATTCCTGCCCTGCCCCAGTGGTCTGGGGAAGAGGAGGCGGAGTCAGGGGAGCAGTCCACCTGCCTGCCAGCCTTTTAGATGCAGAAACCCGGTCTCGTAAAGTTAGCAACATCCTAGGGGTTAAGTGGGCCAGCTGCGGATCAGACTGCCCAGATTCCTCACCTACAGAAGGAGGCCATAAAACTACTCACCTCGAGAGGTGAGCATTAAAGGAGAAAGTGATGTAATATCTCAGCTCGTAAGTGCACACGATGTATCAGCTAGAAACTTCTTTTTTTTTAAAATAATTTTAGTGTCTGGAATAGGCTTATATATGTTCCCAGTGATGTGCTGAGTCAGCTTAGACTGGCTAACAAGGGCCAAATCCACACAGCTTTGCATTCAGTGAGGATCAGGTTGTGAGTTTGAAATTGGCCGTGGTGGGAGTCTCCACACCAAGGAAATTGATGAAGCTACAAATCCCAACCTTTCTCTCAAGAGCTGGTTTACCAGCAGACTGTTAGATATTCTGTGAGTGTTGATTGGATTGGTCTAGAGTGAACTAAGTTCAGTTGAAAAGTGAGGTAAGGCGGCAGGAAAACAAAAGTACAGGCTGGAAGGAAAAAATAAATCTGCCTAGGAAAGAATAAGGCCTTGACCTTGGCTGAGTGGCAGGTGAAAATTGAATCCAGATTTTTACTCTAAGCCAGCACTCCTCCCTTCAGTGTATGTTTCTACCCATCGTGTTTTGCCACTGCCTCTAGAATAAGTGTGAAAATGACTGAGTGATAGGCACTCACAAGCTGTGGCTGCATCTGAGGTCTGAAAGATCAGGGAGACAATTTCAAAGGTTTGTTCTATCTGTGAAGAAGAGTTAGTCCAGGAAGATACAGAGTATAAGTTACCTGAGATGAGAAATAATAAAGAAAAACATCAAATATTGCAGAATGAAAAAAAATACTGAGACACTTTAATAATATCTGAAACCTTACCATCAAACACTAAAGGTAATTGAAGGAAGTTGTGAATGACTCAGAAAAGGCAAATGTGAACACCCGTAAATTGTATCAGCACTTGGCCACATTAAGACAGGAAAATATGAGCACATCTATCTCTTTTGGGTGGCAAGAAACGCATCCATTTCTAAGCTCTTTGACAGAGATTGTGTCAACCCAAAGACCAGTGGATGAGAAAAGCCTCTTAAGAATTCATCGCTTGTATACAAATAAATGAACATCTCCAAAGGTGGCAGCCCTGAAATTAAGATTATAAGGACAGCTATTCTAGTTCAGCCTTTTAGAAGATCTCAGTGGGTAGTGTGGGGAGGTTCCTTTAAGTCAGATAGGCAGGGCTTCCTTACACGTGACAGTGGGTTGTTCTGTGATCTTATGCTAGGAGTGAACTAATGAAAGCATTTATCCTCTAGGATCTTTTTGCCAGTTCAAGTTCAAATGCAGTCATGCCGTTTTTTTTCCTTCCAATTCGTTCTCAGGATCCCACTTACTTTTATTAGCAGGTAGACTAGTCAAGGTCTAAATCCTCCCCTCCACGAATGATCTAAGAATTCTAGGGGCTTTCTTGGTTGGTTCCAATGGGATCATTCCTAATTCTAACCCAGGCAGAAAGTGAAAAACAAAACCTTTGATTGTCCACTCGCCCAGCTGATTTAGCCGCCACCAAACTGCTCCACTGTTGAACACTAACTGTGCAGAGTCTAAGACATGCTTGTCCGTTGGTAGGAGATGCTCTTGCTGACCCCGGTCTCACCCTCTTACTAAGCTTCAGTGTGACGACCCTTTCAATTCACCGTCATCTGTTCATCCACTGTTTCCCAAAGGATAGCTGCTATGGCAGAATGACAGAAAGAAGGCAAACTTCCAGCCTCATTCGCATACTCTGCCACTCCAAAATCCTTTAGGCCTGTTGGCCCAGAGCCCCACGTACCACCTGGCCAATTCCATTCTGTGGTCCACAGTGTCCTTTCTTCACAGCAGGCTTTGGACCAGGCCAACAACCCTGCTGTCAATGACTAATTTCCCTAAATTTACATTTTGGAGAGAAGGAGTTTGGTCCTTGGTGTTTTCCTTTCCAAAGGGCCCTGGATACTTTAAGCAAGTAACCTCAACCCCTCTCCAGCCAAGTGTCCCTGAGAGGAAAACCTTCCTCGAGCCACTGGCAAGTGCCTCCTTTTATGCACTAGAGAGAAGAGACACTTGAGTGGCTGCTCTCAATAACAACAAACATCTCCTTCAAGCTGACCTGGAGCTCTACCTCTGCGTATGAGGTTCTGGCATTATTTTTTAAGCTCTAACTCACCAGGCACAAGATGAGAGAATATTAAGAACTGTGAGAAAACTCAGAAATGATCAAAGACAACCATTGTATTTTGAGGATGAGAAAACAAACCCAGGGACTCTCTCTGATTAAGGTCCTACTCTAATTTCACCGAAAACTGTGCCTCACTTCTCTGCACAAGGCATGGTCTTCACTGCCCAGCGATGGCCTTCAGATTTTGAACAGCCAACAAATTCAAAAGACTGTTTCCTCCGGCTGGGAGGGTGGATAGCTAAGGCAAAATAAAGCTTATTGGAATGGGGAACCTGCCGATCTTCTTGATCACATTTGTGATTAATGCCCACTTCCCCGACTGGAAGCATTTCTTCCAATTTGCATTCTCAATAGCTTGAGAAGAACATTGGGGACAGCAAGGTAAAAAGAAATTTGGGGTCACTTTATTTCCATAAATGACAGCATGAATCACACATTGCTGTTGCTAAGGAGATACATGAGGTTCCTATCAAAAGGACAAAGAGAAATTGATTGCACTGAAGATGAGTCGTCAGGGGGTTTGGAGAACCATTCTGCCTTTTGAGTTTGTTGTGATCAGCTCTCTATAGGAACAAAGACATTAGTCTTCCCTACAAATCCCCAATCATTTATCCATTCAGCAGAGAACAAAGAAAACATCAGCACGGGACTCATCATCCTCTTTCACTTTGCAGCACATAGGGTGAGGGGCCGTTCTCCTGCCGTATTTACCCGGAGTGGGGCCACTCTCCCTGGTATCCCACAAGACACAATCCTCCGTCCAGAATCTGAAGATTCTGTATCGAAAATTCTCAAGTAGGAAAAGACTCTTTTCTCTCAGTTAATAACTAATTTCCAACCAGTGACTAATTTTTTTTCCTGTGACATCCACTCAGCGGAAAACAAATGAAGAGAGGATAACTTAAGTAAACAAATCTGAAAACGAGGCCACAACACACAGAGATGGAGGCGCCTCTACACTTAACGATCAAGGAAAGCAGGCACTTTAAGGTTTATCTCAAACAAAACCGTGATTTTAACTGGCCCGGATCGAGCCTCACCCAATGAATGACTTCCAGGGCCTCTGGCTCTTTGGGACGAAAGGAGAGAATTATTTTTAGCACAACTATTTGGAAACCTCTGAGAACTTGGATCTGTTTTTCTGTCTGGTACCAAAGCAAGTTTTTTCTCTGAGCTCTCATGAAAGATCCTCAGTCTCTTGTGGATTTAGAATTCTGGAGCAACCTACCATCCCAGAGCAAGGTATGGTGTTTACTCTTTTTTTTTTTTTAGAATTTTAGCAAATGTAGCTGCAACGTCCTGTGTCATTACGGTAGCTTTTGAGTTTATTAAACAGATGCCTCTGAAAGAAAAATCCATGAAACTGAAGACCTGGGTTCAAATCTCTGGTCTGACACTAGTTTTGTGACCATAGACAAGTCACCTGACTTCTCTGGATATTGGTTCCCTGTCCAACCTACTGCAAAAGGGTCTTTGGGAAGATGATATGGGCTTAACATTGCTCTGTGGACAACAAAATGTTTGACACATGTCAGGATTGATTACTGTTGGTGACATCCTATCCCTTTACCAAAAGCAGCCAAACCTTTATAAATCATGAACTGTTGACAAAAATAAATATTGATGGGTAATTATTTTCCTTCGTTCAACCTTTGATGAGCCTCTACTGTAGACCAGTCTTTGTCCTAAGTGTTGGTGACAGAGTTAACATCTGGGTGGAGAAAAAGCAATAGTTAGCCGTAACACAGTGTGCTCTGGTTCTGCAGGGTGTGGTAGTGACAGGAGAGGGGAAGGGAGTTCATGGCCAACAGGAGAAGCAGTTCTGAAGGGGAAAACTGGAGCCCCAAAGGCAGAGCTGAGGAAGCACCAACCAGAAAGCACTGGGACGTGAACACCTGAGGTCCCATCCTGTCTTGCCAGCAGTGCCACTCCTAGTGCAGCCAGAGAAGGACAAAGCCTGCTGTTGTGAAATCTCTTCCCTGAAGGACAAGGCTGTGTCCCATTTTGGCTGCCATGGTTACCTATCCTCTTTCTAATCATTTCCAGGCCAAACACATTTTCAACTTGAATTAGTAATTGAGGCCAGCCCTTTGTCATGAACATTCCAATTTCCCTCATGTGATGTAGGGGAAAACCCAAGGGTTTAGAGACCAAAGAGCTTGGTTCAAATCCTGCCTGTGCCATCTTTAGAGCTGGGTAGACTTGAGCCCTCAGACTCTCTGTTTTCTTATTTGTAAAGTGAAGGAACCAGCCCCTACTTCTTAAAAGTGGTGTGGGGAGTCTTAAAAGTGGTGTGGGGAGTGAGAAATGGCGTCTTTAGAGCACCTACCTCAGTAATAAGAATACTAATGTGTTCCATACATCCCAATTCATCTTTTTTTAGTTTTTTTTTATTGTGGTAAAATATGCATAACAAAATTTGCCACTTTTAAGTCTATAGTCTCATGGCATGAGGTATATTCACAATGCTATACCACCATCACACCGTCACACCCCCATCCATCTCCAGAACTTTTCATCTTCTCCAGCTGAACCTCTGTCCTCATTAAACACTAACTCCTCACCCCCCAACTGACCCCCAGCCCTTGGCAACCATGCTTCTATTTTTTGTCTCTACAGTTTTGACTATTCTGTATATATCAGATAGGTAGAATCATACAACTTTTGTCCTTTTGTGACTGGCTTATTTCACTTGGCATTAAAGTCTTCAGGATGCATCCCTCTTGTAATATGTGTCAAAAATTTCTTCCTTTTGAAGGGTGTGTAATATTCCATTTATATATGTACCATATTTTGTTCATCCATTCATCTGTTGATGGACACTTTGGTTTCTTCCACCTTTTGGCTATTGTGAATAATGCTGCTGTGAATATGGGGGTACAGATATCCATTTGAGACCCTTCCTTCACTACTTTTGGGTATACTCGAATTGGAATTGCTGAATATATGGTAAATCTCTATTAATTTTTTGAGGACTCACCATATTGTTTTGTACAGCAGCTGGACTATTTTACATTTACTTCAGCTACATTTAAATTTTTTTCAGCTTTATTGTGATATAATTGATATATAATATTGTGAGTGTTTAAGGTGTAAACCATGAAAATTTGGTACACATATGTATTGCAAAATTACCACAATAAGATTAGTTAACACATCCATCACTTCACATAATTATCTTTTTTTGTATGATTAGTGAGAGCATTTAAGATCTCTCTCAGCAACTTTAAAGTATATGATACAGTATTATTAATTACAGACACCATGCTGTACATTAGATCCCCGAGACATACTCATCTCGTAATGGAAGATCCTTTATTTGTACCCATTGATCAAAAGCTTGTTCCCCCACACTTCAGCCCCTGGTAACCACCATTCTACTTTGTTTCTATGAGTTAGGCTTTTTAGATTTCACATATAAGCAAGATCCTTTGTCTTCCTCTGTCTGATTTATTTCACTTAGCATAATGCCTTCAAGCTTCATCCATGTTTTCACAATTGACAGAATTTCCTTCTTTTTAGTGGCTGAATAGCATTTCAGTGTGTATTATATGTATAAATATATATTTACCACATTTTCCTTACCCATTCGTCTGTCAATGGAAACTTAAGCTGCTCCCATGTCTTGGCTATTGTGAATAATTCTGCAATGAACATGGGAATTCAGATAGCTCTTCAAGGCAATGATTTTCATTTCCTTCAGATATATACTATGCAAAAGTGAGGCTGCTAGATCATATAGTAGTTCTGTTTTTAATTTCTTGAGGAATCTCAAGATTCCCTAGTGGCTGTACGGATTTATTTTCTCACCAACAGTGCGTAGTGTTCCTTTTCTCCACGTTCTTACCAAGACTTGTTACCTCTTCTCTTCTTGATGACAGCCATGCTAACAGGTGGGGCCTCACTGTGGTTTGGATTTGCATTTCCCTGATGATTAGTGATGTTGAGCATCTCTCCACGTACCTACTGTCCACCTGTATGTCTCCTTTGGAAAAATGTCATTTCAGATATTTTGCCCATTTTAATTGGCTTATTTGGTTTTTACTATTGAGTTGTAAGAGTTTTGTTCAATGTATTTTGGATATTAACCCCTTATCAGATACATGATTTGCAAATATTTTCCCCCAATCCATAGGTTGTCTTTTCATTCTGTTGACCATTTCTTTTGCTTTGCAGAAGCTTTTTAGTTTGATGTAGCCTGACTTGTCTATTTTTGCTTTTGTTGTTTATGCCTTTGGTGTCACGTCCAAAAAAACGGTTGCCAAGGCCAGGGTCATAGGGCTTTTTCCCTGTGTTCTTCCAGAGGTTTTATGTCTTGGGCCTTAGATTTAAGTCTTTAATACATTTTGAGTTCATTTCTGAGTGGTGTGAGATAGGGTTCCAGTTTCATTTCATTGCATATGAATATCCAGTTTTGCCAACACCATTTTTTGAAGAGACTGTTTTTTGCCTGCTGAGTACTCTTAGCTCCCTTGTCAAGGATTAGTTGACCATGTATGCATGAGTTTATTTTATTTTAAAATAAAGAAAAAACATGCTATTTACAAAAAGATCTCAAACTTGAATCTATGCACTGATCTATTTAGTATTTCTCCAAATGTTTTCCACAGCTAGTGCAGCAAAAACAAAGGTTTCTATGGCTTAAAAATCTTACAAAACACTGACACTACGTTTCTGCCCTACAGATTCAAAACACACATTAACATGAAGGCTTTGAAATCTACAGTACCACAAAGTAATTTTTTAAGTATGTTTTTAAGAAATTAAAGACCTGCTACTTTGTAATTCCTACAGAAAAATAGGAGAGTCATTTACAATTAACATCCAGGACAGATCTGTTCAAATTAACAATATTTCCAGAGCTTTGATTGTCTAACTCCAAAGGAGCATATTCGTGGAAGAAATACATTTGAGCACACATTCTACATAAATTTGCATAATTCAATGCAATCCTTCAAAGTTTTTTGTATGAGGAGTGACTGCTAATGTGCATGAGGTTTCTTTCTGTAGTTTTGAAAATGTTCTAAAATTAGATTAGAACATTAAATCGGTCAGTTTTATGATGTGCTAAGTTAAATCCCAAATAAGTTGTTTTAAAATGTTGTAATGTGTATAGAGCCATGACTCAGTTCATTCCAAGCCAAAATAACCAAACTCATTGTAAACCAGTCAGACAGCGGGTGAAGGATGGATTATTCATTACAAGGTGTTGAAAATGTAAGGTGGATCCTTATCTCACACTTTTTATCAGAAAAATTCCAAGGCCTCAAGTTTGAAATGTTTTTAAAAAATGAAACAAAGAACTGAAAGTAGGAGAATTCTTTTTATCATCTCAAAGTGGGGAACGCCTAAACACAGTTGAACCTCAAAAAAAAAAGTTTTCATGATAAAAATATTTTTAAAAACACATGTACAAAGTGAAAAAACAAACTGGGAAAAGTTATTTGCTGCTTCTGTCATGAACCATAGTGCAAGGAGTATATATATGGAGATATATACAAATATTCATTGCACTGTGGTTTATAATAGCGCAAGAATAAAAATATCCCAAATGTCCATCAGTAGGGGACTAGTTATGATGGATGTTCTACAGCTACTAAAAAAAAAAAAAATGAGGCAGCTCTGTCTGTATACTGATATGGAAAGATCTCTAAGCTAAGTGAAAAAGCAAAGTGCAAGAAGTTCATACAGTGTGCCAGAAGGACACACAAGAAATTAGCAACAGTGATTGTCTCTAGAGAGGAAACCTGGATGTCTGGGAGGTGGGAAAGAAGAAGAGATTTCCTTTTCACTGCATATCCTTTTTCAAAAAATTTTATGACTCCTAGTCTGTCCCTTCCCACCTGGGAGTTCAAAATTTGTAGATACTGACAGGTATATGCAGAATAGATAAACAAGATGATACTGTATAGCACAGGGAAATATATTCAAGATCTTGTGGTAGCTCACAGTGGAAAAAAAAGGTGACAATGAATATATGTATGTTCATGTATAACTGAAAAATTGTGCTCTACACTGGAAATTTGACACAACATTGTAATATGACTATAATTCAATTAAAAAGTAATAATAATAATAATAATAGCAAAAATTTATGACTGTGCATGTTTTATCTGTACAAAAAAAATAAACACTTTGACTACTCTAGACCATATGAAAGTAAAACAACTCAAGCCCTTTATGTGTATTTCTCAAACACCACAAAAGGGACCTGTAGACCCCAGGAATATTTCTCTAAATCCTTTCTTTTCTCTTTCTTTTGTAATATTCCCATATTCCATAATTTCTCTCTAGTTCTTTTTCCACAAAAATCACACCTTCCCCCCAAAAAAACTTCTCCCCAAGCCTGAATTTTTTTTGTGCCAAGCACTGTTCTAGGCTGTTGGAGATACCAAAGGCTTCTGCTCTCCTGGAGTTACATCCTATCAGGTGCATGAACATAATATTTAAATAGCACAATAAAAATAAGAATAATCTAGTAAGTTCGAGGCTGATGAGTAGACTGGAGAAGAGAAAAAAATAGAGCAGAATGAGGGAGGGTCAGGAATAGCAGCAGGTCATTCGCAATGTTGGGTAAGGAGGTGAGGGTTGGTTTTAATGAAGGGGCAGCATCTGAGCAAAGACATAAGCAGATGAGGGAGTGAGACATGTATGCATCTTGGAGAAGAGAGTTCTAGGCAGAGGGAAGAGCCAGTGTGAAGGTCCAAAGGCAGAGCATACCTGGCATCTTTGGGGAACATCCAGGATTCCAGTGACTGGAGCTGAGGACGTGGGAAGGAGATTAGAGGAAGATGAAGTCTGGGAGATGAGGAAGGTGGGCGACCAATCAAGTAGGGCCTTGAGGACCATGGACCATGAGGCTTCTGACTTTGAAATGAAATGAAAAACCTTTACAAAGTGATGCCACTGTAGTTTTCCATTGTAATCCACACCTGTTGTCATCTTGATGAACTGAGTCGCAAGCCTCGGCTGGCCACTCACCACCATACCATCATCACCTTGCTCCTCAGTTCTGATGAGGATTTTAATGGATAACCATTCTGAGTGTCTTTCAAAATCTTCTAACTGGGGGAGAGGGGAGAGTATAGCTCAGTGGTAGAGTGCATGCCTATCATGCACAAGGTCTTGGGTTCAATCCCCAGTACCTCCATTAAAAATAAATAAATAAACCTAATTACCTCCCCCTCAACAAAATTTTTAAAAATAAATAAATAAAATTAAAATAAAAATTAAAAAATCTTCAACTGGGGATGCTTTCAGTATTTATACTATGTACAGATCATTCTCCAGTGCATTTGTCAACGAAAGGCAACCCATTTGTTCAATGAGTGCATCTGTTTTGGTTGTTTTGATTTATTCCTTCTTTGAGCACCTTTTGGCCTGGCTGTTGGAAACATTAATATTCTTTTTTCTGAGCACATCTTTAAAATGTCTGCATCCTCTATCATCATAATCGTGACTCTTATTACATGCTCCATCATAGACTGACCCGCACCTGTTGGCATGTGTGTTTCCAACATCTCCACCAATGTCTGAGATGCCACTGCCCAAAGCACTTTCTCTCCAGATCTCTTTAGTCCCACTTAGAACCAGCTCCTGGCCCCAGTTACAGCGTCTCATCCCATGCCTGGCTAAAAGCCTCCTTATACATATCTGTTCTCTTCTTTCAAATCCCTTCTCAAAGCCTCCTCTAATCAGTTGTTGTTCTTTTTTTCCCCAAGGGAGAACTAGCAATTTAATCATCATGTCTTGTTTTAACTGGCAGAGGTTTGGATAAAAGATTCTTTCCATTTTCTTTCATCTGAGGCACCTTCAGAAGGGCTAGAATGTTTATCGGATCTGCTGGTAAAGAAAGTGCCTTAATCCCAGTTGAGTAATGGGATAAGTAATTTTGAGTTTGTGCTCTATAAGTAGACAACAAAAATGTTCTCTTTGATTTTTTTTTTTTTTTTTGGTTTTATTGGAAGGGACAGGACGCTGGTAACATGGAGATTTGGTCAAGGATACAGAACCTATATTTGGATAAGTTGCTTCAGTTTTTCACTAATAAGATTTCTAGGAATCAGATGTATTTCAAATGACATGTGCACACTGTGTTTTTCTCAGTTTGTCATTCCAATGCTCTGGCAAATTTCTAGATCTAATTCCAAGATGTTGCAATTTCCCCCTGGGCGCCATAAAAGTGGTACAGTGTGCTGGCTAATTTTCTGGTGTGGCTGTCAGAACACACAGAAACTCCATCCAATTGCTTTTCCCACATGTTATAATTATTTCCTTTAGGCAAGTATGCACCAGGCATGTACATCAAGCCTCGCACAGGTTTCTTATTAAAGCACAGGCCCAACCATGCAAAAACCACTCATTTACACCACCCCAGAACCACATATATACATTGTCCCATCCTCGATGCTGGTAATCCTAAAGACCATTAGCCTAGAAAATTGTGTCCCCAGCCTATATGCCAAATGCCATGCTAATAAACGATCCATCACTCTCAGCTGCCCAGCTTTGTGGAGGGAAATACCAAATCTCATTGGATCACAGCTGAAGGGACCTGCTGCCTGCTTCACTCGGAGCACGTGGCTCTGTGCATGAATTAATTTCACTCAGCTCTTTAAGGGAACCCCAGTGCTAACAGATTAATGGGATATCGTGGCATTGTATCCTGCAGGTTTTGAATTAAAGTTTGAGACACCCCCCTGACTCCGGACATGCAGAGTACTCCAATTAGCACTAATTGGCATGACACATGATTCTCATGTGAAAAACATGATTTTCCTGAAAATGTCACTTCCTTTCTCTTGCTTTAAAAAGCCCATAAATTCTAAGGAAACGACCACGGGTGCATGCAAAGGTTAGCTACGAGGATGCCTACCTAGCACGGTGTTTACACTGGCAAGAAACTGGAAGCACATGTCTGTGACAGGGAACAGAGTACATAAAAAACAGCAGGACAAATGCAACAGTTTTTTAATCTTCTGAATACTTTTTGACATGGGAAGACGCTCATGACATATTAAGTGAAAAAAGTTAAAGAGTTGCAGGAATGATATGATAGCAATTTTCTTCAGAGCACAGAAAAAGAGACCAGAAAGATGTAGACGTCAAAATGTAAAGAGTAATTACCTCTGGGTGTAGGAATAACATTAATGTTTATCCTATTCATTTGCATTTCTAATTTTCTTTCAAAAAATGGGCACTTTTTCAAAGAAAACACATCTGTTTTCAAAAGTCCATCTTTGATTCCTGCAGGAAAAAAAAATGCAATAAAGTGATTTATTTTGAGATAAACAAGTTCATACTTTCTAGCATAGTGAACTATATTCAATATCTTGTAGTAACTTATAGTGAAAAAGAGTATGAAAACGAATATACGTATGTTCATGTGTGACTGAAGCATTGTGCTATACACCAGAAACTGACACAACATTGTAAACTGATTACACTTCAAAAGAAGATATGTATACCAAAAAAAGTGATTTATTTTGGAATATTTTAAATCAGTACTTCATCTCCACCCACCCTTGTGTGGGGCACTGAGAACTCTCCATCAATAACATGCTGATCCGGTGGAATAATGAGGGTGAACAGGGGTTTTAGACACGCGTGGAGAGGTGAGGGCTGGGGGGGATTGTTGCAAATGCCCTTTCTCATGTTCAGCTCTGCCAGAACTCCCACCTAAGAGAGTGCATTTATGTCCGTGTTTTTCTCTTCCAGAGCCAAAGATGTTTGTCTTGCTCTATGTCACAAGTTTTGCCATTTGTGCAAGTGGACAGCCTCGCGGCCATCAGTTCAAAGGGGACAGCTACTCCCCCAAATACATCTGCAGCGTTCCTGGCTTACCCGGACCTCCAGGACCCCCTGGCGCAAACGGCTCCCCGGGGCCCCATGGTCGGATCGGCCTCCCAGGACGAGACGGTAGAGACGGCAGGAAAGGAGAGAAAGGCGAAAAGGGGGCTGCAGGTAAGGGATGAAGTTCCATAAACACCCCTCTGTCATCCCCACCTTAAAATGACTCCCTTGCTTTGTTGCTTTTTCTAACAAGACTAGCTCCTTAAATCCCCGCTCTACGTCGCCTTCATTCCTCATAGCAACTCACTGAGTCCTCACTGTGCTTCAGACTCTGCTCCCAATTCTCTACCTGCATTCCCATTTCACTGTAATGACAGCTCCTTCAAGGGGCCATGATCATGCTGTACAGATGAGAACACAGAGCGATAGCATGACGACACGCATCACTGGGGACAGAAGTGAGCTGCTAGTGAAGCACAGAGCTGGATTCTCCTGGAACACCTGAAGCCCGTGACTGCTGGGCTGGTGCAGCTAGCAGGCAGTGGCTGGATGCGAGAGCATGGATGGATAGATAGACAGACGGATGGGGAGGAGACAGACAGATGAAGCGGGGGCAGAAATTAGGAGCCAGAGGCACAGAGGCCATCCTGCTCTGCACTAATACCCTGAACAAAGGCACAAAAAGGCTTCTAGATTTTGCTTTTCACAGACGACATGACAGTAGTATTAAAAAGGCTATCTTTCCCAGTTCAACACTTTCCCACCTGTCCTGTAACAGCTAAAAAAAAAATAGATGTCTTATAGCTTATAGCTCTGTCCAGCCACACAGTTGTCCTCTGCTCGTTCAGTAGTTCTCACTTTTCTCCCATGTCAGTCACCCACAGCCCCTAGCACAGTGCCTAGCATGTAGTGGATGATCAGTCAGTATTAGATGGTTTAGATGGATGCATGCATGCACACGTAAATCTAGGATGGACTGATGCATGGATGGATGGATGGAAAAAAGAAATGGTACTGAAGAAAAACTCCTTGTAGACTCATTTCATGAAGAACTAAGAAGAAATCCTTTCTCTCCAAGCTTCAGTATCTAACCATAGACTAACACTCCATAATTCTCCTCTCTACCAAGCAGATGTCTGCCCTGAATAGGGAGGGGAGAATGATTTATCCCTTCATTCCATTCTTCATTAATTGTCCCTTATCACAAGGGCAAATCCTTTATGCAAACAGGAAGAATTTCAATAAATTATTACAGCTAGCCCTTGATTAGCTAACTCTCAGCAGTTCAAAATATTAAATAGCTACAGAAATCCAGGTGTTGAGATTGTAAAGACTTTTTCATGGCTCACACTATGAACTTGTATCTTAGTATTTCTGGCTTGGTCTCAAAGAATTTTCAAGAGGATGAGACCTCTAGCAATCTAGTCCAACACCCTCATTTCAAGAACCGGGAAACTAAAGTTAGAAGGACAAAGCCCCTTCTTCAGACTCATCTAACTAATCCAGGGCTGGACAAGGGCTTTTTCAGGTCTACTGAGTCACTGTCTACTACTTTCCCCACTAGGTTTAGACTGGATTTACATCCAATTTCTTCACCGTACAAATGGGTCATTTGAAACTCAGACAAGAAGTGACTTGACCAAAGTTATAGAGGCAGAGGAATTTCAATACAAAATGAAATTTAATGGTAGGAATTGCTACTGATGTCAAAATGTGTTTTTATTGCTGTATCTAAGGTCACTGATTAAGACAGCGAAAGTTAAGCTCCTACTGAACATAAAATAACAATGTATAAGTTGTGTTAGTCCTTGATTCCAAAGTTAATTTAACAGTAAAATAGTATTCATATTCCATTTCTACCAAAAAGAAGCAAACATTGAAAGATCAGACTATCATGGCCTTATTTCAAGAAATAAATACCAGAGTGTGTTCTGACTGGGGCCAGTGGAATTTCAACCGAATAACAGAAGTCATGTAGAACCGGGGGATGGTCCTGGGGTCAGTAACAACGCTGACCCTAGTCACCAAAAAACAGTTGCTAATTCATTATTAGCATCTTCCGTGCATCACAAATTATTAAACAACCTCTTCTAAAATTATTAAAACAAAATACTTAATGTTTTAAGGGTAAAGATTTCATTGTCCTGAAACTTGTAGTATCCAGAATGCTTCATTGCTAAATTTGCCAAATAACTAAAAAATGGTCAGACTCATATTGATGTATGTGTAATATTCAAATAAGTTATATTAAAGCACTATCAAGATAAAAGGCTTAGCTTCATAAAGGTTCCTCAGAACAGATACATAGTTAAGAGTAAAGCTATGCAATGTAACAACGATATAGTTTCCCTGACTACAAAATTGCATTACAAATTACCAATAATTTGGATACTTTTCAATAAAGTATCATTATACAAGCACTATTTATGGAATGCTTTTGACAAAAAAAATTGAATGACATTTTGATGCTTCTAAACACTGTTATTACATATATGACTTAAACATTAAATAGATTTTACTTATCATTTTCAAACCATGATCATAATTTCTCTCCATTTGGCCTCTGATTGATCTGTAGATATAAAGATCTGGACAAACAGAAAATATTCCTGTATGATGATTTTGAATTTGTTGAAATCCTTCCACAACTCTCGTATCTTTTCTATATACATGGAGACCCAGAGAAATTAAAAGATCTGTCTAAAATAATACAACCATTTAGCTGTGGTGCCAAAAAGAATGAAAGCTTTTTGATTTCAGCCCCAAAGGTAAGAGGCATTTTGGTGAAGGGGAAACTTGGATTCCAGTCCCAGCCTTGCTACTAAAGCAAGTTTCTTCACCTCTCTGGGACTCAGTTTTCTCCTCCAAAAAAGAACTACCTGCAGTGGTGGCAGTCATCCTTGCTTAGTTATCGTGGCATATTGAAGAGCCCTCGCTGTGTTGCAGGTGCACTTTACAATTTATACTCTGGCCACTGCCCCAGGAGATGTTCAGGCACCAGAGTCAGGCAGGCATGAGTTCAGATCACAGCTCCATCACTCACTAGCTCTGTTCCCTTGAGCGAACTATCTTCTCCATGGCTCAGTTTTCTCATCTACAGTGAAAGTAATATGAAATCCTAGTTCATAAAGTTGTGGTAAGACTTAAAGAAGATAATGCATGCACACAAAGCATTGCCCCTGGTGCGTGCTAAATGTTCAATAAATATGAGCTCATCTAATTTTAACATTTTTATTATTAACACTGATAGAAGGAGAATGGGGCATGAAACTAAGTAGCCTCTAAGCATTCATCTTGTTCTCTCTGCCCCCATGATCCCACTCCGGGGGATAATATCATTGTGCCCACTGAATTCCTCCTGTGGTGATGAGTATCTGTAAGTGACTAGTTTAGCAGCAGGTGATCCATCATCAAAATGATGGTTAATTATTTTAAATTAATTGGGATTTAAATGACTTCCTACACATGCAAGAAGTTGTTCTTGATGTTCTCATGAGATTTTTCTATTTCCACTTTAATGCATCAGTGATTTTTTAAAATATTAATTATTTAGTAGTATACTGTTGAAATTGACTGAAAAAACAAAATTTAGGGTCTGTGGGCATGCTGTTTGTGACTCTATATTTACAGAATCTACTAATTCCACTATAAACTCTGTTTGAAGGTCTGAGAGGTAAGACCGGACCACTGGGCCTTGCTGGAGAGAAAGGGGACCAGGGAGAGACTGGGAAGAAAGGACCCATGGGACCTGAGGGAGAGAAAGGAGAAGTAGGTCCTGTTGGGCCTCCTGGACCAAAAGGAGACAGAGGGGAGCAAGGGGACCCGGGGCTGCCTGGTGTTTGTAGATGTGGAAGCATCGTGCTCAAATCTGCCTTCTCTGTTGGCATCACCACAAGCTACCCAGAAGAAAGGCTACCTATCATATTTAACAAGGTCCTCTTCAATGAGGGAGAGCACTACAACCCTGCAACAGGGAAGTTCATCTGTGCGTTCCCTGGGATCTATTACTTTTCTTATGATATCACATTGGCAAATAAGCATCTGGCCATTGGGCTGGTACACAACGGGCAGTACCGGATAAAGACTTTTGACGCCAACACAGGAAACCATGACGTGGCTTCGGGGTCCACAGTCATCTACCTGCAGCCAGAAGATGAAGTCTGGCTGGAGATCTTCTTCACTGACCAGAACGGCCTCTTCTCAGACCCAGGCTGGGCAGACAGCTTGTTCTCCGGATTTCTCCTCTATGTTGACACGGATTATCTAGATTCCATATCAGAAGATGATGAGCTCTGATCTGCTGGCCCAAATGCCCCAGGATCCTTGTGGAAGAAACTTTGACTTAATCTGGGGCCCTGGAAGGTGGAACAAGAAGAAATGAGATCCAAAAAAGACCCCCACTCAGACTCCAGAGCATTTACAGACAGTTCTAGCAGAATCTATTAAAACAAGTTGACCCACCAAACCGATGAAACCGCAACAGAATGAATTATATAAAAGAATAACCCCAGATATGTTCTCTCAAAAGCAATGTTCACAAATATTTAAACAAATAAAGACAACGTTACAAATTCTATTAAATTCCGTGAGTGCTAAAACCAGCTGGCAATGATATTGTCTCATTAAATCTTTGTAAAATTGCATTTCTGCCTATTATTTAAGAGAATCATAACATCCCAAATTCCTTGACAATTCTCAGAAGGCTACAGTAAGAAAAAAAAATAAAATAAAGGTAAGAGTTGCCAAGTACTTTCAAGCAAGCCAAAGTGAAGTGATTTTTTTGTTGTATTATTAATTCCCTTATGCTTGTATATATTCACTCAACAACTCTTTAATGAGCCTGTATGAGCCAGACGCTATGATGCTGGGTCAGATTCAATAATGAGTTAAGATAAAATTCCTACCTTCATACGGGCTAGTGTGTGATCTGCATGCTGTCACAGCTCAGCATGATGAGCACCATGGCAAATAGATTGACTCAATGCTGGAGGCACAGGACCTTCTCTTCCTAGGAGTGGGGGCCAGAGCATGGAAGGACACCATGTGTGCTAAGGTGTGTATTGTTAAGTAAGTGGGAGGGGTGCAAATAAAACAAAGAATTCAGCAGCTGCATTCTCCCCACTTCATCCTCAAAACACCATTGGTATTTGAATCAAGAAGTGGTGGAAAATCTAGATACCCCAGGAGGAGTAATCAAAATGAAAAGAAACAAGTTACAGAGACCAGTCAGCAGATCATTCTCCTAGATTCTTTACTGTGATGGTCTCCCAGGACAAGTATTTGTCCTCTCAGCTTTCTTGCAGATACTCAGGCACTCTCACAGGCACTACTTTACATTGTAGCAGGACATTGTTTTAATGGATTTCCCAGGTATTGAATTCAAATAAAACGAAGTATATATTCACTGGTTTATGAATGAGTTGATGGGAGGAGTAACAGGAGGAGGAGAGGGCATGATCAAACACCAGAGCAAATGGCTGTCCCTTCCAAGTTTCACACATCCCTTAGTCCCACTTTCTCACAGCGGTGACATCTTGTTCCGCACTGAACTGCAATTCCTCAGTTAATCTCACCCATAATTCTCTCACCCCCACTCCCTTGGCTGGTAGTAATGGTATTTCCTTGCATCATGTGACCCTCCTTCTATGTATTCCTCCCTTTGCTCATTCAGTTAATAAATATGTCTTAATGTCTCCTACATATGAATCACCACATTGGGTTCTGTGAAGGTGAAACAACACCAACATGAATATGGTGCAGCCTCTGTCGTCAACATTTCTAAGGATACAAGAAAGGAAATGACATGCACTCACACACAAAATACCTAGAATTCTGGACATGAACGTTCTAAAACATGCTAAGTGCTAAATGGGAGACAGAGACAAAATACTTTGGAAGGAATGCTGAGGAGGAAAGATTAACTTCCAAATTACAATGTGAGAGAAAACAGCTAGAGAAATCTCTGCCCCCTGGGTCTGAAGTGACAGAGAGGACTCGGAGTGGCCAGCATGGGGGAAGGGCACTTCAGAGAGAAGCTGTAATAGGGACAGAGCATGAAAGCGAGAACAGAAACCCAAAAGAGAAATCCGTGAGCCATACTTGCAAGAGTCCCCCCAAACGTCAACCTAGGGATTAGGGGCTTTACTTGTGGGATAGTGTGGAGCCCCTGTGCATTCCAGAGCTGGGTTGGCCATTACCAAGGGTAAAATTTACAATGACCAAGCCACTGTGCATAGGGGTGGTCCTTGCTTCTCCCATCTCTCAGGTCTGTCTTGCTTCCTTCGTCTTCCTCCTCCTTCCATGCTTTTTCCACTTGTTGCTCTGCCTCTGAGTCAGCATGTGGGTCTGGGAGGCCAGGGGCAATAAAAATTAGACCAAGAAGTGAGAGAAAAGGTGGTCTGACATAGTCACCTGCCTCTGTATAGCAATTGAACCTGGAATTCCAAGCTGTAAATTGAAAAAAAAAAAAAAAACCACCAACAGAAGAAGCTAATCTGGGGAACAACAAAATACGTGCCTTTTGAAGACCATGGGATTCACTGGAGAAACCGGAAATGGAGACGTTATTGCCGACAGTCATGACTCAGAAGATTATTATGCGGTTTAAATTTTTCTTCTGATCATGATCCTTTAATGCATTCATTTTTGGGACATTGTTTACTTTCTTATCTCCTAAATGTTTCTTTCATTACAAAGCCTATTTTGAGTAGCTTTTTAAACTGAAGTTTCTTTAACTGGTTCTAGGCCAAGTGATGAATTTTATTTTGAAATATCTGGCAAGATGGTGACAGGGATCAGAGAGCTAAAGTGGGAATAGAAAGGCTATTTTGGTATTAAAAGGATAAACTCTTATACAAAAGCAGTTGTCTTTTATCCCCCCCCCAAAAAAAAAAAACAGATATAATTTATCTACCTCTACTGATATTTGTGTAAGGAAGAACAATTTTGGTTTAAAAAAACCCAAGTCTCATTCCTGTCATCTTTTGTAAGGGCTGACTTTTAATGAATATGTATTAAGAAATATTTATTGACACTGTACCATCTCGTTCCAGAAGGATTTAAAGCCACTTACAAAGATTGATAAACTACAGAATGAATACATTAGTCAGCAGCGGAAGAGAAGAAAAGGGCAAAATAAACAAACAGAAAAGGAAAGAGTAAGGCTAACACAAAACTGTATGTACGTGAACATGTGTGTACCTATGTTACACATCTGTAGGACACATGTGTTTCCTTGTACCCGTGTGTACATAAGGGCATCCTAAGGTCATCCATCATTTTGTTTGTGATGAAGCAAAAAAGAATCCATAAACTCTAAATCTACTTTTTCTCTGCCACTCAATGAAAAATGGCATGGACATAACTACATTTTAGATATTAGCTATTTGTTGTTTTATACCTTCCTCTTTCTCTCTTTCCTTCTGTACCTCCACTTAGAGTAAATGGCCTCACTACTCACCCTGACCCCAAAGCCAAAACCTAAGGAATAGTCTAGATGTCTTCCCTCCCTTCCCCAGGGAATTTTGTTCAGCAGAAATGTTTATGGTTCTAGCCCTCCATGTACATTTCTGAGTCGTTGCAGGTTTCCACTCCCAATGCTGAGGTTTTGTTCATATACTCATCATCTCTTCCCTGGACTAGTAGGAAACTTTTCCACTGAACCTTTGCCTCTGGCCACAACCTTCCAATCCATTCTTCACACTAGGTTAGATTTATCCTTCTCAATTACAAATATGGTCATGTCACTCCATAGCTTAAAAGCCAGCAGTGGGCCTCCAGTCTCTACAATATAAAATGTGTCTTGAACTTATTTGGGTTTTGCAACCTGAAATACATGCCCCTTTTCTGCTATTCATACCCAGTTTCCTCCTGAAGGACCATCCTCCCTTATATGCTAGGTCTTTGAGCTTCTAAGTAGAACTGACTCTTGCAGTTTGTAGATCACTGGCCTGATTAGTCAGAACATAGTATTCCACTCACCAATATAAGTGGTTCAGGGAACTCAAACAGAGCCACAAGACTTTGCTGGGACATCTACAGAAGAGAATCTCATCCTTTCCCATTGGACTTAAACCTGTGAGCCTCTAAAAGCCATCTCACCATCACAAAGCATAATATCATAGAAGAATGGAGATATGCACAGATGAGGTTGAAAAATGGAGATAAAGGATAGAAATGTGACTTGGAGTCATCATTTGGGTCCTGATCCAGACATGTCTATAATAGCCAGCTCTCCCTGTGGACTTTTCAGTTATGACCACCATTAAATGCCATTTTCACTTAAGCCCTTTTGAGGTGGGTATTCAGCCACTTGAAAAAGATGTTATCCTACCTAATTTTTCATGCAAGCACCCTTTAGCTGGGCACATTAGACTCTTTGGGATCTAACCTCTGCTTACTTTCATAGTCACATCTCCAAAAGTCACCCATATGCAACCTATAATCCCAGCAAATACAGATAACTGTGGTCCCAGGATGCCTTGTTTCTGCATGCCTCAGGACCTCTGCACATGCTGTTTTGTTTGCTCGTAATGCCATTGCTGTCTTTGTCTGCCTGATTAGGTTACCATTCAAAGCTCAGCTCAAAAGCCCAGCTCCTTTTCTCTAATCTCCCTCTACCTCTTCCCCTGTGCCCAAGGGGAACCACAGGTGATCTCAGGTGTCTTCCTTACCACCTGGAAACTAGTACATAGTCACAGTAGCAAGAGTGAACACTTACTGAGCACTCTTTCAAGTGTTTTGCATGTCTGAACTCACTTGATCTTCACAACAATTATTCTTCCCATTTTACAGATGAGGAAACTGAGAGACAGTGAGGTTAAGAAATGTGTAAGTGGCACAAGAAATGGTAAGTGGCACAGCAGAGCCAGGCAGTCTGGCTCCAGAGTCTAGTCTCTTCATCATCATGCTGGGTCCTTATCCTATTTCACACTCATTTCACAAAAGTGTCATCATACAGCTCATCTGTTTCTCCATTGGTCCATCTGGTGGAGATTTGTCCTATTATCTTTACGTCCCAGGACTGTACCCAGTGTCTGCCCTAATATGTGCTCAATAAAAAATGTGATGACTTAATCAGTGACAAGTTCTTCTGAAATACAATCTTTGCACATGGAGAGAGAGACAGAGATCACCACAGAAGAGCTCTATGATCGTCCCGTGAATTTATCAAGACTCTTAAGATTACAACTGACAGAATCCAACTCAAACTGGCTCAAGAAAAGGGAAGGCACTGAGGTAACACAGAGTTCTAGAGCCGTATCTGGGTACTTGTTCATTGTCCCCAGGACTTTATCTCTCCCCGTCTCACGGGTCGGCACTCCCCAGTGCAGACTTCACTCTCAGGCAGGCTCTTACCCTTGTGGTAGACAGCCAGCAACAGCTCCAGGTTTGCATTTTGCACCTCTGCAGGCAAAAATGTATGTATTTCTCTTTGTCAGTAGTCCTAGCAAAAGACCCAGGATGACAGCCTTTTAGTTCCAACTGGTCCTGCTTGAGTCATAATTATGTCGCTTAGTCGATGACTGGCCAGGGGGATGCGGTGTTCCCATTGGCCATGCCTGTATCACGTGGCCATCTCTAGAGCTAAGAACAGAATCGGTCCCACCTAAGTCATACGGAAAATAAAGATACCAAGCCCAGGAAACGAGAAGTTGTTGACGGTCAGTCAAAAGCAACAGGTGACCTCTGTAGGCTGTTTTTATATAAAATCAAAACCACATTTATTTTGTCTGCATGATGCAAACTAAATGTGTTGCCAGAATGATTTTTCTCATAGAGAATCTAATTTCTACTAATATTTTGTCAGACTTGACTAAATACTGTGTCCTCTACCCCCCTGGCATCTGTGATGAGCTCTTGCTACAGGCTGCCAGAAGGCAAGCTCCCAGTCAACACTTTAAATGAAAGAATGGATTATTCTCAGTTGAAATCTTCTTCCCCTCTCACTTTCTGATTTTTTACATCAGTACCCTAAAATGACAACAATCTATGTGGTTATCTTTGATAATTGTAAAAAGAAGGAGGAATTACCCTTGGAGATTAGTCTCTTTGTGGAATCAAAAAATGGTCAGTAAATCCAATTCATTCCTTGGCCAACAAAATGATAACTGAAGTGGCGGTTTGAAATGCCATCCAAGGTCAGTGACTATGTTGCTGTCCTCATGTTCTCCTGCTTGTTTACTGAGAGATCATCCATGGTGCCTGATGATACCAGCAGCTGTAGGAACCAGCACCATGATGGGTCCTGTTAGCCCTGGACCTTACTTCATCCTCAAGAAAAGCAGGCCTGTCTCCCACCTCGCTCCCACTAGAAGGAGGAGCACTGTATGGGCATGTCAGGAGCCCCAATGCTGGGATGTTGCTTAAGAATGACAAGGGAGGAGGTCAGAGTTGAAGCCACATACCAAGATCTCTACAAATTCTTCCCTCCTGGGGATGTGCCACTCAGGGTCCAAGCAGGGAGCAGCAAGACACCCTCAAAAGGATTTGACTATAGAGAATACAGTGGAACAACTGCATTCAGAAGTGCAGGCAAGGTTAAAAGAACCAAGGACAGGGGTTGAGGTATCCAAGCACTAGCAACAGCAGGAACCATCACCACTCCAAGGTCTGAAGTGGAAGGGTGGCAACACTAGTTGCTCATGCAGCAGAGAGCTTGAGACTCAGAAGAAGAACTTTCTCCAGGAACCATGCCTGGAGAAAAGCCTGGCCACCACTAGAACCAGGAAGAAATGCGGAGGAGGCTAAGGTGTTAAATCTCTGACCACACTCTCTTTCTACCCTCTAGTCTCCCATCTGTACCTCCCCCTGGCCAAACCCAACAGCTCTGGGAAGCAAGGGAGGCTTGGTAACATCATGCACAGAGACGGGCTTCTCAGACAACGAGCAGTTCAAAGTAGGACAGAAAATTGATGAGGAATCAAGAACTGGGGTGGGACCAGGTGGAAATTAAACAGCACAGGGCTCCTCTCTTTAATTCCTTCCCTCTGTAGAGTCTCTCAAAAACTCATATCAAGAGGATGCAATAGAACTGGTGCCCCATCTTGAGAAGGACAGAAGGGACACCTTCCAGAGCTGCTTAGGGCTGCCTGTAATTGATGCACAAGGAGCCCTCAGGTCTCACAGTGGTCCAGCTCCACTCACAAGAAAATGACATTGGAGTCTGGGGCCAAAGCTTTGCAGTGATGAACAGGTTTTGATAAAGTGTCCACCCTTAAGTCCCTGTCTTAAACTTACAACAGCCACAAGTGGCTGTTGATACATTCAAGGATTCAAGATTCTAGCCAAATAGCTTTCCAGCTCACTATGAGTTAAACACTCCTCTTATCCCGTTAAAGATGGGAAACTCGAGGCTCAGAGCCATTGAGCAAAGTGACCACAGTCAAGCCTTACACATGTGCGGTTGGAACTCTTGCCTGCTCACCTCCGGTGCTCGAGCTTTTTTGTGAGCACACACACCTGCACTACCCGCCTTCCAGACCATTTTGCTGAGACGCTGTTTCGTAGACAAGTTGCTGCATGGTGAGGAGAAAGCCCCTACCTCACTCCTCTTCCTTTGGTGCTGGTAAATGTTGTTTCCCTCCTATTCAGCTGGGAGCTAAGCTATCACTGTCAGTATCAAGACCTGCTCAAGCACAGCCAAGATATCCAGGGTGGACAGACAAGGAGGCTCTGCAAATTTTAAAAGCCAAAACTGTACCCACCTCCCTCACTCTGCACAAGAAACAAAGACTGGCCCTAAGACGGGTGCTAGGTCTAGGGGTCTGGTTTAATTCTGCCAAGGAGGACCCAGGAAATCTTTTAGCATCATCATTATACCATGTGTTTAGAAAAATCCAGCAGTTGAATTCCTTTCAGTTTTCTTTACAAAACATGCTGAATATGTTGGGGAACCAAAGAGTCTTTTGGGGAAGGAATTTTTTTTAAAAACTATAGAATTTGCCATGAGGATTGTTTAAATGCTGTGCCGTGGTTTCCAAGAGACACACTGACACTGATACTCCTTTTCTTTCTGTTCTACATCAGGGCTTCTCAGCCTCAAGCAACTCTGAATTTGGGGCCAGACCATTCTTCGCTATTCAGTCCATCCAGTGCATCCTAAGAAGTGGAGCATGCTTGGCCTCCACCCAGGAGGTACCACTAACAACTCCGCTCCCATCGTAACAATCAATGATATCTCCAGACACCGCCAAGTGTCCCCTGGGGGCAAAATTGTCCCCAGATGAGAAGTCTGTATAATATGATCACAGTGGCAGAGTCCACTCAGTCCTCACAATCTACCTGTTTGCCAAGGACCATTTTCCAAATAATCTTTTTTTTTTTTTTTTTTTTTTTTTGCAGACAACCACATGGCTGGTCAGCATTTCAGGTAAGATATTTGGTCCCTTCTGAGAATCCCTAGTTGAACTGTTCCTTGTCCTGGAAAGGCCCAAAAGGCAGCTAGAAACTATGCCTTCATCCCAATTCCCTCTGACTATAGCCAAAATATTTCATTTTTGTTTTGTCTAGGATACAAAAATTGCAAAGTCTCCAACTTCTAAGAATGCGTTCCAAGAAAATAATTAATAATGTTCGTAAAGATTTAATTACAAGAAAGAGCCTTGCAGCAAAGTTTGGAATAAGAAAGCTGGGAAATAGCCTAAGTATCTGAAAACAGAATAGTGATGAAATACACTGTGATACATTCATCTAACAGAATATACATGGTGTCATCAAAGGTCATGAGGATGAAAGTGCACTGGTACCATAATCTGCTCATGAAATATTAATAAATCAAAGTAGATTACAAAAAAGCTACTCAGCAATTATCCTATTTTTAAAGTCTGTTTGCATGTGTGCATAGAGAAAGTCTAGATAAAAAGTTGTTACTAACAGAGGAGTTTTCATTTCTCCCCCTTGAATCTTTCAATGTTTATAATAAACATATTTTACAGACAACTTTTTTTACATAAGCTCTCAGATAGTCAAGGTAGTTGCATCTTATTATGACCCCAAAAGATGGCAGAGAAAAAAGTCTAAAAAGAGGAAAACACCTTAACATTGTAGGTGGACATGTGCACCAGCCTTGATGTCTTCTTGTGGCACACTTGAATGTCTATTCCAGAAGATTCTTTAAGGCAAGAATAAAACAAAATAACCCTAGTTTATATATATTTTAAATGATCCCACCCTAACTTGAACAGGGAAGGAAATGAGTCTTGAATTGACATCATTTTATGGAGTTTTTATTCGCCAGGAACTATAAACCCAATGGGTTAACCACAGTGTGAAGTCATTCAGAACCAATGCATTTCTTGGATGGACAAGGTGTTTATGAGAAGCCACATGAGGAAGACTGAAACCATGGCTTCGCTCCAGTGCCATCACAGAGGTGGCAGAATTTATTGAAATAAAATCTTGCTCAATCTGGTCAGAATTCCAAGAAGTGATCTGAAATCACTGGAAGTAGAAGAATTATAAACTCTTAAGACATTACATAGATGCTCTCAAATTACAGCACTTTTACAAGGCTGCTTGTGAGATGCTGTCTTGGCTGAAAGAAACAGTCAAAACAATAATCTCTATAATCTATCCCACCAACAGCGTAGGAGGGCTCCTTTTCCTCCACATCCTTTCCAGCATTTATTATTTGTGGACTTCTTAATGATGGCCATTCTGACTGGTGTGGGGTGGTACCTCACTGTAGTTTTGATTTGCATTTCTGTAACAATTAGCAATGTTGAGCATCTTTTCATCTGCTTGTTGAACATCTGGATGTCTTCTTTGGAGAGATGTCTGTTTAGGTCTCCTGTCTATTTTTTGATTGGGTTGCTTGTTTTTTCATATTAAGCTGTATGAGTTGTTTGTATATTTTGGAAATCAGTCCCTTGTCAGTGCATTATTTGCAAATATTTTCTCCCATTCTGTAGGTTGTCTTTTTGTTTTGTTGATGTATCCTTGGTGTTGCAGAAGCTTTTAAGTTTAATTAGGTCTCATTTTTTTTTTCACTTTTATTTGCATTACTCTAGGAGCTGGTTCAAAAAATATATATTGCTGTGATTTATGTCAAAGAGTGTTCTGCCTATGTTTTCCTCTAGGAGTTTTATAGTATTTGGTCTTACATTTATATCTTTAATCCATTTTGAGTTTATTTTTGTATGTGGTGTTAGAGAATGTTCTGATTTCAATCTTTTACATGTAGCTGTCCTGTTTCCCAGCATCACTTACTGAAGAGACTGTCTTTTCTCCATTGTATAATCTTGCCTCCTTTTTCATAGATTAATTGACCAGAAGAGTTTATTTCTGGACTCTCTGTCCTCTTCCATTGATCTGTGTGTCCCTTTTTGTGCCCCTACTATACTGTTTTGATTACTGATGCTTTGTAGTGTAGTCAGAAGTCAGGGAGCCTGACTCCCCCAGCTCCGTTCTCCTTTCTCAAGATGATTTTGGCTATCCGTGGCATTTGGTGTTTCTATACAAATTTTAACATTTTTTATTCCAGCTCTATGAAAAATGTCATGGGTAATTTGATAGGGATTGCATTGAGTCTGTATCTCACCTTGGGTAGTATGGCCATTTTAACAATATTAATTCTTCCAATACAAGAACACTGTATATCTTTCTGTCTGTTTATGTCATCTTCGATTTCTTTCATCAGTGTCTTATAGTTTTCAAAGTATAGGTCCTTTGCCTCCTTAGGTAGGTTGCCAGTGGAGGGGGCGGGGAGAGATGAACAAGCAGAGTACAGAGAGTTTTTAGGGCGTGGAAATATTCTATAGGATGTTATCATGATGGATATATGTCACTATACATTTGTCTAAACTCATAGAATGTGCAACACCAAGAGTGAACCGTAAGATAAAATACGAACTTGGGGTGATTATGATGTGTCAGCGTAGACTCATCCTTGGTTAAAAAACGTTTTGTTTTTTTTTAAAAAACTATTCTGGTGAGTGATGTTAATGACAGGGAAGACTATGTACATGTGGGGTCTGAGGTAAAAAGGAAAATCTCTGTACCTCCCTCTCAATTTTGTTGTAAACCTAAAACTATTCTGAAAAAATAGTCTTAAAAATCTAATAATAATTACCACCATCATCATCTGTCCCTATCACAGCTTCAGATAACATTCCTCACACTGCAGTGCATCCCTATTATTATTGAAATTACTCTGGAACAACAACAGAGAGTTTCAAGAGTTTTCTATAGAAAACACCATGTCTTACTGTAGAGCTGGCCCTCCATATCTCTGGTTCTACATCCACGGCTACTGCGGACCGACAGGAAGGAACTTCAGCATCTGTGGATTTTGGTATCCCTGAGGGTCCTGTAACCAATCCCTCCCAGAAACCGAGGAACAAGTGTACTCAGAACTAAAATCACAGTGCAGCTGCCTGAGGTGTTCCAGTGGTCAGACATCTGGCAAAAAATAATCAGAAGGTTGGTAGGTAAGATGGTCAGAACCCAGAATACATATGCATGGATGTATCAAGCCACCCACACAAGAAGTCCTTACCCACTGGACTCCTCCTAGGCACAATATTCAAATTAAATTCAGGATATCCAATCAAATTTGAATTTCACATAGCACAACAAATAATTGTTCAGTGTAAGGATGTCCCAAATATTTAACTGGGTGCTTGCCTTGTATTCTTATGTGCAAAATGTGGCAGCTCTATCCTCTTAGAATTCTCCTGCAAAGGCATAATAGGAATCTAAGTGACCTTCAGACGGCCTGTGCACTAATTTCTCCTAAAAGAAGCAGGTTTTCTTGTGAGAAAGGATTCTTAGCTTCCCAAAGCAGCTTTAAAGAGCCAAGTTAAGCTGAGTCAGAAAGACATAAGAAGAGCTGGATGGAAAGTCGGAAGACAGGAGATCTAATCCCAGCAATTCCTGTAACCTTTTGTGACTTTTGGACAAGCCACTTAAATCCTGTAAGTCTGTTTCTGTATCACATCCTCGGTGGAAAATAAGTGAGTGCCTTTCTTTCTCTAAACTCACGGCAGACATTGGTAATCCATCACAACGTTCCTTCCCACTGTGCCCAGGGGCAGCCTCAGAATTCTTCTCTGCAAATTCTCTGGGAGGCCACCATCCACGGACAAGACTACACCCTTGAGAAGAAATCTACTTGTCTTCCTTGAATTATGTGAGCCAGTGCTAATGAAAGTTTGGAATCTTTCATGCTCCAAATTCAACCCTAAAATGTGAGATCATACCCGGTTTCACATCCTCAATTGAAAGAAAAATACACTGCCTTCTGAAGGAGATTTGTTTTCTTTTAAATTCAGAGCAGGGGAAATGAGCACAGGGTCCTGCTTTGACCAGACCTTGTAGGAACTGGTTGGCTCCAGCTGTCCTCAAGGACCTCAGTGGGGAACATGGCAGATCTTGACTCCCACCCTCATGCTGACCTTGGTTCCACTCTTCTTTGTGTCTCCTTCATTCTGCATCCAGGGGCTTCTCATCCCACCCACTGGCTTCCTCACCCTCTGTGTATCTCTTCTGCCTAATGGATTCTGTTTTCTCATAATTTCAACGTCTCCTGGCCTCTCATAGTCCAGCACAAGGTCATGGTTTCTTTTTGCCTCAGCTGCGGTTGCTCGACCTCTGTCTGATCTCCCTTCATTTCCCAGATTAAATGCCCCAGAGTAAGGCTGTCAACGTTTAGCTGGCCTGTTTGCCAAGGGGCCACTCTGAGGATAGGTCCTGTGCTGAGTCAGAACCCTCCATTTGTCCAGTCAGCTGGGATTGGAAATACTTCATCTGAAACATGGTTGTCTGGGCAAAGCCCATCAGCAGAAGACGTTAGTGGGTTGGCATCTTTCTCTCTTTCTCTCTTTCTCTCTTTCTTTCTTCCTTCCTTCCTTCCTTTTCAAAAGGGTCTGACAAGCAGGTACCATGATGTTCATAACATCATAGAGTTTTTTCAAGGACCAAAGTTGACCGTGTATGTGAAAAGCGACCGTTTTAGCTGGTTTCTCCTGAAAGCAGCCCCTGAGGCAGGGATCTGAGTGTGAGGTGCTTATTTGGGAGGCGCTGGGGACTCCAGCACAGGCATGAGGACATGACAGAGGGGCAAGGGGGCGCCCATGAGGCTGGGTCGCTAAGCAACAGCTGCCTGAGGCTTATCCTAGGGGGAGTGAGGAGAAAACCCAGAATGAGCTCCCCCCAAAAATGAGGAAGTGAAAGTATTTAAGACCAACTCCCAAGAGTCATTGGTGGAGGGCTACCCCAGGATGTGATTTTCCCCAGGACTTCGGGCATGCGTTGGTGGTCCAGCACAGTGGCCTTCCAAGGTTCCCAAAAAAGGCCTCAGGAGCAGACAGAAAAATAAGACAACTGGATATCACCCAGAGCACCCTGAATTGGTTAAGGTCCACAGGGTACAGGAGAGGCACTGGCATCACCTGCCACAGCACTTGCCAGCTCTCAAATGTCAACTCCATGAGGGCGAGGAAACAGTGCCCAGCACACAATAGATGCTCAATACATTTTTAAGGGATGAATGAGTGAATGAATGAGTGATAGAAAGCCCTGTATAAATGAATGTAACTGTTATTATTGGGACTGTTGTTGTGGGTCCTTCATATTTGTCTGCCTCTGTATGCCAATGAAGAGGCAATGTGATGGGAGAGGGTAAAAGGGAGCACTGAGCAGGGACAAAGGACCACCAGGTAGGGCCAGAAAAGGCCTGGGTCTTAACACCATCTCTTTTCACACCACTACCACGTCTTGCACAAAGCAGAAGGAACGTCATCTTCCTACACACGTTTCAAGTTATATTTTAACGACTTCTTTTCTACAGTTTGTCCTTTATATTTGTTTCAGTTGTAGACAACAATGATCAGTGGAAGAGAGCTACATTTGTCTTTTTCCCTCAGTTCTGTGTTTCCAAGGACAACCCTGAGCCCTACTTTTGGTTAAACCCCACCCCAACCACATCACAAACGAGACGGCAGAAATAAGTATTGTGAGGGCGACCATAGGAACCCACCATCATTGAAAGGATTTGAGAGGACTTCCGTGTAATCTCACTTCTGACAGTGCTAAGCCAATTACTCAGAAGTCGCAAATGGACCAAAATACTGGCTTTTCCACTGATCCCACAAAATCAGAGACTGCAACTTGGATATGAGACTGAAACAAACTTCCCAGTGGTTGTCTCCAGGTCCAGACTTTGTGGGACATTTGCTCTGCAAATCAGAAATTTCTCCAGTCCTCAGAAAGGGCCACGGTCGACCTCACTCCAGGTCAAGTTCATAGAACCCCAGATCGGCCACACCTGCAGGTGGCCCTTTACACGCAGCCCACTCCCGAGAGTGACACAAAGGCCAGTGTGTTCTAGACGCTTGCCATCTCACCAGACAGGGAAGTCACTCCGCCTCCCTTTCTGCACTGGAAACATTGATAATTTCAAGCCAGTAAGAGCACTGAAGTTCTTTTTCAAGGTGGCAGGGACTCAGGGAAAGGGAGTGGAGTGCAAGAGAAGAGCTGATCTGAAAACCAATTTCCTGTTTAATTCTCAGGGAACTAATAAAGCAAGCCCACCGCTGGCTACGCTGAGGGAATTGCTCTACAGAAGAGTCATTTCCAATTTCTTTTTCATCCTGTTACACATCAGTGCATTCAAGTCCATACAAAAGCCGTAAATGCTTCAATAGCCAGGGCTGTGTCTTTTGTTCATTCCATTTCTCACACAAGGATTGAGAGTAAACTCTGCAGTCAGCATTTAGCCAAGGAGTTTAAGGATGTCAAGACCCGGGCTCTAATATGTCAAAAGTAAAACTGTTTCTTTAGGAATGTTTCTTCCTTCCCAAAACAAGGCAAGAAAATAGTCATTTTGCTTTTGCTTCAAGGTTGACTTCGATGGGAGGAAAACGGAATGAGGCGGTTTACATTTTAAGGGCCTGACCTCTAGCGGCCAGCGATGGTAACTCCTCCACGAGAGAACAAACCCGACAGGGAGTGAGCTTGGAGAGGCTTCGGAGAGCATCTTTCCCCGCCCACCTCACGTTGCAGGGGAGGAAACGAGAGATCCGCAGAAGATGAGAAACTTGGGCGTAGCTGCTAAGACGGGGCTGGAGCCAAGGTCTCTTTCTTTCACTTCATCTCCTCCATTGCCCAGCCACATTTAAAAGCTAATTTTCCTTACATAGTGCAGTTAATCAACAAACAGAACAACAATGACAGACTCCAATTTCAGGCATCCATTCTGTGATTTGCCACAAACCCGATTAGATAAGTGCGGATAGAGATTTCAGTTGCTTACTGGATGAAAACAGCTAGATGGTAAGGGTTATTTCTTAATTATCTCTGAATCGCTAGTACTTGTCACCATAGTTGCCACACGGTGTCAGGTGGACAGTAGATAGCTAGATGGACAGGTAAATTTTAATATGAAATTAGACATCAGGGGGAGGGAAATAGCTCAGTGGTAGAGCGCATGTTTAACATGCTGGAGGTCCTGGGTTCAATCCCCAGTACCTCCATTTTTTTTTAATTATATAAATTTTTAAAAAGAAAGAAAGAAATTAGACATCAATTAAAACTGAAAGCTACCTGCCTAGTTTTCCAATTACCAAAATGGCAGATCTAAGATTTGAGATCAACAGTTCAGTCTTACACTAAAAGCTACCCTCTTAACCACTTGCCCTAGGGACCCCTGCTACCCAGGAAAGCCTCCCTAAATTTCACAGAAGCAGCCTTTCCGGATCTCTGAATTAACACAGCTGATTCAAGAGGAGATTGTGTTTTTCAGATGCTCAGTCAAAAGTTTTTGCTCTCAAATAGTGACCCAATAAAATTTTTCCTTCATGTGTTGGTTTGTTCCTTCAGTCATTCAACACGTATTTATTGAGTGTTTACTATGTGCCAGGAATTTCCCTGAGTGATAAGAACCCAGTGGGAAAGGCAAAATGACGTGACAACCACTAGGCTAGTGCTAAGTACTGCGAGAATAAAGAAAGAAGTCTGGTTATCAACCATAGATCCGTGCCCAGTGTTACTGGAGATGTGAATGAGGACACAGCCCTGAAGATTTTCGAGCATAGATCCAAATCTTGAAGAATGTATGTGTAAACTCCAGCATCCTTTGGTAAAATAACCCAGTGAAGGTAGAGAATCTTCATATGGAAAGAGGCAAAATTCATGTCTCCTTCCCCCAACTATTATTCCTAGAGTTCACTCAGCTTTTGAGGATCTAGAAATCTCCACTGATGCCATCAGACTAGCTCCTGAAATTAATCTCCTCCTTGTCCTTCCATCCCAAGCACAGATATTAACCCTCCTGCAATTCCCCTCAGCACACATAAGACCATGTTGGAACAACTACAAGATTTGACTCAAGTCTCAGAGAAATGAGAGAGGAATTATAACAATTATTAAAAGACGGTTACTGGAGGTGATGGTACTTGAGACCTACAGGCCACCGTCATGAGGCTGGCCAGGCAATGCAGGATTGCTTCCCTGTCTTGCCCTGGTTAGACATCATATGGCAGTGTCCCAATTTCCCTACTACCCCAGGAAACTCCTCGAGTGTGTCAGAGCCCCTCACAGTCCAAGCCCAAGAGAGCAGAAAGGTGCATGGTGGCAAGTGTCCCTTTCCTTCTGCTCCGAATTCCATCTCTCGTGGAGCGAGAACACAGGCAGCTACCAGCTGACAGATGGCTCTTATTCCAGAAATCCACTTGCTAGACAGATCTTCGGAATCTGTCGTGCATTTCCAAAAATATCAACAGCATGATTTAAATCAGAGGCAAGTCCAAGAAAGTTCTATTTTTACCCTGGTCCATCTAAGGATGTTAGAAATACCACTTCCCAATTTGGCAGAAACCAGGAATGGTGTATAGATGCCTCCAGGCACTCTCTATACCCATATATCATCTGCACCAATTTAAGGACCCAGATCCCCTACCAGGTCCCCGAGAATTCTGCATCAGGAGACAGAACACGGTTGCCTCTACAGGGATCTGCAGATAGCAGAGACATAAAAATTCTTGACCTGTAAACAGCAGAGTGATCCTTCCTAAACAGAGTCGAGCAAACTGTCTATGTTACTTTAGCATTTGTGCATTCGAAGGAAATGCAATACAATTTGTGACATCACAGGACATGGGAAAATAATAGGTGACTCAAAGTACAGAGGGAAGCAGGGTATAATGTTTTTTATCAGAAGATACTGTCAGCTGTTCATCAATCTAGTGAGCCCAGCAATTCTCCTTGGATAAGAACTTGTTTCAGCGAAGGGTCACTTGTGCACCTTTTTTGATTATGCAGATGTAAGACAGGGGGACGCCCACTGCCCTGGGAAGTGGGGATGTCACAGGATTTTCTGTGACGTGGCTGATGCTGCCCTTTCCAAATGTCCCTTGCAGTCTTTGATATCAGTGAATAAATTTGCAAAATGTCCTGGGGATGAAAGAGATTTAGACACTGATGTCTTTCCTGCTAAATTTCAACAGCATTAAAACCTCTCTGATAACCTTGATGGTCCTAATTTTGAGTTAATTAACCAGAAAAGATCCTTGGCATTATGGGGAGGGATGCAACCTGAGGAGAGGGGGGCTGTGGACTGTGTACTGGTGACAGTGGTTCTAATCAAGACTCAGATGACAGGGACCAGGGTCGGGGAGGACAGGAGGAAGATGTGTAGTTGTTGGTTCAGGCAGAGCTGTGATTGAGGTCAAAAACCTCTCCAGATGCTGTGAACCCTGGTGGATCATGTTGGTGTGAACTATATTGGAGAAACCCAGGTCCCTCAGCCTTGGTGCTTATCAACGTTTTGAGCCAGATGATTCTCCCTCTGGGGAGGTGGGCAGTCCTGTGCATTGTAGGATGTTTAGCAGCATCCCTGACCTCTACCCATCAGATGCCAATCATACCTTCCCCCAAGTTGTGACAACCAAAAATGTCTCCAGACTCTGCCAAATGTCCCCTGCGACGGCAAAACTCAACCCTGGTTGAGAAGCACTGTTAAGAATAGAAGCGGGTAACCTGGAAATTCAAATGTGAGGAGGCTGGTAAGGGTGTTTGGAGCATCAGACACATCGATGTAGCCGAGGGCAAAAATGCTCAGACCTCTTGGGGGCCATTTCCCACAGAAGCCTGCTGGCTGACTCTGTTCTCTCTTCATTGGCATCTGGATACAGGACTACTGTTTGAATCAAGTAAACTTCTCAAGATTTATGAACAACTCCAAGTGAAAATGAGGCTTCAAGGATGTCCTGCTAATAAAAGCAAGCACATTTTCAAGCAACTAATTAGAAAATGAGAATGTCATGATGTTATTTGTCCCCTAGGCTGGTGATGCCGGTCATACCTGTGAGGGAAGTAGCTAGAAAAAAAGAGAATGTGAAAAATGTAGGAAAATAACTTTTCCAATGAGAGAAATGTGAGAATTCACTACTCATACTGGAGCAGCAGTTTTCTCTATGTAAGAGAGTCTGCAGTTATTTCAAATCATGACATATGCCTCCAAATAAAATGATTCTTACAGCATTTTATTCTCAGTAGCCCAGACAGCTCTCTTAGGAAGTGAGAATGTTGTGAAATGAAGCAAGCAAGAGGAAAGTGTTGCAATTCAAAACTGGTTGAAAATCGTAGCCCTGGAGGAAGAAAATTAAATGCTTTATTATCTATGAAATACAAACAGCCTCCACAACCAATATATCTGAGTCAATAAGTGTTTCTCTCCATTTACTATAGAAACAAGAGGTTCAAATTTACTGGAGTTCAAGTTATATTGCAGGGGGAGATGTATATCATTCAGTAAATTGGAAAATATAAATCAAATGTTGAAGAACGTGGTTTTATAAAATTTATGATTCAAAGGTGATTCTTCAGCTTCCAAGTTGGGCTTTATTTTAGTGATGTGTTTTCCCCTGTGATACATTTTTCTTTCATGGAAAATGAGTCACCTACAATCAAAAATATTATAAAATTCCAAGAGCCAATTGAGAATGACACATTCATCGAAAGCTGAAATTACGCTCCATATGTCCAGGTGTGAAAAGCATAGTTTAGCCATTTACTGACTTAAATAACGCCCCATTGCAGCTTTCTTCCAAAGACAATATATATAGCACAGGAGTTTCACCTCAGGTGCTATAATTTTCCCATGTTTATTCCAGTGTTCTAATCTTCCAAGGAGGCTTCAACTACATCATGCTTTAGTGGCATTACCCTTGAAAGCATTGAATGTATTTGTCATTTTTTTTTTTGGTTATACATGTAAAAATTATGTGCCTCAGAGTTCCATGTTAAAAAAAATAATGACTATATTTCATTCATCTATTCATTCATTCGTTCATCTATTTATTCATGTTTTTAAAGATGTGACTGCTACAGTTATTACTGCTTTGTAACAAATGGTCCCAAAATGCAGCAGCTTAAAAGAATCATTTTGTTATGCACATCGGTTCTGTGAGTCAGGAATTTAAACAGAGCAGAGCTGCTCAAATAATCTCTACTCCACAGTATCTGGGGCCTCAGCTGAGAAAACTGGAACCCTGTGAAGTAGCTCAGTGTTTAGGGGCTAGAATCCTCCAAAGGCTTGTTCAGGTGCATGTTCTAGAGCCTTGACTTAAGGACAAAGATTGCCAAACAGAAAATGTGCACATGACTTTTCCAGGTGGCCTGACCCCCTCACAGCATGGTGACCTCAGAGTAGTCAAACTTCTTCTTTGAGACTCTAAGCACAAAAGTTCTAGCAAACAACATAGGGACCACATTATCTATTATGGCTCAGTCTTGGAACTCGGTGAGCAAGCCAGCATCACTTCCCTGATACTTTGTGGGTCAGTGCAGTTACAAGTCCACTCAGACACAAAGAGAGGGAAAACAGACTCCACTCCAAGGAATAACAATGAATTTGAAGGTTTGGTTTTAAAACCACCACAGGAGCATAACAAGATTGATCACAGGATGTTTGTTACTGGGAATAGTAAAAGGAATATAACTACCTACATGTTAGAGTTTTAAAATAATAAGGAAATAAAATAATAAGGAATATTTTGAAAACCTTTATGCCATCAATTTTTAAACAAAGAACGGACAATTTCCTAAAAATATGTAATATACTAAAACAAGAAGAAATGTAGAATTTGAATAGGCTTATAAGAATAAAGAAAATTGTAATAGTGGTCAAAAATCTAACTACAACCAACCCCTCTCCTCAACACATACACACACACACAACACCCCCGATTCTTCAAAGAAGATGTACAAATGGCCGAAAAGTACAGTGAATTACCGTACTCAGCATCACTACTCATAGGGAAAAGCAAATTAAAACCACAGTGAGGTACCCCTTCACAGCTCCTATGCGATCATCAAAACATGGAAAATAACAAGGCTTGGTGAGGACACACAAAAATTAGAGCACTTGCCCGTGACTGATGGGAATGTAGAATTGCTCAGCTGCTGTGGAAAACAGTTTGGCAGCTCCTCAAAAAGTTACACATAGAATTACCATGTGATGCAACAATCCACTCCTAGGTATATATATTGAATTGGAAGTAAGGACTCAAACAGGTACTTGTATGTGACTGTTCATTGCAGCATTATTCCTATTAGCCAAAAGGTGGAAATAACCAAGTGTTCACCAGCAGATGAACGAACAAGCAAAATGTGGTCTATGCATACAATGGATTATTATTCAGCCTTAAAAAGGAATGATGTACTGACACACACTACAACGTAGACGAACCTTGAAAACACTCTAAGTGAAAAGCCAGACACAAAAGGACAAACATTGTATGATTCCACTTCTATGAAATATGTAGAAGAGGCAAATTCATAGAGACAGAAAATAACGTAGAGGCTGAGAAGAAGAAGAAATTGTCATTTCTTGTTTAAAGAGTAAAGAGCTTCTATTTGAGGTAATGAAGGAGTTTTGGGAACAGTGATGATGGTTGTATGACATTGTGAATGTAACTGATGCTGCTGAATGGTGCACTTAAAAATGGCTAAAATAGCAAAGTTAATGTCATATATATTTTTATGTCATATACGTATTTGTAATAAAAAAAATCTCACTGGACCCAAACAGTTTTATAGACAAGTTAACAAAACAGAGTGTGTGTGTGTGTGTGTGTGTGCATTAAAGAGTCAGAGAGAAACAAAGATAGACAGAGAAAGACAGGGAGAGAAAGATTAGTCTGTTTTTTTGATATTAGAATATTCTTTATTTTTCATAATACCACAGGAAAGGAAAAACAATAGGCCACACTCAGTAATGACATTAAAGCAAAACAAATCTAAATATTAGTAACTAAATCCAACAACTAATTTTTAAAATATCTTGACCAAGTTTAGGGTATACCAGGAATGCAAGAAAGTTTGACATTAAAATGCTTGTCAATGTAATCCACGACATTAAGGGATGAAAGAAGTAAACTCATATCTGGTTATCTCAGAAAAATGAAGGAGAAAAAAAAAGCTTGTGATATGTGATTCAACACCCATTCATGATTAAAACTCCTCAGCCAGATAGGAACACTTAACACAGAAGAAAGGTATTTTTGGATTTTGATTGAAAAGAAATCTACTAGATTCATTTATTTTGTTTGCTTAAGAATTTGTGCCAGAAATGCCAGTTTTGAAAGATGCTTTTTAAAAACTTTTAAATGTAATGAGGAGATGTATAATTCTTACGAACTGCTTTAGTTTAGTTAGATATTAAAAGATAAGGGAGGTCATTGTTGTTTATCTATTTTTTATATAGTAGTTCTATCTGCTAATCCCAAACTCCTAATTTAACCCTCCCCCACCTTTCCCCTTTGGTAACCATAAATTTGTTTTCTGTGTCTGTGAGTCTGTTTCTGTTTTGTAAATAAGTTCATTTGTATCATTACACTTCAATTAAAAAAAAAAAAACAGATTAGGGAGGTCGTAACCGGAAGGTTGATTAGCACAAGTGTTGTGAACAAACCCTACCTTTTATCAGCCGACCACTTCAAGTAGGTGACCTCTTACGATAAACATACGCTGTGTTTCCCCAAAACTCGTATGCTGACAGCTAACCTTCAATGCCACTACATTTAGAGACAGAGATTTTAGGAGGAAATTAAGGTTAGATGAGGTCTTAAGGGTGGGGCCTAACCTGATAGGACCGATGGCTCTGTAAGAGGAGAAAGAGGAAGCTTTCCGCCTGCGCGACCCACGCGCACTAAGCAAGCCCATGTGAGGACTAGGCCCGCAGGCTCCGCCGAGGGAGGGAGAGAGCCCTCCAGGAACAGTCAGCCGGCAACTCGGCTTAGGCTACCAGCCTTCAGAACGGTGAGAAAATAAACCTCTACTGTTTAAGCCGCCCCGTCTACGGTGTTTGTTAAACAGCCTGAGCTAAGACAACACCCACAGTTATTTTTTTTTCTATTTGATAAACTTTACAGCATTTACTATGTACCAGGACTTGACGAATATTAACTTCATAAGCCTTATAATGACTCGCTGGAGTGAGTACTATTAGTAACCTCACTTCACAGATGAGGAAACTGAAACCTTGAGACGTTAAGGAAGTTGACCGAGATTCCTCAACTTTAAGAGCCAGCATTCAATGTTTTGCCTCTCTCTCTTCTCTTCACTCCACGAGACACGGTGGACCTTGTCAGTCTCTCCTCCACGTCCTCCAACCACTCTTTCCTACTTTGCATCTCTCTGTGCCACATTTGATTTTTTTTAATCTATCTTTTATATCACGCATTATTTTCCAGTGCTCTCCTCTGTAATGAACCCATCCTTTGCTTTAAAAAAAAATCATGACTTTATTATTCACTTCTAAAAGCTCTAGCTGGTTCTTTTTAACCTTTGCCTGATCTTTTTAACAGTATCTCACTCTTCTTTCATATTTTCAAAGCCTCCTTTTAAGTTCCTTTACGGCCGTTGTTTTTTCCCAGTTCTCCTGTGTTGTCAGAAGCTCTTGATGTCTTTCAGCACCCTCTGATTTTCTGCAGACTCCTGACCGTTCGCCTTCGTGTGTCTGACTTTGGATCATGAGTGCATCTTCAGCAGTGTTTCCCTGTGGCAGTCCTGAACTGACTACTCCAAGGTGTGTCCCTCCAGAAACCTTCTGTGTCCGCTCTTGCCTCGTACCCCACGGGGATACAGTAGTCTGAGACTATTTTTTAAAATGTGTCACTCGGGGGGTTCCTAAATGATGTAGGTAGCATAAATAAGGCAACTTAAGCAGCATGGCACCAGCCAATGGTTCTGAAGTCTCTGGAGAATATTTTTCCCACCACGCACAGAGCACCAATGGAGAGGGACCAGTTTTCTCGTGGGCTCCCTGTGCCAGCACTAGCTGGTAGTCTCCTTCAATTCAAAGACTTCTTTCAGTTCTGAGAGTCTTCCTTGGATGACTTCTTTGATAAATCCTACCTTTTCATTTCCGGGTTCTCTCTTTCTGTACAGCTACAAGTACTGAATTTCCTAATCTGTGATCCTCTCACTTTCTCTGGAATGCTTTTCTGGAAAGGCCAGATGCCAGTTCTCTCACTGGAGGGTGCAGAAATGCCAGTGTTGGGGGGGGTCTGTTTTTTGTGAACATTGAACTCCTCCAGAAAATCACATCCCATGTTTTCCAGTTTGGTGCTGGTGGAGGCAGGGCAGGGGATCGCAGGTGTGTGTGGTCGGCTCAGCTGGTGAGAAGGGCTCACAGTGCGCCCCGCCCACCTCTCCATTTCATACTCAGTTTTCAGCCTGGAGAAACACCCACCCTCTGCTGCACCTGAACTTGAGACCAATGTCTCCAGCTCAGCTTCCCTGGAGAGGAAACCCTGAGTTTCTCTGGGAGGCAGACAAGGGCCCCAGGGAGGATGGGCATGCTTCCTCAGGCTGCCAGGGGTAAGGGAGGGTCTGAGGACCCAGCCCCCCAGTTCACAGACGTTCACATCCTCTTCCATGCTCAGCTTCACGGCCCTCCTCACTTGTCTTGGCATCTGACTGTGGTCATTTCCTGGGGCCGCCATAACAAGGCACCACACCCTGGTTGGCTTAAAACAGCAGAATTGTCTTGCCATTGAGGAGAAAAGGGTGAGAAATCACGGTGCTAGAGGACTGGTCTCCTCTGTGGGCTGCGAGGGAGAGTCTGCTCCAGTCTCACTCCCACTTCCGGGGGCCTCGGGCCTTCCCCGCCTGGTTGATTGGGCTCTCCCTGTGTCTCCCCGTGGCCTTCCCTCTGTGCACGGCTGGCTGTGCCCAAATCCCCCCTTTCTATAAGGACACGGTCCTACTGGACTAGGGCCCAGCCAATGGCCTCATCTTAACCTGACTACGTCTGTGAAGACCCTGTGTCCAAATAAGGCCACGTTCGGAGGTGCGGGAGGTTAGGACTTGAACGTATCTTTCTGGGGGACACCACTCAGCCCATCACGCTGCTGAGACAAATCCCAGTTCTCTCTGGAGTTCTGCAAAGTGGGCCAGCTCACTTCCTCCTTCCTGCGCCTGGCTTGCCCACCCTACCACGCACGTGTGCGCGCGCGCACACACACACACACAGACACACACACACACACACGCACGCACACTAGTGTACTTGGAGTGTGGCTTTCTTTGGTCTGTTCATTCCATTTCTCTGCCATCTGCTTTGCCTCTTTTTTTTTTTTTTTTTTTTTTTTTGCTTTTTGAGCCGTAACAGTTACACCCCCATCAGTAAGTTCAGTGGGGCTCACAGACTACACAGGGTTTCATCTTGCACATTTACTGTTCCATGCTGAACCAGAAAACACTCCAGAGCAACCTCCAGGGAGCCCGTGCCGCAGATAAGTTAGACATCCTTGCTCTGATGCTAAACCACCCGCCCCTGAGCATCGCCTGTCATTTCCCAGAAATGCCCAGTGAGCAGATGCCATGCGGGAGGGGACGGCTCTGAAAGCTGGACTTAATTTTGACCCAGCTCCCCCACGCCGATTTCTCTTTGTGCTTCTCCTGCAAGCTGGGTGCCTCTGCTCACCCCGCCTGCCTGTGTTCCACTGCTACAAGTGACCTGTCACTTTAAAAGAAAAAAAAAGCCAGCAAGTGACCGTCCTTAGGAACGGGTTGCTAAGTGGGTGTTTTTGCTGAGACGTGGCTGCAGCTTCCCAGGGAGCAGCCCGGGGCGGCCCGACCTTCAGCCTTTCCTTCCGGGATTTTTTTTAGAAGATTCAACAGTAAGACCCATCTCTCTCCACTTTCCTTCCATCCCAGAAAGCGGGACCTGCAAAGTGCCTTGTAAAGTTCCTTAAGGTAAATCGGTTGTCCCCGGGAGCAGGGCTGCAGCAGCGGGAGTCCGCTTTCCGTAGCGGGCTTGGAGTTCAGCCTCTCCCCTGGATACCCTGAGCCGATTTAATGAATTGTTCATGCAGGGGTCCTTGTTTTTTATGTTTTACTTTCTGGAATCAAAACATAGAGCATGACTCGGGCTGCTTTGATTTGAGCCACTGCCTGGTGTCTGGTTTGCAAGAAATGTTAAGTCTGGCTCGTGCCAGCCTCTGGGTGGGATTCCTCCCAGAAGGTCTCTCTGCTTCCTTCCCGGGACTTCCACGCCATCCTGTTGTGCTCTGGTCTCCCGGAAACACTTGCTGCTGCATTTCTGGGCCCTTTAGTTCAAACTGTTCGAGAGGCAAGATACTAGTTATTGCTAGCTTCGCATCCCTTGGCACGAGAGGAAGGGCTGTTGCAGACAAAGGATGGCTGCTCTCACCAAAAGACTACAAGGAAATCTACCCTCTGCGATTTAAACTGATTGTTTCCCTTCATTGCAAACAGGTGCTCTGAAAGGCTCATAAAGCTTAACAGGAAATATGTGTATGTTTACTGGGTTTTCGTATAACTTATTCTGCAAGTATATTCAGCACCAGAATGAAATCTCTCTCAAATGATCTCCTAGAGCTCATGCAGAGTCATTCTTTCAAACATTTATTGAGCATCATCAAGGCACCAGGCTGCAGCAAGGTGCAGACGTTTAGAGTGAGCAAAAACGTGCTAAAGCAGGTCAGAAGCTCAGAGCTTACTGGGAAGACAGACCTATAAACAGATCATCACAGTACAATGAGCTAAGAGCCATGAGAGGTTTATAAAAGGGTTTGAGTGCTTACAGCACAGTGAGACTTCTCCCAGGGAGAGGCCGGGAGCACTCAGTGCATCACATAAGTGCACTGGGCACGTGTCACCTCACACAGCCCCACTGTGGTATTTCTGTGTACTCTTTGGAGGCGACATATGTTATCCTGAGCTGATGAAATGATTCCATAAAGCTATTTGTCACTAACCTTGACTACAGGGAGGTGTGGCTGGAATAACTGGTAGAATTAGGTAATGAAATCAAAAGGGTGCACATGGCACCTGCCCGGGGATCCAGGCTTTAACAGAATAGGACAGAAAAGGCAAAGTGCCATCTACAAGGAGCACACGCTCAAGGGTGTGAGGGCAGCGGGAGGTTTCAGAAGCACCACACATGGAAACAGAAAGGAAACTGCCCTGAGCCCAGCGGGGAGAAGGGAGAGAGGGGCTATGGTTATTGGTGCCAGAGATTGAAAATTGACAACCAAAGATGATAATGGGGAATTTGGCGTCACCTAAGGTCTTTCTTACGACTTTTATTCCTGTACCCTAAGTGCTTTCCCCCTCCCCATCCCTTTCTCCTCCTTTTCCCCATCACTTTTTCTTGATAGTTAACACTTACTAGTACCGAGAGCCTGGTCCAGGCCAGGCATTTTACTCCAGTCTGTCATTTAACCGTGATAAAATAATCACTCACTGAGGTAGGAATTATGATCACAAGTTTCCAGACACAGAAATGTACCTCAGAGAGGTGCAGGCATTGCTCCAAAGTCACATAGCTGATAAATAGAGCTGGAATTTGAACCCAGGTCCATACAATTTTTTTTTTTTACGAAGGTCTCCCTCTTTCTGTAAACCCATGTCTTCCCTGTTCTGGAGTAGGACGCATATGCTGTATTATTTTTTAAGCAGCTAAGGTTGAATTGTGTTACATACAGTGCTGCTCTTTCCATATACCTTCATTCCTTTATTCCTGCATCCTGTAGAATTCCCACAGGTCCTCAGAGTATCTGACAACCCTCAGAAATGGTCCATTTGTTTGGATGAAGATGTCAGTACTTTTCTTGAAAAATATCTTCTGTTTTTTGCACTGAGTTAAACTAAATAAATCATTGACCCAGGCTAGCCAAAACCCTTTCTCGTGGGGTCAATGCTCTGCAGTTTTCCTTTGTAAATATTTCCAGAATAACAGGCTAACAGAGAAGAGTTTCTATATAGTTACTGACATCGCTAAAGCAAGAAAAAGTGTGGAGACAGAGGCAGAGCGGCATGGAGGAGGACTCTGGAGTCGCTGAGTCTCGGGGTCAAACTCTGAATGTGACCTGTAATAACTAAGATGGCAAATCACGTAAGCTGTCAGAGGCTGACCTCCGAGGAAAGCCCGAGTGTGCCCTGTGTAAGTTACGGCATATGCTCCTAAGCTGGAAATTCAACTGTGAGACCCAGTGGGAACACAGAGCCAGGGCAGTAAATCGCAGCTCTCATTCTGATGCTGCCGATAGGAATCTACTAACAGGCACTCAGGGCACATCAGGATGACAAGCTGCATATTAATATTGGGTAGAATTGATTAGTTTTCTTAGCAAAAGTGTTCATAGAAAAATAAATTTGAATGTCATCTGATTTCCTTAGAAACTCATTCAAAGGTAATGATCAGAAAAAAATGAGGAGAAAAAGTCCGCCCTGTTACATTTTTCATTTTCTACTTCTCTTTCTTTCATACATAACATTTTTTTCATTTACTGAGAATTTTTTCAGTTGCTAAGATATTTCACAGCTCTTTTTTTTTTCTCACTTCATAATGCCCAGAGCTGGGGTTTAGAGAGCGTCCATGCTCTGTAGCATTTCATTTTTATCACCTGCCTCCTCATTCTCGTTAGATTGCCTCCTCACCCTTTTATTTTCTTTGCTGCTTTCACCATTTCCCTTCCTCCATTTTTTGTCACCTGTGAGGAGGTCTGAACGGGAGACAATAGAATTTCAGATGCTTTATTTCCCTTTAATGTGCTAACTCCCCATTAGGGTCAATGAAACCTTGAACATGTCAGATGAGCTGCTTACAAGACTAGGTCCCAGTTAAGATTCGGATTCCGTGGATGTTAGGAAGGGCTTGTGATTTGTCAGGCCTGGTGTTTCTCCCCGTGTTCTCTTGTTTAATCTTCATAGCAGCCCAACGAGGACAACACAAAGCTTTGAAGGGTTCCAGAATGTGGCCAAAGGAGACACAGACAATAAAGAGTGATTTAGTCATTCATTCGACACACATTTGTTGTGTCTACTAGATGCCACAGTCCTAAGCTCTAGGGGTAAACAACAAGCAAGCGCTCCTGCCCTCTTGTAGCTTATATTCTAATGAGAATGGGCAGACAGTAACAGATCAGTGCAGGTGTCCGCTGCTGATAAGTGCGATGAAAAAGAAATCGTGATAAGGTGGTTAGGTAGTTCCAGAAGAGGGAGGGTGGGAGGTTATCATTGTTTTATGGGTGTTTAGGGAAGATCTCTCTGATAAAATGAAATCTGAGCAGAGTCCTGTAGGAATCGAAAAAGAGGAGGGAAGATGTCTCAGGAAAGAGAGTTCCAGGCAGACGGAACAGCAAGTGCAAAGGCCCTGAGGTGAGAAGATTCAAGTGCAGATCCTCTGAAAGGATTTAGGATTTACTCTGTTGAGAGAGGGAGGTCACTGGAGGATTCTGAGCAGAGGAGTGACATGATCTCACTTGCATGTTGAACAGTTCACTCGGCACCAATGCAGAGAACTGGCTTTAGGTAGCAAGCACAGTGAGAAGCAGCGATGTCAGGAGGCTCTCGCAAAACCCCTGGGAGACGAGAGTGCTTGACCAGGGCGATGACAGCAGGGCGCTTAGAGGTGCTCGGTTTCCTGGTATAATCTGAAGGCAAAGGGGGCAGGGTTTCTGACGGACTGGATGCGGTGTATCACATGACAGAGAGGACTCAAGAATGACGCCAAGGCAAACCGGCCTGGGGACAGTGGAGTTCCGTGTATTGCAGCATGGAAGGTTGTGGGACAAGCAGGCCAGGCATTCTGGGAGATGTGAATTTGGGATTCAGTAGGAGACAGGACGAGCTCAGCAGGGGAAGGCGTTGAGGTGCTGGTGTGCTGCTCGGAAGATGGGGGAAACCGGCCCAGGAGCCTGAGAGGAGACAGTCACCAGTGGGTCGGAGGAAACCAGGAGAGAGCAAGTCTGAGATGCCAAGTGAAGAAGATATTTCAAGAAAAAGAAAGTGACCAGTCACTTTCATTACTAAATGCCTCTGACGGGGCAAATGAGGTGAGGGCTGAGGACTGATCATGAGCCATGGGGATGCCGGGTTACAGAATCCATTACAGGACCTGGCAAGAGCAGTTTCAGGGAGTTCAGCGCTCAGGAAAGAGAGGGTTTGAAGAGTTTTCCTGTAAAGGGCTGAACAACTGAGTAACGTCTAGAAAGAGATGTGAAGGCCAGAGAGAACTTTTTCCAAGGAAGGAGCCTTTGTACACGGGCAGGAATGACCCTATTATGATTATGCAGGTGAGGAGGGAAAGTTGTCTGGGCAGGGAGGGGAGGGGATGGGAGCAGAGGTCCTGGAGGGAAGCAGGGAGGGGCCACAGCAGCAAGCGGAAGCCCAGGAGGGGACATGACTCAGTGTGGTGGGGGTGGGGCTGCGGGGGGTGGGAGGTTGGGGAACCCCTCTCTGGCTTCATCTCTTTGCTCATTTCAGGGGGGGCGGTAATTAGATTTATTCATTTTATTTCTTAGTGGAGGTACTGGGGATTGAACCCGGGACCTCATGCATGCTGAGCAGGAACCCTACCACCGAGCTATACCGTCCCTCCATCTCTTCGCTCTTGAAATGAGAACCAAGGCCAAAGGTAGAGCGTGAAGGTAGAAGGGAAGGTGAAGGTTTGAGGGGAAAGGAGAGGCTGTGAAACAGTCTTTTAGGAGCTGGATTCCAACCAGGCCACTTACCCCAGGGGCAGAACCCTTTCTGGCTCGAGCTCCTACACAGGAGAGCCAGGCTCACCACCAGGCCGGTGGAGACAGAGGGCCTGGCCTCTTTCCTTCTCTGGGGCTCATCACCACCTATCCTGGGACCCGCAAGAAGGCACTCCTTGTGAATAGCAGGTCTGCTCAGCCCCAACAATCCCCTAACCATCAAAGTCAGCTTCCGGTTTGTCAACAAGAAGGAAGATGTTTTCCCTGAGTTCAGCTGGCCTGACTTCTTTGTTCTTTGCCTGGCAGGGAGGAGCCGACACAGCACAAATGAATCCCAAGGAAGAAAAAGTGAAAATAATTACAGAGGTGAGTGGCTGCTTAGATGTCCCTGGGGGGTGTGTCTGTGTGTTAAGGCTCATGTCACACGGGCTGTTGAGTGAGGAAGTTAGGCCAGCAACGAGCCTTTACTGCACACCTACTGCATGCAGAAGGTGCCATGTCAGGCACGTGGAGAAGAGGGGCAGGTGGAGTAGGAAACTCAGCTCCAGGGCGGAGTGCCGTGAAGTGGCTTTGTAACCATCTCATGAATTCCAATACACGGCAGTTCTGAATTACCACCTACCGTGGGGTCCAGTTCTGCTGAAGCACATTGATTTCTAAAGAAATTCAAAATGAGGCCAACAATGGCAGATTACAACCATTAATAGAATCCTCTGTCTCATGGAGTCCTGCAACTTCTAACTCACTGTATGTGAAGCATCATTAAACACCATGTGGACCAGAGAAGGGAGGCCGTCTCCAATTTGAGGACTGTAGCATTCCGAACAGAAGGGAAAGTCTTCCTCTCAGTCCTTGCTTCTCTCTTGGCTCCAGCGTTCAGTCACTGGAGACCACAGAGGTAGAAGTGGAGACAATACGCTATTTTCAAAAAGCCTGAAGGAACCCAGATAAAACCATGCAGAGGAACTTTAAGCAAGATACCAAGTACTGACAAATCACCGAAATCTACACATGCTCATCCGTTCATGCAACAGATATTTACTGTGCCTCTGGTCCCAGGGGAGACAGCAGCGAACAAAAGCCCTGAGCCCTCATGGAGTTTACATTTGGTCTAATTTGAAGTTTACTACTGGAGTTTTCCATGGATGGAGGATCAAAACATTATTGGAAAGCCAGAAAAAAAAAAAAGACATAGTTTTCTCACAAGTCTACTCTAAGGTAATAAGAACAGTGTTGAATTAAGAACCACAATTGCACACCTCTGTACTATCATCTTAGAATTTAAGTTGGAGAATTCCCGATAGGCCCTGAAGAAGGAGGCCTGGGTGAGGATGGGCCTTGCACCCAGAAAATCAGTCAGAGAGATCAGGTCCCACAGACAAAGGAAAAGCCCCAGCTACACCCATCCCTGGTTGGCACCTCAGCTCCTTCGTCTGCAACTGAAGTTCACACCGTCTCTAACGTGACACCAAGGATGCCGCTGTGTGGTTGGAACCTAGCCCAGCAACCTGCCTGCCGTGTCTTTTGACATCTTAGATGATTAAAAATCTATTCTTTGTGTTCCAAGTTCGTTTCAGTATAAAAACAGAAATTTCCCAATTTTAGGGGAAAAAAAGCCTAATAAATTAGATGTACCAGGAGAGGTTCTGGGTTCCTCTTGCAACTTCTCTTATACCCACAGGTGCTGGTGCTCTGGTTTGTGAAACTCTAGGACTAGAAAACGTGAAAGCTTGAAACTTGAGAGGGTTTGGCTCTAACATTTTATGACTAAAACTTTAGAAAGCATAATATGGGAAAAGAATCAAAGTTTGCACTGTTAAAGGATTTCTCCCTTTTCAAATAGACCTGCAAACATTTCTTTTAAATTGAGACTTCTGTGGTGATTTAACATGGATTTTCACTATTCTCCACCTGATAGTCAGGCTAGGGAGCAGAGAAGCACAGCCCTGGAAAAAAAAAAACCCTAATATGATTCTGATGTCACCCTGTGCTGGGGTTGTCTGTCCGTCTGGGCCCGAACATCTGTCCTGGCAGATTCATTTGTTCGTGGCCTTCATTAGATCACAACTTTTGAGGGAAGTCACGGGGAGTATCTCTGTGCCCCCAAGGCCGGGCACACACATTAAGCACTCAATAGATGCCCTGTGCATGAACAAGCAATGGAAGCTCCAACAGCATCTCATTGACTTCCCATTTGGATATGCTTTTCAAGAACATGTCAATTTGGGGAAAAGTAGATGGTGGTGGCTGCTTAGATGGGTCAACTGTCCCTTCACACACACTCAGCGTTAGTGGGTGGAGGCTTCTGGGCAAGATGATAATTTTAACACCTAAAAATCACACCCCTGGTCCTCGCTTACCACTCTTTCCCAACTTACACACACACACACCAAGTGACAACTCTTCCATTTGCATTTTAACAAAGGAGTTCATTGAAGATGGTGAGGATGCAGATGAGGGGCAACGGAAGAAGACCAAGAAGGTTCCAAGACAAAAAAGAAAGAAACAGGTAAGCAATGACAAGAAGCACAGTCTGTCTAGCAGGCTGTTGGCTAATAACCCGCTGCATGCAGAGATGCCACGCATCCTCCTGTGGGTACCAGCATTTGGCCTTCGCTGGGAGAGGCAGGGATGCGAGTGGATGGTCCAGGTGTGGACCCTGTGCTGGGCCTGACAGAGGACCCTCACAATGAAGCCATGGGCAGTATTTGGAACATTTTTCCTCTAAAGTGTTTCCCATCCCCCAGAGAGAAGTTTAGAAATGATGGAAAAAGCCCCTTCCAACTTGTCATCAAAGGTCATAAACTAAGACCGGCGATAGATGGCAGTGCAGGATTACAAACCTTGGGGAACTCCCACTCTCTCCAACTCCAAGCCCAAATTCCACCTCAGCTGAAACCAGAGGCTGATTCCCGTCTCCCGGGCCTGCAGGCAGCCCCTCCCCCAGTTCTGCCCTCTGCAGAAGTTGCCCTCTGGCCGTGATCATCCCCGTGCAAGCTCCACTTTCTCAAGGTAAATAAATTCTCTTGAAAAGGAGTCGTCCTCTGAGGAGGGAGGCAGGGACGATCTCGTGGATGGGTGATTTGTTTGGAATCAGCCAGATGCCAGCAGGGGAGGGAGGGGAAGGAAGCGCCATTTTGAGCCAGCAGCCACGTGATGGGGCTGCCTGGAGAAGGGTGGCCGGGGAGATGGGAAGGGTACCGGGACCGAGAGCCCAAGTCAGAAAAGAAACCCCTCTCCCTGCTCCCCCTTACCCACAGCACTCCTGTGGGGACGAGCTCCGTCCGGAGCCCCCTTCTCTGCAGCTGGTGTGGACCCGTCCTGGGGAGGGACCAGGGGTGGGAGGTGCTGCCTGGCCATACCGTTGGTCCCTCTGGACACTGAGAAAGCTTTAACCCCATCCTGCAGGTCAGCCAGGGGCTCTGCATCCAGGGCCAGGGGGCCCCGCGACAGCAGATGGGCTGGTGCGGATGGAAAGAGCTCAAAGGCCACAGGCACAGTGAGCAGTGGTGACCAGGCCTGGGGGGTGGAGCTTGGACTGCCCGGCAGAAAGCGGCAGGGATGGAGTGGAGGAGGTCATTCCAGGCACAGCACTTCCCTGAGGCATCTCACGCACTGAACTGCACAAGAGCGTCTGTCACAGACAAGGTGCAGTTTTGAGGGTGTCGGCAAGAAATCTGGAGGAGTGTTGCTTAACCCTAGTGGCACTTCAAAATCACTTGGGGATTTTTTTTTTTAACTAAATGCCTCAGGTCCACCCCAGGCCATTTATTTAAACCAGAATGTCTGCACTTTGCATGATGCTTGATATATAGCAGCATCTCAGTGAATGGGCTATTTTTAGTTCCTTTTTTTCAGAGGAGGAAGGAAGTTTAGAAGTTCAATACTTCACCCAGGGTCCCATAGTAAATCTGAGTTCAGAGCCAAGCCTTTGTCTGGTCCTAAGGACATCACTCACCCATGGCCTCCATTGCCACGCTTGCCCCTTCCTGCCCTCCTCTAAGAGTCTGGGGCAGGAACCAGAGGCTATTCTTTGCCCTGGATTAACCAGAGGCACTTGGACAACTGTTTCCAAATGAATTGGGAGTTGGGATCAAATAGTTCAGTTGTAATTTCCCTGCTTCTCTTTTCCTCCAGATTTCTACAAAGTGCTACACATTATACCTAGAAAAAGTGAAAATATTCATTTTATTTTGGGATGCTGCAAGCATTTTGCCCAAGAAACCTCTTAGAGAAACTCAGGATCCACACCGCTTCCTTGGAGGGATGGGGAGGGGAGGACCACATCGACTCACATGGCAGAGATGACAGTTATCTAGATCTGAATAGTATTACAATCTGTCCCTTTGCTAAGTGACCCATCTCATCCTGAGATAGGATCTGAGTCAACCAAAGCCCCGGGAGTCACAACCTCTGACCATCTGCCCACAGCTGCCAGCTGCTGGCCCCAAGGAAATGGTGTCTGAAAACTCCCACCTCGAGGACCAGCAGGAGCCCGTGCAGGAAGGTTCTGACACTCACCTCCTGAGCATGACGAGTCGACGAGGCCCACGAAGTAAGTGTCTCTCAGTTCTGTTCAACCAGTAGTTATTAATCGCCTCTTGTGATCAGCACAGAGCAACATGGGGATTTCTCATGGGTATTATTTTTCATATATGTCCACTGCCCACCCCTATGCCAGATTTCAGCCCAATTCTGTGGGTCATCTTCTAGGTGAGCATCTGTCTAGGAGACAGGACACAATCCCAGGATATATTTATATAACCACATAAGTTTGGAAGCATTCACTGAAATAGAATGGTGCAAATAGTCAAATAGGTAGAAATTCAAAGGAGGGTGAAATAGTTAGGAAGGCATATTTGTTAATGAAATCGACTGGAATGAGATGTTGGAAAACCTGAGGAGGTTTCTGAGGCTCTTGGGGACCTTGCTCCTTGTGGACCCCTGCTTTTATCCCCCCAGCCCCCCCCCCCCCCGACACACACTCTCCCTTCCTCGTCCAGAAACCGTGGCCTGTATTTTACAGCATTATTCTTCCCCACTGCGGTCAGCATCAGTCATTATCAGATCATTGTAGGGAAACTTACTACCCCTCCCTTGTTGCTTTTCATGAAAAATGGAAGAGACCAGAGGAGAAGATGAGTTATACTTTTCAGTTGTTACCTAATCATTACACAATTGATACCCTGTTTCCCTGGAGCTGAGCTGGGGAAGAAAGTAACTATTGGAAATTAGAAGGCTTTGGAAGCAGGCTCATCTGAAGGCCAACCCTAAGAAAAATGCAGTTCCCATCCAAGAGCAGTGACACAATAAAACTGTTACCAATTAGTAAAATAGAGCCAGGATTGATCCCAGAGAGTTGCTTCCTTTCCTAAATGGGCAAATTTATTCATTAGTGAAGATTACAATTTGTCTTAGTATGCTCAGGCTGTCCTAACACAGTATGCCATAGACTGGGTGGCTCAAACAACATCTATTTTCTCACAGTTCTGGAGGCTGGAAGTCCAAGATCAGGGTGTCAGTGTGGTCAGAGTCCAGCGAGGCCTCTGTTCCTGGCTTGCGGGCGGCCGCTGTCTCCCTGTGGGCTCACTCTGGTGTCTCTCCCTGTAAAGACACTAATCCTTTTGTGAGAGCCTCACCCGTAAAACCTCGTTTATCCTTCACTCCCTCCTTAGAGACCATATCTCCAAATACAGTCACATTGAGGGTTGGGGCTTCAACATATGAATTTTGTGGGGACACAATTCAGTTCACAGCACAACTATTGAATATTTAAGCAGTTATTTTAAAAATCAAGGGGGGAAATGTCAGAAAGTGTAGCTGATAATGAAGGCTCAGTGTTGTCATGGAACGTGAGTTCTTTTCTTATTCCCAAAATGGGGGAAACACTCTTCACTGTCACCATGGGAGTGATTGTGAGGATCAAATCAAAAAAAAAAAAAAAAAAAGAATGTGGAAGGATTTTAAATAGTGTGCACTGTTTTAAACATTTATATAGTCTGCACTGGCGTTTTAAATAGGTAAATGAGCAGTAACTGAGGTGTTTAGAGTAAGAGACAATCTATGTGTTAGTCAAGAGTAGAAAGAAACAAGACAAAAACAAAAGCTGCTCTTTATGATTTGGTGAAGGAAAGAACAACACAAAGCTAAGATTTGCCGCCTGAGCAAGGTCATGACCAGCTGGTATCTGGCAGCCCAGGGTGGAGCTGAAAGCTGTCTCTGACTTGGTGGCACTGATGGGTCAAGATGTAGAAAAAAAAATCCCTGGAAGTGAAGTGGTAGGTATCTGATGGATAAGAAGCCTGGGTGGTCAGGCATCACTCAGAAATGAGCGGTCAAGACCAGCAGAAAGTCAGTTGTGTGGATGGGAGAGTGGAACAGATTTCATTCATTATGTCAACGCACAGTAGAGTGAGAGGCAGAGAAGTCCAGGGAATGAGGGCCACAAGGAGTGTTGACCTGAGATGGGCTGGGCAAGGCACACAGCAGAGGATGTGCGGCATCTCCATGGTAGACTGCTGAGTGGAGAGGACTCCAGACCGAGGGCTCGGGAACGCGTGGCCACATGCAGAAAGCTGTGCATCCAGAGCGAGGCGGAAGCACCCGTGTCTTTTATGACCTCGCCTGGGAAATCACACATGACTGCCATTTGTTAGAGGCATGAAACGAAGTCCAGCCTGTATTCAAGAAGAGGGGAGTTAGGCTCCACGTTTAAAGAGAGGTGTGTCCAAGAAATTTATGGATGTACTTTTAAACCACCACAGTCATCTTTCTTTAAACCTCTACTCGGAAATCTGTAATGAGCATCACATAAAGTCCTCCACAGTCTGGCCCCGTCCAGCTGTGTTCTCACTCCTCTCCGATCTGCCTGCATCCTGGTTGTCTGCTTACTGGCCTCTGAAGGCCTCGGGACCACCTGGCATTCCCGGGCTTTGATGTCTACTCAGAAAGCTCTCCATTCATCCCTTTGTTAAGACTGTGACAGAAAAGCAATAGAGTGTGTCAGTGAAGACCACGGTCTCTGGCATCAGAAAGTGTGGGTACCAGCCTCTGTCAATTCCTTATTCGCTTGGGCAAGCTCCCCCACCTCCTTAAACTTCAGTTTCTTTATTTGCAAAATGGGGACAAGAATAGAATGCCTTAAAGCTCCCAATGAGTTTAGATTCCAGTTCCAGGATGAGAGGGTAAAAAAGAAAACAAATGAAAAAGGAAGAAGCAGCACAGTAGATCTACTGTATGGCCAGTAGTGGGAAGTGTTAGAGAGAAAGATAAATTAGCAGGACAGGGCTGCCGTGGCGGTGAGAGCAAGGCTTGCTGTTTTATAAAGGTCATCGGGGGAGGCCTCCCCGGGAAGGTGATGTTAGCACAGAGGCCTGGAGGAAATGAGGGATCCCTGAGGAAAGTGGCCTTAAAGCGCTTGGTGAAGGGCTTGGTGTGTTTAAGGAACAGCAAGGGGGCAGGAGAATGAGTAAGAGGAAGAAGAAGGAATAGGGTCAGAAGGGAGGAGGGGAACTGGACCAGCCTTGTGGGTCCTTCCACTCTTGATTGGAGTGAGATGAGAGCCAGGGGAAGGTTGAGCAGACGAGGGATCTGGGCAGACTCCAGGCTGAAGTCTGCTGGGCTAAGAGCTGACTCTGGAAGGAACAAGGACAGAAGCCCAGAGACCAGGTAGAGGGCACCAGCAGAAATACAGGTGGAGGCGGGGGACTCGGGCCAGGGTCATCGTGGATGGGATGGACAGGAGTGTGGGGATCTGGGGGTCTGGAAGGTAGAGCCAACAGTCTTGTGCTGTATTGAGCCGGGACTGCGGAAGTAGGGAAGATGACTCCAGGCTTTTCAACGTGAGCAACTGGGGAAATGGAGTGACCATTTACAGAGAACAGAAAGATGGTGGAAAGAACAGGTTTGAGGGTAGACAGCAGGAAAAGACGTGCAAGGTTTCAGATGCCTATTTGATATGCATTGGGGATGGATGGAGGGGTCTGGATGTCGGGGAAGAGGTGGAGGCTGGAGTGGTCTTTGCTGACCTTCTACCTGAAATGGCACTTCCCCACCCCATCACCTGCTCTGTCCTCCCCTCTGGGTCTATTTTCCTTCAGAGCACTCATACTCAGTTATCCGGCCCACTCCAGGTACCTGCCCCCCCCCCCCCGGACGGAAGTTCCCTGAGAACAGGACTTTGATCTCTCCATTCACTGCTGAACCCTAATCCCAGTGCCTAGAGCAATACTTGGTCCATGGCAGAGGCTCAATAAGCAAGTTTTTTCTGTACAGCACAGGGAACTATAGTCAATATCGGGTAGTAACCTACAGTGAAAAAGAACAGGGAAAGGAATACATGTATGTACATGGATGGCTGAAACATGATGCTGTGCACCAGAAATTGACACAACATTGTACACTGACTATACTTCAATTTTAAAAAGGGGGGGGGGGGGTTGGAAGTTGTTGAGAACTCTGACCTACGCATAACAGCAAATGCTTCAGACATGGCCCGCCCACTCAGGTTGTGTAGCCTTGTGGCAGAATCAGTTGATGGGAGAGGCTACACTGAAGCTGGACTGGCCAAGTGATGGGAGCATCTTCCATAGTCCTCCCCATCTGCCCCATCTCGCTCCGGCTGGCTATAAGAACACAGGGTCGGGAACATGGTTCTCCCGTGACTTTAAGTAGGCTGGCTGCTTTTTAGAGAAAGGAATTTTCATCACACAAGCCCATTTTCTCCTCTACCCCTTTTATTATTATTTTTTTCTCCAGCAAAATTGGAAACATAACTCTATTTCCTCTACTAACAACTCTTCAGCCCATCAATTAAGGCTTTATGTGTATGGTAATCAGCACAGCTTTTGATACACTTAAAGTAAATCAGATGACACCAATTCAACTGCCAAGCCATTAAGATCCTAAACATAATGCCCTCTGGAGCCTCTATTTTTTATGAGAAAAATTCAAGCATACACAGAAGTAGATAAAATCTAGTGAACCTTGTGTGCCCATCAGCAGATTCAAGGATTAACAAGATTTTGCCTCATTTGTTTTTCTTTTTTCATCTCTGCCAGAATATTTTTTAATTGTAAAAAAACACATAAAATTTTCCATCCTAATCATTTTTAAATGCATAGTTCAATAGAGTTAACTCTCATCACATTGTTGTGCAATAGAGCTCCAGAACTATTTCATCTTGTAAAATTGAAATGCTATCCCTTTTAAACGATAACTCCCCATTCCCCTGCCCCTCGGCCCCTGGCAACCACCGTTCTATTTTCTGTTTCTATGAATTTGACTACTTTAGATACCTCATGTAAGTTGAGTCATACAGAGTTTGTCTTTGTGACCGGCTAATTTCACTTCACATAATGTCTTTAAGGTTCATTCACACTGTAGCATGTGACAGGAATCCCTTCCTTTTTCAGGCTGAATAATATTCCATGTCTATACCACATTTTGCTTATCCATTTACCCTTCCTGGACATTTGGGTTGCTTCTACATCTTGACTATTGCTCATAATGCTGCTTTCAATATCAATGTGCAAGTATCTTCAAGATCTTGCTTTTAACTCTTTTGGAGACATACCAAGAAGTGAGATTGATGGTTCCTGTGGTATTTCTACTTTTACTTTCGGGGAACCATCATCCTGCTTTTCAGTGGGTGCACCAACATTTTACATTCCCACCAGCAATGCACAAAGGCTCCAGTTTCTCCACATCCTTGTCAACACTTGTTATTTTCTGTTTGTTTGGGTTTGAGGTTTTCTCATTGTGGATTTGATTTGCATTTCCCTTATAAGTAGTGATGCTGACCATTTTTCATAGGCTTGTTGACCATTTGTATATCATGTTTGGAAAAATGCCTATCATTTGCCCAGTGTCTGGCCAAATCATTTGTTTTTATTATTGAGTTGTAGGAGTTCTTCAAATATTCTGGGTAATAATCTTTTATCAGATATATGGTTTGCAAATATTTTCTCCCATTCCAAAGTCTGTTTTTTCACTTTCTTGATTGTATCCTTTGATGCACAGAAGTTTTTAAGTTTGAGGTTGTCCCGTTTGTCTGTTTTTGCTTTGGTTGCCTGTGCTTTTGTTGTCATAACCAAGAAGTCATTGCCAGATTCAATGTCATGAAGATTTCCTGTTTTCTTCCTGGAGTTTATAATTTTAGGCCTTACATTTATGTGTCTTTAATACATTTTGAGTTTATTTGTGTAAGGTAAGATCCAACTTCATTCTTTTGCATGTGGATGGAGAGTTCCCCAGCACCATTTGTAGAACACACCACCTCTTTCCCATTGAGTGGTCTTGGCATCTTTGTGGAAAATTATTTGACCATATTCCCAAGGTTTTATTTCTGGTTTCTCTATTCTATCCTATTGGTCTGCATTTTATCTTTATGCCAGTACCACACTGTTTTAATTGCTGTAGTTTTGTAATGTGTTTTGAAATCAGGACATCTGAGATCTCCAAATTTGTTCTTCTTTTTCAAAATTGGTTTGGCTATTTTGGGGTCCATATCAATTTTAGTATGAATTTTTCTTTTTTATGTGAAAATGCCATTGAGATTGTGACAGGGGTTGCATTAAATCTGCAGGTTGCCTTGGGTAGTACTGACATTTTAACAATATTAAGTTTTCCAATCTATGAACATGGGATGGCTTTCCATTTACTATGTCTTTCATTTATTTCAGCAGTGTTTTGTAGTTGGCAGTGTACTAGTTTTTCGCCTCTTTTGATAAGTTTATTCCCAAGTATTTTATTCTTTTCATGCTGTTGGAAATGGAATTATTTTCTTAATTTCCTTTTTTTAGATTTTTCATTGTTAGTGTATAGAAACACAATTCATTTTTGCATATTAATTTTCTATCCTGCCACTTTGCTAAATTTGCTTCTTAGTTTCAACAGTTGTGTGTGTGTGTGAGTGTGTGTAATTTTTAGGGTTTTCTCCATATAAGACCATGTCATCTTCAAACAGAGATAATTTTACTTCTTCCTTCTCAATCTGGATGCCTTTTGTAACTTTTTCTTCCCATCTTAGCCTGTTTGCCCTGTTAAGATAACTATAGACAGAGTGGCATATAAACAGCAGGAAATTTACTTCTCACAGTTCTGGATCCTAAGTCCAAGATAAGGTTCAAAATAAAGGCACCAGCAGATTTGGTGTCTGGTAAGGAGGGCCTGCTTTGGGGTTCATAAGTGGCTGTCTTCCTGCTGTGTTTTCACACGGTAGAAGGGGCAGGGAGCTCTCTGGAGTCTTTTTCATAAGGGCACTAATCCCATTCATGATAGTTCCACCTTGTGACCTAATCACCTCCCAAAGGCCTCATCTCCAAGTACCATCACACTGGGGCTTAAATTTCAACATATGAATTTTGGGAGGACACGAACATTCGGTCCACAGCACTTGCCTACTTGCTCTGGCTTGGACGTCCAGTGCTCTGTTGGATAGAAGTCGTCAGGAGGGCATCCTTGCCTTGTTCCTGATCTCAGAGGAGACACTTTTAGTTTTTCACCCCTGAGGATCATGTTAGTTGTGGGCTTTTCATGTATGGCCTTTACTATGTTGAGGTAATTTTCTTCTATTCCTAGTTTGTTGAATGTTTCTATCATAAGAAGATGTTGAATTTTGTCAAGTGCTTTTCTGTATCAATTGAGATGATCATGTGGTTTTTGTCCTTTGTTCTGTTAATGAGATGTATTATATTGATGGATTTTTATACAGAGGTGCTGGGGATTGAACCCAGGACCTTGTGCATGCTAATCATTTGCTCTACCACTGAGCTATACACCCCCTTGATTGATTTGCGTATATTGAACCATCCTGACACACTCCACCCCCACAACCTGGGCTGGGACTGATACTCTGTTATAAATGTTTCATGATGCTGTCTCTCATGACCAATTTATAAACACGATTTAGCTACATTTTTCTAGGCCAAACCTCAGATGCAGTGGTTTCCCTGGCCCAAACAAGAAAGTTTATGCTAAGAAAGCTCATATGTTTCGATTGTATTTTTCTTTTCTAAGCATTTACTTGTTTACCTGAGGCATCCTCCTCTCCCCCAGAAGGAGAGAGAGAGAGAGAAGAAAGAAAAAAGAAAAGAGAGAAGGAAGAAAGGAGGGAAGGAAGAAAGGAAGGAAGGAAGAAGGGGTGAGTGGACAGACAAACAGATGACGCATCTGACAGCCTTGAATTCTGAGAGCTTAATACTATTGTTCCGAGCCAGGCAGCAAGCCTTCTGATAAGATTTCCATCAAGACTCCTCATTCTCTTTTCTTACTCACACTCCATTCTGTTGCCCAAGATATTAAGAGAAATAAACAACATTTCAAGTCAGCAAACATTCCATGAGACCCGTAGGAACTGAAATCAGACTCACTACTGCTTGTTAGGATTTTTGGTCATGGGACCTTGAGCAATCGCCCAACCTCCTGAAGCCGCTGGAGTCTCGTTTATAAAACGGGGATCATAAAAGCCTTGGCTTCACGCAGCTATTATGACAATGAAATCAGATGACATACAGAAAGCGCCCCACAGAGGGTCTGGCACATACACGGTAGCTTCCTCCAGCTGGAAGAAGAACTTGATGCTAAATATCCAACAAAAACAATTACCTCTTTTGAGTGTTCGACATGGCAGGAGAGTAAGCACTTTACGGGCATTACGTTACTTCATTCTCGGAACGGTCCTATAATCAGGCCTTGTTTCACAGATTAGGAAACTAAGGTTCGGAGAGGACCAACAGCTAGAGGCGCTGGAGCCAGACTCCAGTCTGTGGACCTTCGGAACCTGTGTTCTTAATCGCTGCATTACAGCGTCACTCTACACCCATGAATCTTAACTCTGACTAGTAGGCAAAGCTAGTGGTTGACGGTTGCCCACGGAAGCTCCGATGGCAGTGTACAGCCAGCCCTGTCATCCATGGCTCCCAGGGCCCCCCAGAGGACAGGGGACATAGTGCCAGCTTGGAGTCTTTGCAGAATTGTCAGCCTGGCTGTGCCTCATTTTTTCCCCAAAAGAGTGTAAATCACCCACGTCACTCTCCCTGCATAGACTAACCCCTTCTCCTTTGAGAGTTTTTGTTTGTTTTATCCTAGCTTGTTACCTTTCAAAAATCAGTATCCACATCACCTCTGGGAAGTTTCCCCTGTGCCCAGTGTGGGCTGAGTAGACCTTCTTAATGCTTCATGGACCCGGTGCCCATAAGCATGTCTGAAGTCATCCGTTTATTGGTACACAGCCCTCTCTCTCCGCTGGACTAGAAATCCTTGAGGGTGGGGACTAATGTTCAGCTCTGCTTAGCACAGTGCTGGTACACAGAGCGCTCAGCAATGCGTCCTCAGGGGACAGATGTCTCAAGCTTGCCTCTCTGCTTTTTACTCAAGGCCATGCTCTGGTTTGGGGACACTCACTTACCACGCCCACTACCATGCCCACCGCCTCTTTCCAGCCAAGTCTGCTCACCTGGACCCAAATCTCTGACTCTCTCTGGCCTGTCCCTCAGGGCCACCACCCCAGCGACTCCCCTCGGGCCCACAAGCCTCTCTACACTGTAGCCTTCCTGCAGGGCTCCGAGTGTTACTGAAGGCAGACTGGATTCAGATACTCAGCAGCTTCCCTCGATCAGACAGGCTCCCGCACACGCACATGCCCAGAGGTGCCACCTCCCTGATTAACAGCAGCATAAAACCATGTGGTAAAATCTTTGGCTTCTGATTGGCTATTCAAACCTATGCATAGTCATGGAATTCCAGATAAAGAAAGGATTTCACTGAACAGGCACCGGTTCCAAATCAAATAAACATCCAGAAAAAGCACACACACACGTCCCCTGTGATTCCAGCTCACTCCATCTCTTAAGGGAGTGACTATCGAACATTAAGTCATTTCTTAGGAACATAAATTTCTTCATTACTGACATCTGTTTTCCATTCATTCGTGTTAGTGTCTCTGATTAAAGCATCATTTCAGAGCCAATTGCTCAGTATTGGTTGACCATAAAGTTCAGAACCCAGTGAAATTTGGTGCAAATGAAAGGAAATAGAGTATTTATTTCAGGCTTACTTTTTAAAAGTCACCAAGACCTGGAAAGCCTGACCCAGGAAACAAATGTTATAAAGATCAATACGGGACAAAGAGGAGAACTTCCTAAGGGAGCTGGTCTTGGGAGTTACTTTGGAGCTCAGCAGCTGGAGAAGAAAAAACATTCTAGTCAGAGGAGGCACCTGGGAATGTAGGAAATGTCCAAAGTTGGCCAGTGCAGGAGTCTACCCGCTCACGTAGTACTGGGGGCACTAATTTACAGTGCTGAGTTAAATATTTAAGTAGAAATGAATCATATGTTGTATTTGATCAAGTTTTGGTTTTGTTTGTTTTTTTTGTTGTTTGTTTGTTTTAGATATGATATTTGACATCTTGAGGGGGAAAAAAAGCAAATAAAAAAAACCTGTCTGGTTGGAGAAACACTAGGCAATTGTTAGAGATAGCAAAGGACTCAGCCTGGAGCACGACCATGATATGAAAACTAACCAGCCCAGAGCCCTGTCTCCTTGCTCTGGCCAGTACAACCCAGGAAGCAGTATTCCTCTGCCTGAACCATCCCAGGGCGGGGTACCAGGCAACTGGAGACCATCCTTACAGCTCAGAACCCCCCAGAACTACTCGAATCGGCCAGTCCTACACTGCTTACCCTGCTCTGTCTTGTCTTTCCCTCAATAATCCCAAGAAAGGCTGTGACCTAGGCTCTAAGCTCTCACCCCCTCCTGTCTTCGGCCTCCAGACCACCTCTGCATCTTACCCTGGCATGCCCCACCTCCTGGCTCTAGGACCTGGGAGTTTACCATGAACTTTGTTTCCTGAGCCTGTCCTCTGTTTCCTCTTATGGCCCAACTGACTGCCCATCTCATAAGAGAATAAAAAGAATACAAAACAGATCCATTATTATTATTAGTTATAAAGAAAGACATTTTCCAAAACACTCCTTTATAGCAAAACTCCTCCAGAGTCATCTGTCCCCATTCTGTCTCCAGGCTGGAAACTGCTCCCACTCCCTCTCAAAAGTGTCCTCGTTGAGGTCCGCATGCTAAGTTCAGCGGTCAGTTATTCATCTGCCCTGCTTGACGGTCAGCAGCATCCCCAGGAGCTCACCCTCCCTCCTCCTCTGCACTGCGCTCCCCGGACACCACTCCCCCGGCTCCTTCTGCCTTGCTGGCTGGACCTCTCAGTCTCCTTGCTGGTTTCTACACCCCCAACCTCTAAATGTTGGAGTGCCCTGAGCTCAGGGCGTGGCCCTCTTTTCTTTATCACCATCCATTCTTTTGGTCACCTCAGGACTTTAAATTCTATCTTATAGGTATTGTATGTATAACTGACCAGTCCCAAATTTTTATCTCCAGCCTGGGCCTCTTTCAGACTAACTGTGCACCTGCCTACTCAACACCCACTTTTACATGTTTAATAGGATGACTCACACATTTAATAGACTTACTGAAGTATAATCTGCATATCAGAAAATTCACCCACGTGAGGATACAATTCAACGATTTTTAGTACATTTGTAGACTTGTGCAAACATCACCACAATCCAGCTTTAGAGTGTTTTCATTACCCCAGAAAGTCCCTTTATGCCTATTTGCAGATAATTCCCCCTTTCACCCCCAGCCCTGGACAAACACTGATTTATTTTCCTAAAAATGTGCCTTTTCTAGACATTTCATGTAAATAGAATATACAATATGTAGTGTTTTGCATCTGACATCTTAGCATAATGTTTTTTGAGATTCATACATGTTGTAGTGTATATCCACATTTTGTTCCTTTTTATTGCTGAATTGCATTTCATCACCTGGATATACCACATTTTATTTATTCATTCATCTGTTGATGGATATTTGGATTCTTTCCAGGTTGAAGCTGTTATAAATAATGCTACTATGAACTGGGTCATATGATAAATTTATATTTAACGCTATAAGGAGCCGCTGATCTATTTTCCAAAGTGGCTGTATCACTTTACTTTCCCACCGACAGTTTGTGAGAGGTTCAGTTTCTCCACTTCCTGCCCGACAATGTATATAATCTGTCTTTAATTTTAGTCTTAATAGTGTGTGTATGGTGGTATTTCATTGTGCCTTTAACTTGTATTTCCCTAACGATTAATGACACAGAGTATTTATCACATGCTTATTAGTAACTGATACATCTTCTTAGTAAGTCTATTTAAGATTTTACACATTATTAATTGGATTCTTCGTCTTGCTGTGGAGTTGTAATAGTTCTGTACATATTCTGGATACAAGTACTTTATCAGATATATAACTTGCAAATATTTTTTCCAAGTACATGTCTAATCTTCATTTTCTTAATGATATCTTTTGAAGTACAGACGTTTTTAATTTTGATGAAGTCAAATTTATCACTTTTCTTCTATTATGGATTGTACTGTGGGGATTGTATCTAAAATTTTTTTGTCCCACCCAAAGTCGTGAAAATTTTCTTCTATATTGTCTGGAAGTTTTGTGTTTTTAGTTCTTACATTTGGTTAGGTCCATGGTCTACTTGGAGACCATTCAAATTTTACTCAACTGAAACTGAGCTTCTGATCACCTTTTTCCAACCCCAGCCTGTTTCTCCTACAAAAACATTCCAATTTCAGAAGCTTTACATATGGCTTCCCCTCTGGGAAGTTCGTGAAGCTTGTTAAACAACGTCATGAGGGTGGGGAAGTCCTGCTCTTCCCCATCTCACTAAAGAGACATTTCACTTTTTCCTATTGCTTGGGTCAAAAACTTCTAGTCACCATAACTCATGTCCTTCTACTTGCCCACGCCCAATCTGTCCATGAGTCCTGTTTGCTGTACTTTCAGATCTAAAACATGACCATTTCTCAGCATCCCCATTGCTACCATCCTGACCCAAACCATGTTCAACTCTCACCAGAAGTGTTGTAATAAAATAAAGTGTTGCAATAGCCTCTTATCTGATGCCCCTGCTTCTAGTCTCACCCTCCTGCTCGCCCCAGCACCCAGCGTGGTCTTGGAAAAGTAGTCACGTGACTCCTCTGTTCACATCCTCTGAGGACTCTCAGTTGACTCAGAGTTAAAGCCAAATTCTGTAGAATGACCTACGCAGTGTGTCTCCCCCTTATCTCTATGACCTGATATCTTAATATTCCATCTCCTACCCCTCGTGGCTCCCTGTTCCGCATATACCCTGTATACACCCTGTATACTTTAAATCATCTCTTGCTTGCTTATAATACCTAATACAACGTTAGTGCTGCATAAATAATAATTGCTGGTTTACAGCAAATTTCGGTCTTGCTTTGTGGAACTTTCTGGAATTTTTTCAGAATATTTTCTATCTGTGGTTGGCAGAATCTTCAGATACAGAACTCCTGGCATGAGGGCCAACCATACTGCACTTCTAATTTTACAGCAAGTCCTTGGAAAGTCCTTGTATCCCCCAAAGTATACAAAGAGCTCTGGTCTGGACAGTGTGATTCACAGAACAATGGCCTATCAAGAAATGTGGGAATTTCTGCAAAAGTACAGAGAAGAGAGGAGCACATCCAGATGGTGCAGTAAAGACCTTAGAAACCCACGTCTCCATAGACAACATGTCACATCGACTCAGGGACGGTGGACGAGAAGATCGGAAGATTATTTCAAAATGCAAGACCTTTTTTATTAGAAGGTGGTTGTGTGTTCTGAGGGGTCAGGTATCATAGAAGTGGTTTAAAGAAAAATGGAACATGTCCGCTGTTTTATTTAGTCTGTAAGGAGAGAGAAATGGACTCAAGCACGTATGGGAGGCAGCACGGGCAAGATCTGGAAGCCACTTGCAAACATGTGGCTGATGAGGCTTTGGGATTCATGGGTTCACTGAGAACCTGTGAGCATGTCCCTGCTGCCTCTGACGGAAAAGCATCACTTTGCCAAGGAAATCCATATTTCATACTAACGGACATTAGGTACATATTTGTAATGGCATGTCTTAAAATTCTCTCTTTATCCATAAGTTCTTGCATGCCCTCGGATCAAATCTTTAATAATTTAAAAAGTTATTTTCATTGCATTCTTTGCATTGCAAGTGGCAGAAACTTTATTCGTGCCAGGTTTTCTCAGCTGTGTCACAGAGCTTCTTTAGTAAATGTGAAATCACGCCCTCTTTCAAGTTTGGCAAATCACTTCTTATCCCTAGGACAGGAAAAATAGAGACAGTTTGGGACCACAAAGCTGATTAGTAATGTAGCGGAGAAACTGACAGTAAGGAGAAAAAAATGCCTTATGAGGGATGGCTTAGTATTTCTAGCTGTTTGAAGAAACTCTTTTGGCCACAGTCTACCAACATAAAAATGAGAAGTCCCTATCAGTTATTACATCAGAGGGAGTGAATTAGTATATTTGGTTTTCCATGGATATCAAGTTAGTAATATTACCATAAAAAAATAGTTGTCATCATCAGATTTCACCCAAATGAGGATTATGTTTACTTTATTTGAAATTCCTCTTTAAGTATAATATCCCTCCCACCCTCATGGTTCCTTCATGTGTTTTCCTTCACTCATTTAGTGCCACAAGGCACCAGATACAAAAGTCACCAACGGTGTCCTTGCCCTCAAGCTGGCCCCATTCTAGCTGAGAAGATAACGTGTCACCACCTAGTGGTACGATCGGATCTGGAAATCTTTGTATCCCCCCCATGCCTTCCACTAACAGAGGGTTTTGAAAAAATCAGGCAGAACTACTTTTTATCATTTCAAAAATTTTCGAGGCCTTTACAGCTAATACTACTGAAGCCACTTCAGTTTGTTTATTCAGAAAAGAAGGTGTTTATATAAAATATCTTGCCTCTCTTCTAAACAATAATTTATAAAATTATTCTAGTGAACTCCATGTAGGTAGTAGCTATTTTAAGTCAACTTAAAAAATTAGATCTCTTCAAAAAAAAAAAAAAGAAAGAGGAGTAAATTAACAAGTTGTTCTTTTCATGTTCAGAGACATTGCGTGTTAACTTAAAAAGGCTTCTCTTTAGGGGCAGAAGCACGGAGGATGGTCACCCAGAGAACAAGAGGGGAAAGCCCCAGGGGCCTAGGCTGGAAGCCCTTCTTTCTTCGCCCAGGTGGGCCACACACTTTCAGTGTCACCTGTGCCTGCCCTGCGGGGCGGGGGACCATGGAACCTGGGGGAGGAAACAGGTATTAGTCGAATAACCACACAAATATGTAAATTCAAAATGCGACAGGACAAGTCTCGGGCCTCTGACGTGGGGCTGTGATCCACCATGCGTGCACACGTGGTCTATGAAATGGAAAATAATGACTTGAATTTTCTTTAACGAGTTGAAAAAGGGATGTCAAAGGCCACTTCACGGAGCTGATGGAGAGTCTCCTACAGAACTCGGACCTCAGCCCACACATGCAGGACTGCAGTCGTCACTGTGATCACTCCGTGCCTTCGCACAGGCACTGACGACGTGGTACGGTTGGCGCCCGATCAAGGAGCATTTTACATCTCTGTGTCACATGAAAGGAGGAAAGCGCAGCCCAGGCCCCGAGCGGCCAGGCTGCAGAGACAGGTCCCCCGACCGACTGTGACCACCATCTTCTTTTGCATAAGAAGACGTGACGGTGACTAACGGCGGCCTCTGCCTGTCACCTCTTCACTTCCTCCTCTCGGCCGCTTGTCCCTCTACCGCTAATAACACACCTTGTCTTCTCTTTTTTCATTTTTCAGCCTTTCTCCCTTAACAGTGCCGATGGCTAGTGTCAGAAGCCTCCTCTCCCTGCCCTCCCTCCCTCGGGTACGGCTCTCTCAGCACGTCAGCATCACCATGGTAGAAGTGCTTCCTGAGTCTTTCTCTCCGGGCCTGGACCCCTTCCCACCGCTCGGTGTGCGGGACCAGCACACATTCCCGTGTCCTCCCAGCTCCCCAGACTCACCCCACCTCCAGACTAAGTCACTCCAGTGCCTCCCCGTCTTGGCTTCTTTCCTCTTTTCTCTTTCTCCCTCAGGAGCGCCAAGCCACTACTCGCCTCAGTCAAGACCTCAGACACCTTCGCCTTCTCTTTCTCGAAACCAGGGGTCCTCCAACTTAAGTGTGTCTTTAAATCACTTAGACGGAAGCTCCACCTCCAGATTCGGATTCAGGGGGTCTGGGGCAGGGCCGAGAACTGGCACATCCACCAAGCGCCCAGGAGATGCTGCTGCCATGAGAACTAGTGCCCCACCTCTCAGGGAACGATCAGACTGTCTTTGTGGCCTCTTCGCCGTGGCTCCCACTGACTCTCTCCTCTTATCATCTCACCAGGGCATCCCAGCTGGGGTCCCTGGTGCCTGCGTCCCAACTGCCCTGTACCTGCACCCCCAGGTGCAGCTGCCAACATTCACCTCTTCTTCTCTCCACATCCTTCGAGACGTCCCCCCTGCATGGAGAATATATTCCAGACTGACGTCAGTGGCTCCCCATAACTTGACCTCAAACCCTTTCTGCAATTTCATCTTCTACTTTGTCCCAGTAGAGCCCTCCTGCTCCAGGCATGGTAACACTTTTTTTTTTCCCCAAACACTTTGCTTTGGTTCCACCTTTTTCATCATGATGTAGCGTGTTTGGGAACACTGGGACTGGGACCAAATTCCAAGCACCCCAGCTCCTAGCTCTGCGGTCATCATGCCGGTCGCTGATCACGGAGGACCTCAGAGTCTCCATCTTCAAGACCCCGGGTGATAGTAATACCTGTGTCCTCCTAGCTGGGCTGGCGTGAGACTGATGAGAAAATGCATTCCACACATGTGTCACAAAGCCCGGCGCACAACAGCTGAACGACATTCCATGATATTTATGTATAGTTTTAATAATATGGACAAAATACATGCTGCCTCTAAGATGTAGCCCAGGGCGACGGCCTGGGCTTGCAGGAAAGGTTTCTCTGATTGAAGTTGTGAGCGCTGTTGAAAGTTGAGCCCCAAAATCAATAGCCATCCATTCATCCGACGAGCCTGTTTCTCAGATCATCAAATTTGCGAGCCTCTTCCCAGTGGTAATTGAATCGCTAAGCGTGTCTGTGCCTGGACTAGTCGGGTGTCATTTGTTTTATTCTTAGTTAAGTCGATGTGACAGTCCTGATAGGACCAGCATTTTCACTGTCGGACTTAAAAGAAGCCAAGACATGTACGTCTTACATCAGATGGACGGTTGTCAGCATTATCTCATGATGGCTTATATGAAGTTCTAAATTTGCAAAGCAAAGTTACATTCTTTTGCTATTTTTTAATCTACTGTTTCCTTTGGGGGGGGGGAATGTTCTGTTTAAGTAATATTCTTGTATTTTTTAGGCTTACCTCCAATTCCCTCAGCTTCCAGAACAGGCTTTGCAGAATTTTCCATGAGAGAACGCATGAGGGAGAAATTACAAGCTGCAAGGGTGAGAGAAACCACAGGAATATTTTGTTCAGTGATTGCAGCGCATCCTTTCTGGTTGAGCTTGTTTTGTTTGCTCAAAACTGCATGAATCTGAATACAGCTAAATTTGTTTTTCACATTTTAAATGTTAATGCAGTATTTAACAGTGACACAGATGACAATGATGCTTAAAAAGAATTTAACGTCCTTTTTCTAAGCTATTGCTCTTATCTCGTAAAGAAATATGATGTGTATTTTTTTACTGATTATTTTCTCCCAAGATTGTGACCGAGGTCTTCATAGCACTCCTGACAACTTATAGCAGTAATTTTCTGTTTGATTCTTCAGTCCAAAGCAGAAAGTGCATTGCTGCAGGAAATCCCCACCCCTCGGCCCAGGTGCTCACGAAGTCCCAGTGAGCATCAAGTGGAGACTGAGTTCGGCGTGGAGGTAAGAAGTGGGCCATCCCTACTTTATGACCAAAGACAGTGAAGCAGAATAGAAATTTTCCAGCAGAAGTTCTTGAACAGAGCTATGCAGAGAGGAGGCGTTGAATTCTTACTGAGAATTACAACAGCTCCTATCTATAGCGTATTACTCAGTGCCAGGCATTTTGCCAAGTCTCTTCCCCATGTTATCACATCTTTATCCCAACACTCCTATGAGGTGGGTACTAATAGTTTTCTTTCACATTTGACAAATGAGAAAACTGAGGTTTAGAGGGGCTGCAAAGCCATCCCCAGGTCACAGAGCACGTGTGTAGAGGAGTCACGATTTGATCTCAGCTCCATCCCAACCCCAGTCTGTCTCATGGGCCGGCGTTGCTGGATCCATGGATCTTGCTGGGAAACAGAGAAAGAGATTAGAGTAGAATCGGATGGCGGGGGCCTTGAGGGTTACACTGAGGGGCTCCGATGGTTTTCTGCATGCCCTGGAAAGCTGTTGACAATATAGGATGCAATATTGAATCTACTGGACTGATTTTTGTTTGAACATGAGAGGCTGGTGGGGCATCTCAATGTGTGCTCCCCTGGAGATGCAGACAGTGGAAGGAACCAGGCCTGGAGAAGCAGATGTAGGAGGCAGCTCTACTGTGAGAGTTTTGAAGTTCTGAGAGTGCCTTTGTTTCCCGAGGGCAAGAATGAATGAATGAAGACAATCTTACACTTGGGAAAAAACTGACCATCAAGGCCCGTGAGGCAGAGAGGAAGCCAGTAAAAGAAAGAAAGACATCAGGGATGCAGATGAAGGACAAGCATGTAAGAGGGCAGAAGAAGGAACAGGAGGAGCGGAGGGCGCAGGGAGGTGCTTGCAAGTCTAGTCCAGCTGATGGTTGTTGATGACAGTTCAGGTTGTTTTCCACCCTGAGACAAAGAAGCCCAGGCTTTTAGGGATATTTCTGGAGCACAACCAGTAATTTCTTAGATGATGCCATTTCTTTTCCTATGAGGAGATGCCATAAATTTTTACCTGTATTCATCCCAAACAAGCCAAAGGTTGCGTGATTGTAAGGAAAAGTGCAGCCGTGCTCATGGGTGGGGGCCCATGGTAGTAGGAACAGCCAGTCAGTTCACAGAAATGACTTTACGACTGTTCGCAACCCCATTCTACTGAGGGCACATGTCTTTTTCTTGAATTCCAGTTTATTATCTTCCATTAGAGCCATGATTGTCAGAACCGTGATTCTAAAATATTGGAAAATAAAGGAAAATTACCTAAAGTCCCCTCAGCTCGACACAGACACTCTGCTGTTTTGGTAGGTGTGTGAGTCCTGGCACCTAGTCAGCTGGGCTACGTGAGGGCTGGGAGGGTCTGGTCTCCCACACCTGGCCTCATCTGTACCTTCTGATGGGTAGTTATTTCACAAAGTCACGGTAGCTCTCATTGTCCGTGGGCCATGAATATGATAGCCCCAGTCCAGCTGGAGGCTTTGGAAGGAAAAATATACTCCCTTGGCTCTCAGGGCATTTGTCTCTCCTTGTGCGCGGGGCCTCGACCTGCGTGTCCATTATATTCCGTAGCCCCTAAGAGTCATTCTGTGCATTTGAGGCAAACATCAGCTGCCTTGTCTTTAGACTCGATCTCAGGGCCCTAAAGGAACATGGCACTCACAAGCATACTTCTTCATGTATATACCTCGACCCGGATGGGACGTCTAAAAAGTGGTCCTTTTATATATATCCCATGGAGCAAAGAGTGGAGAACAGGAAGAACATGGGAGCTGGACCGCAGCTGCCCAGCATTAAATGCTGGCAGGCTCACTCGCTAGCAGCGTGACCTTGGACATGTAAGAGAAAGGAAATAGCTTTGCATGGTCTTGAAAAACAGGTAGGACTTGAGAAGAATACCTGAAGATCCCCAGCGCAGGTACACTACGTTTCATTCCTAGTGATGAGAAGTGTTCCATGCTGTGGAATGTCTCGGTGTGGATTATAATAATAAGGTTTCCATCAGAGGTAGAATAAGTTTGTCCCTTCTTACTGTGAATATCTACATATATGGCCGGGACGGCTAAGACTTGCCCAGAAGGAAGGCTCGGCATTTGGATTGTACTTGCTGAAAAAGGAGGAGTGGCTTGGTTCTAGAAGGAGTGGATTAGGAATGAAGTTTTCCTTTACTGGAGGGGGTGGGTAATGAGGTTTATTTATTTAGTTAGTTTTTTCTTTTAATTGGAAGTACTGGGGATTGAACCCAGGACCTCGTGCATGCTAAGCACACACTCTACCACGGAGCTATACCCTCCCCACTAGAAGGGGTGGGTTTGAAGGAGAGATGAGGACAAAGCAGTAGCAGCACCTGGTGGACTGGCTCTCAGGAGAAAGGAGACACCCAGAATGAGAACGAGAGCATCAAGCCCATGTGAGCAGGAGGCTGAGCTCCCCACGGGGACAGCAGGTCCAGAGGCGCCCGAGGAGGACTGGCCTGCACCCTGGAGTGTGTGTGCTGCACTTATTTACAATTGGACATTATAGATGCTTCTCATCACAGGCTGTTTGCCTTTTGTTTTTGTTTTTTTAATGGAAGTACAGTCAGTTACAATGTGTCAGTCTCTGGTGTACAGCACGATGTCCCTAGTCATGCACATACATACAAATATTCTTTTTCATTAAAGATTATTACAAGATATTGAACATAGTTTCCTGTGCCATACAGAAGAAACTTTTTAAATCTATTATATTTTTAATCTATTTTTATATGAAACTATTTAGAAATGATCCTCTGTGAACTGGATAATCTATTGATCTGTAGGAGGAAATAAGACATTTCATTTTAGGGTTTCTTGATGATGAAATTTTATATTTGTCCAGTCTTGAGAGAGACAGAGCTGAGAAAGAAAATATTCAGCAAACCTGAACCTTCAAATATATTTGAAATTTGTACATTTCATGAGATGCATCAATGGTCAGAAGATAAGCCTTTTGAGGGTTAATGCTTGCTCTAGAACATCCTTAGTTTCTCGATTTAAATGGTGTATCTATCATTTTTTCCACTTACATAGACAGGCAGAGAGGTACAAAGGACTCAACTAGAAGAAGACTCCCGAGCTTACTCAAGAGTAAAGTTCCATGACTCGGCACGAAAAATCAAGTCTAAACCCCCGGTGAGAAATCCTGTCTTTTTAAATTATGCTTGTTTTAAATTATGCATACTTTACATCAAATAGTTTGTTGATTTCTTTGTGGTTTTCAAAACTATCCAATGAGAGATGACTATGTCCATGAGTTGACCCCTACTGCCATGGACTATGTAAGAAAAAAGTATGAGAAGTGATTCCCACTTTTGAAATCCTGGAATCTAGCTGGAGAGATGAGAATACTGCCTGACTCGGGGAAGGGAGATGCCTGGAGGGGCAGGAAATGTTTATGATAAGACTCCTTGCTCAGCTGTACAGTTGCACCAGCTTTTATTATGGGGAAAAGGGGCTACCAACTCAAGAAGAATCAAAACAAACCAAAATATTGTCTTTTTTTAAAAAATGTTAAACGTGTTGCTCATAATTAAACAAAAGTATCTTGTGCTGTTCTGTAAAGTATTGAATCCACTTTTTGGCATTTTAATCATCTTTTTTAAAGTTTTTACTGCTGTAAATAATATAGTTACATGTTTGCTGGAATGTAAATAACTGCTGATTTATAAAAAAAAAAAGTGACTCATTAAAGCTACTTAATAAAGGAGGCCTGTTGCACCTGTTAAAGTTGATTACCTTCAACCGAGGTAATGTGCTTAGGAAGCCTAGGGTGTCCCAGACGTCATTAGCACCCAGCCAGCTGTCAGTGAGCCGCGTGGAGCTTGTCCCAGCCCAGATTATTGAAATTCTGTTGCTTGCTATACTTCTCGGCAGGTTCCGCCTGGCTTCCCTTCTGCCAAGGAAGCCTACGACTTCTTCACTTTCAACTTTGATCCCGAACCAGAGGAATCAGAGGAAAAACCAAAAGCAAAACATAGAGATGGAACTAACCAAGAGGAGAAGGAAGGGGAGGAAGAAGAGCCACCTGTGCAAGAAGGAGCAGACAAAACGGTATTTAGTTCTCTGGTGGGAACCAGGACAGGGATGAAGATGATGGTGGTGGTGGTGGTGATGGTGGTGATGACATCCTAGCCAGGAAGAAAGTGGCTGAGGACAGACTCACCACCACCACATAGAACCGTTCATCCATGTCTTAGCTGAAAGCAGTAGGACTACTAGGTTCACATGACTTTCTGAAGCCCTGATTTCATCCCATAATTTGGGCAATGAGGGCCCTGATTAAATCCGTCCATCTTTCCTTTGTGGGAAAGATGAAAGCAGAACAATGTGGCT